>NC_087468.1:18514287-18824070 GCF_036321535.1 Camelus dromedarius
CCCTTTGCATCGAGGCCTCAGTGACCTGCCCTGGGAAATGGGGTGCTTGTACGTACCACACCCCTGCTTCTAAAGACACACTGGGAAAATTCACAGGGAAATTTAAAAGAGCATCGTCTTTCAGTCCCTCAGGGACAACCTGGAATCACAGCCGATCGCCCAGGTGATGACTCCTTGGTCTTCTGCGTGCGCATCCCTGCCAGCTCGCCTTTCAAAGGAAACCGCCAGTTAAAGTGTCGGCTGGAGCTCTCAGCTCTCAGCCACTGCAGAGTGAGTGAAATACAGCTCTCAGCACAGAAAATGTCCTTCCACTGCTCCAATAAATAGCTTTTCATTTTCAGCCCCAGGGAGTTCAGTGTGCCCCTAGTTACGCCTCACCGCCATCACAACCATTGATTCCTTGGGCAACGGAAATGATTTATGGAGGCGAACAGCCACTCCAAGCTTTAATTAAACACACAGAGAACCATAATTTTTTTTAAAGGGCACCAACCAAGAAAGATGAGAGCCGAACTCCTGTTGAACACGAATTACCTTTTCCAGACTTTAACCTTGTCTCCTCATTTCTCTTCAAGATGAGCTGAGACACTGAGCCAATCCACCGCCCCCGCAGGTGAGCTCTGTCTACCAAAAGCCCTGGTTATCTGAAGTGTTGTTCGGGGGCCCGTGAATTTCCTCTTCAATTCTGTTGCTAGTCAGCTCTCTTCTCTCCCTCTTGTTTCTCTCTCTTTCTTTGTCTCTCTGGTTCATCTCTTCCTCTCTCTCCGCCTCTCTCCTCTTTCTGTCTGTAGTCTTTGCAATACAAGATCTCGGCTGCCATGGCAATGGAAACCATGGCAGTGCGCAGGTAAACAGTTTTCTCTTTGACAAAGTGTGTAAGGACATGAAAAGAAATGCAGATGACTCACGGGCCAGCTCCCCCCTGGTGTCCAAGTCACTGACTTGGGAGGGAAATAGTCACAAATGATACAGTCAGACCACTTGACAAATTAGTGAGCCTTTGTGTGTTTACTTCCTTGGGAGAAAGACTGGAATTAAGGGCAAAAGAAGGGGCTGGTAGCCACACATCTAAGGAAGTGGGGGGTTTTCAAATCTTAGGGCGCAAGTCATTTACAGTCTGTAATGGGAAAGGCTTTCTTAAACCTGTGGTTCTGATACAGGAAAATGGGGTTCAACGGGATGGCCATGTCCTGATCTCAGTTGAGTCCCTGGGACGTGCCCCACTGAGTGAGGGTTCTTGACTTCGCACAGGAAAGAACTCAAGAGCGAGCCATAGTGAAGTGGAAGCAGGTCTATTTAGAGAGAGAATGCATTCCATAGACAGAATGTGGTCCATCTCAGAAGGTAGAGTGGCCCCAGGGGGCGGGGGTGGTTAAAGTAAAAGTGATTCACAACCCACAGGCAGAGTGTGGTCTGTATCACTCAGAAAAGGGAGCAGGGGCCTGAGAGCATTGGGTCAGCTAGGAAAAATGAGATCAGATTGGCCACAAAGTGTAGGGGTCCTTAGTTTTTATGGGCTCAGTAACTTCATATGCTAACAAGTGGGAAGATTATCCCAACCACTTGGGGGAAAGGGCTGGGATTCCCAGGAAGTAGACCACTTTCTGACCTTTTATGGTCAGCCTCAGGACCATCATGGCACCAGTGGGAGAGCCCTCTAAGCGTGCTACTGTGTTACAGTGAGCGTATAATGAAGTGCAAGGTCTCCCGGGAGTTGAGTGTTCCGCCATCTTGGTGCTAAATGCTGAGTCATTCTTTGAATGGTTGTGCCCTGCCCTCTCCCCTCCTGTCTCACATCTGGGCAAGCCAAGAGACCAGGGTGCAAAACTTAAGGAGATGCTCACCCTCAGGGTCTTGGAAGTGCAGGGCGGGCACCTGAGAGTGAGTGACTCCCTATACGTGCCTGGCTTGCCTCACCCTGGTCCCCAGCCTGGTCAGCCATTTGCTTAGAAGTCTTCCTGTCTGTCTGATGCTGCTCTAAGGCACCAAGTCCTGTCTCTGGGAAGTTGTTGTGTCTGCTACAGTTGAATCCTTCAAGTAACATGGGGCCGGAACATTTGGAAGGACATGGAATTGGAACCCCATCCAATGTAGGGGTCAGTTTCTATGAACTGTTCTGTGCCTGCATACATGTCTGTATGCTGTTAGGTTTTGGTCTGAGCTTTCGTTTTTTTTTTAATAATCAGATGGCAAGGTTGGGGGGCATGCTGGTATAAGCTAGCAGGGAGCAGGCGAGCAGCTCGTCTTCGCCTGTCTCAGACTCTTCCGGTGTCTGCTGTTGTTTACCAAAAGAAGCCTAAGATTATGCTTGATTGAAATAACTTCTGTCCTCCCCGGCAACGTTTGCTGCTGTCCTTAGGACACAGGGCAGAGGGGACAAGTCAGAGCCTCCACCAGCTCATGGATGGGGTGTTCACTTCATCTCTGTCATACGCCTGGCCCGGAATTAAACTTGCGGGCTCGACAAATGAAAGGTGCCACTCGTATTGACATTTCCCAACAAAAGGAAAACCAGGGGGAAGTCAAAACCAAACAGAAGTGGCTGGTTGATACGGAGGGATCATTAAATCTTTTTCAGACTCCGAATCTGTGATAGACACCAGACCCTTTCTAGTCTCAAAAACAATTCCACTTAGTGGGAGATAGAGCTTAAATAGATTCTATTGCATTATTGGCCAAGGAGAGTTGGGTCATCCTAAAGCCAGATCAATGACTGATTAAGGCTGAAGTGTTGAGGAGTTACCTCCACTCTCCTTCCAGGCTCAGGAAGCTTCCACTGAACTGTGCCTCCTGCATGACAAAGACATCTCTGGTCCACCCTTACACTCACCTGGTTTTCCTGTGACTAATCTTTCAGTCGGCGATCAGCTTCTAGTCGGTCAGAGTTTAGCCTTTGAAGGAAGTCAGTCATCAATATACGGAAGGAGTTAGGGGAAGCCTGAAGCCAGGGGACAGAATGATTGTCAACTCAAATACCTGCTGATGTTTCCTGAGGGCTTACGAAAGCACTGCATTTCTCTGAGCATCCTACGTGGGGCACCATATTTAATCTTATGACCTCTGACAGAGGTACTGCATAGCTCCACTTTGCAGAAGAGGAAACAGAGGCACAGAGAGGCTGGATACACAGCTAGCAAGCAGTGCAATCAGACAGCAGTCTGGCTCTCGAGCCCTCACTCCTAACTCACGTGTTGTGTTTAATGCTACAATAGCCCCTTCAACCAACAGGAATGAGACAGGAAGGAGGGGGCAGGGCACGGCCATGCAAAGAAGGACACAGCAATTAACACCAAGATGATGGAAGATTCAACTCCCCGTAGACCTTGAAGTCCAAGATGGCAGGAGATTTGACTTCCAGTGGACCTTGACCTTCATTTATGCTCATTGTAAGATGTTAGCATGGTAACTGGCACGCCCACAAGTGCCATACCGTTTCCAGGCTGGCCATAAAAGATCAAAAAGTAGGAGATGGCCCAATTCCTGGGCATCCCACCCCCTTCCCCAGAGTAGTCGGAATAATTGTCCCATTTGTTAGCATGTGAAGCTACCGAGCCCATAAAAACGAGCAACACTGCGCCCCGTGGCCGCTCTCCCTTCTGAGTGAGGTGGACCGTGGAGTGTGTAACTACTTTTATTTTAAACGAAGCATCCAACCCCCACTCCTCGTGGCCTTTCTCTTGCCTTCTAAAACAGCCTGCACTCTATGGCGTGTGTATATCTCCGGATAAATCCACCGTCACTCAACTGCGGCTCGCTCTTGAATTCTTTCCTGCGCGAAGCCAAGGACCCACGCTTGGCGGGGGGCATCCCAGGGGCTCAGCCGAGACCTGGGACACCGCCCTCCTCTTGCCCCACGTTTTCCTGGATCAGGATCACTAAGGAGTTAAATGAATAACTTCGGCTGAATTCTGATCAACTCCTTAGCTCACCACGTGTCCCATTTATCGATAGGAAACTAGACAGAGAGTGTAATTTCCATTCTTATTAACCAACCCACGTCCTTTATCATCTTCATCATGAAATCTGTATTTGCCTTATGGAAATTATGCCAGCTGCTCACAGAAACAAAGCAAAATGAAACAGCCTCCCAAAGAGGAACAGGAGGGGAAACAGCGACTTGACTCTGGGAAATCACCTCCCCAGTGCAGCTCCGTGAGGCTGAGGAGGTGGGATGCATCGTCCGTCCAGCCTCCTGCATCACATCGGCAGTCATGACAGACACTGAGAGGCAGAGGCCTGATGTGGAAGCAAACAGATTCCCTTGATGCTTCAGACGCCACATGCCATCCCAGGGAAGTGTGAGTCAGCCCGAGTTTCTGACTCACTACATCGGCTAGAGCCACGTCGTTTGTAGACCACACCCTAACACCCTACAGGAAAACGGAAAGAAAATCCATTAACTGGTATTTTGCTGTGTCAGGACGAAAGACACACTACCTACAGCAGGAAAAACAAAAAAGTGATTTTCAGAGAAATGAATTACTTCCTCTTTTCTGTTTCAGTTTTGCAAAATTTATCAATTCATGTTTAGCTTTGCCATATTCTTGTGAAACTGCTGCCTGAGTTTAAATCCCAGTGATGGAGTCTGAGATAATGTGTCCGATTAAGGAAAGCTGCAGACTGTTGAGCCTCCTCCCACTCAGAGACGGCACCTAGATCCTTGTGCTTTGAACCCGGGCAAACGCTGCGACTGTTCTGACAAACAGAATGCAGTGGTGGTCGCACTGGGTCCCGTTCCAGGCTCAAGACCAAGAGACCAGAAGCTTCCCCTTCTTCTGCCTTAGAATACTAGCGCTTGGAACCTGCTGCAAACAGTGTTCGTGAGCTCCCCAAATTCATGCGCTGAAGCCCCAGCTCCCAGGGTGATGACAATCGGAGGTGGACATTTTGGACGTAATTAAGGCTGGGCTAATCCAGGTGATGGATTAAGTTAATTAGTTTACGGGTGGGGTCCTTCTAAGAAGAAAAGAGCTCCCTCTGGCCCCGTATTCCTGCACCAAGGGAGGAGCCTGTGAGCACACAGGCCGAAGCGAAGGTGGCCGTCTACAAGCCAGGAAGGGGGTTCCCATCAAGGTCCAGATCTGCCAGCTCCTTGATCCCGGATGTCTCCACCTTCTGAACCAGAGGAAGTAAGTGTCCGTTGTTTAAAGCACTCAGCGTGCGGTATTCCACCACAGGAGCCTGAGCTGACGCAGGCAGAGCCCTAAAGCCGCCGTCTGACGGCAGCCACAGGGGAGGCTCCACCTGGGGAGCATCGCAGAACCGTGCGGGATCCTGACACATCTTAGTTTTAAGCTTTAGGTTTGGAGTTGTGCTTTATGCGGGAAGAGACGGCACAGACAGATGGTACACCCAGGAAGGGCGGAGAAGGTGAAAACATGGTGTCAGTTGATAACGGCAGAGCATTTAAAAATGACTTAAGTTTTCTTGGCCTATTTTTCTCATCTGAAAAAATCTCAATTAACGCTAATCTCACAAAGCTTCCTCAGGGATCAGCCTAAAAATCAGACGGTAAGCTTCAAAGCACCCGTAATTTACCGCCCATGTTTTTATTGACAGATGCCTGCTGTAAATTGCACTTGTTTGCAAAGCCAGAAGTTGGGCTTGGTTTGTGGAAATAGTTAGGAAATAGGTCATTGTGACTCCCTGGATATATAGCTACCAAGTTGTATCAGTCGTCTCTGCTTTGAGAACCAAAGTGTTCCTGGAAACGACGCCAAAAATAGACAAATTCACAGACAGAAAGCACAGATGTCTGAAATTACCTTATTCTGTTTCTAGGAGATGCTAATACTGACTGGGTAGAAATAAAAATGCTGACCGAGTGTGTGCTGTTGTGTTCGGCAGTTTCGGAAAGTTCTGTTGTCAACTACTGACGCTGGGACGCACAACAAAAGCCGGGAAACGTCAAATACAGGTGTTCCGGGTTGACGTCAAGTAAGCAACGCGGTGAGCCACCTAAGAGCGCGAAGTGGGGCTGCTCACGCGATAGCAGCGGGTGACTTCAGAGCAGTACTCACCGTTGACAGAGCAGTGCTTTGTATTTTGTTTGATTTCTGTGTCAGGGTTATTTAATCACAAGCAACTCTCGGTAATGCAATACAAAAAAAATAATTTATTCTAAGAATATAGGTCAGCTCACAGAAATGGAGAACGCTGGGGAAAAGGGAGCTTGTGACAGGACGGGGGTCAGCGCAGTCTGGAGACGTGGAAGTAGGGATAAGGGGCTAGTGTCTTTGCATGACCAACTTCTTGTTCGGAGTCACCCGAGCAAGATGCAGATTCCCAGGTGAGAGGATCTGAGGGGCCCTTCGGCTCACAGGCTGCCTGTGGCCGGTGGAGCACAGAGCACCCGGCTGCTGCAGCAAGACATCCTACGAGCACGGATGGAGGGTGGGGATTTGTGAGCAGATGATGCTTTCAGGTCTCCCGGGGGGCAACGCACAGGGATGTGAGGAGGGGGAAGTCAGCCAGGACTGGGAGCCCGAGGAAATCACGCCCAGGGTGGCTTCCGCCTGGCCCCGCAGGGGAGCCCCAGGACGTCCGTGGGGTCTCCCAGTGACCCCAGCGGGCTTCCACAGCTCTGTACCTGTCCTCATGGGCTATGGGCTTTCTCTGGGAAGGGGGCTTGTACATCTGCAGGCACGTTCCCCCGTGTGGGTGTGTGAGGCAGAGGGTGCTGCTGGACCCATAGAGCAAGGGCAGTCATTCAAAGAGCTGAACAAGGGGGCATGGAGTGAAGCCCAAGAAAGGATAAAATGTGGTCTGATGTGGAAGCTACACCCCTTCAAAGGAAAATTAAAACACGAGGGACAGAAGTCAGGCAGCTAAATGCAGTGACATGTCCACTGTAACACTTGAACTGCTTTGTGAGATTACGATCTTTATCACCCCAGGTCAAGCCCAGGGATTTTTCAGTATCTTGTCATTGGTCTAATGACGGGACCAGGACCTGCTGGTCCAGTGATTTTTTTTTCATTATATCTCAAAGCAACTGGCTTGGCTGATTGTATATTTAATTTGTCTTTTGTTCACAGAAATGCCTAGTTGTTCTGGCCGAGGGCAGTCAAGCCTGTGCTGTAGGGTAGACACTGCTACGTTCTGACAACACATTCCAGCTGTCAGATTCTTCTAAAGAGCGAGGAGCAACCTTCCACCCTCCACGTGGCTGGTGGCTCCCGCATGGCAAGAATGAGAGTAGGGTCCCAGGTGGGATCCAAGAAGCTGTTTAAGGTGGGGCATATGAGTGATGTCATGTGGTGTTTTTCCAGAATCTAAAAAAAAAAAAGAAAAGAAAAAAAGGACACTAATGAACTCATCTACAAAACAGAAACAGACTCGCAGACACAGTAAACAATTTCATTACTGGAGGAAAACAGGGTGGGAAGGGATAAATTTGGGAGTTTGAGATTTGCAAAGGTTAATCACTATGTATAAAAATAGATAAAAAGCGAATTTCTTCTGTAAAGCATAGGGAACTATATTCAATATCTTGTAATAACCTTTAATGAAAAATGAATATGAAGATGAACATATGTACATATATGTATGACAGGCACATTGTGCTGCGCACCAGAAATTGACACATTGTAACTGACTGTACTTCAGTTAAAAAAACAATGGGCGTAAATCTTACCACAAGAGGCAGATACGTATGGATACATGAGAAGGAGAAATGGGCCATTCTTTCACCCTTCTTGAAACAAGTGGCAGTGAAGGTTTTTTTGTTCTTTTTTATTGAGATCTAGTTGACATTTAACATTATATAAGTTTCAGTTGCACAATATTATATATTGTGATCACCACAACCAGTCTGGAAAGCATCCAGTACCAAAGGTTTTTTCCTTGTGATGAGAACTTTTAAGATCTACTCCCAACAACTTTCAAATAAAAAATACAGGATTATTAACTGTAGTCACCATGCTGTCCATTACACCCCTAGGACTTATTTATTTTATAACTGAATGTCTGTAGTTTTTGGTCACCTTGGGGAAAATTTTTAGCCTTAGAATACTGATGGGGGGAGGAAGGAAAAGTTTGGGAAATCGCAACCTTCGGTGCAGTACAGACCAGTTTCAAATGATGGTTTTAGTGCAAAAAACAGATGCGTGAAAAGAGCGTGCAAAATTTTAACATCACATTCTTAGCAGAGTTAAATACACTTTAAGGAGGGAAAACAGCAAAGAAGGGGAATTAACCTTGAGCGTTTCATGTCCTGACAGATTGTCATTCGAGGAAATATTCTGGGAAAGTGGGCTCACAGGAGAGTCTTGGGGAAGGAAAGGAAACAGGGGTTCCCAAACAAAAGGAAACATCGTATTTTTTCTTCCCATAAATTCCACACACCTGCAGGTGGAACTGGGTACATAATTTGCCCACCTTAGCGCAAAATGAAAGTGTGGGGCCTTTTGTTCAAAAAGCAGGAAAAACGGTGCTGGTGAAGGTGCCTTTCTTCCGAGGTCTCCATCTCAGCCGGTCACATGGGTTTATTTGCTACTTAAGCGCACACCTGCAGCAAGTCCCAGCGAGATGAGCGCAGGACTTCTTCACGGGCACCCGCGGCTCCGCCCCTGACTCAGGGGCTTCCTCTCCTGCCAGCCAGTTGCCAGAATAATGCACTGTGCTCCAGCGGGGGCACCAGTGCAGAGAGGCCGCCCTCAAGGGGTTGCATCGTCAGCCCCAGAAAGCGCTGATATGTGCATCAGTGGTGGAGGGAAGTTTCCTTCTGCCAGATCTGCCTGAGGCACCAGGGAACTGCCAGCCCAGGGCGGGACAGTCATTGTCATGCCCCACCTAGAGATGCCGTGTATGCTCGCCCCTGATCCCCTCTGTACCTGCACGGGAAACCTCCCACCAGAGACAAATGTCTGCAATCATTGCTGGACGTGGCAATGGTTGGGGGGGGGGTGACCAGGCAGGGCACTGGGGACAGAGGAACTGGCAGCTGAGAACCTGTCCTGGGAAGGTGGGGAGGTGGCTGGAAGAGGGGCTGCATGTAAGCCACTGCCCCAAGGTCCCACGATGTGATTCCTGGTCTAGTTGGATTTGCTCACAATCCTCAAGTTTAAAAATAAAATTGTTGAGAATTTCAAGCTAGTGAATGCAGAGCATTAACTTCCAAGTGTGGGGCCCATCTGAGCCGGGACAGCACGGGTTCCATGCCCCTGGAGCCGGCCCTGTGTGCGGGAAAGAGAGACGATCATGAGTCGGGCTCTGCGGGCAGCTGAAGTCCCTCTGTTACTTGCTGGGTGACAGGAGTGAAGTTACGAGTCAGACAGGGATAAAATTGGTCCACATGACAGAAACATAAATAAATCTGATCTGTGAGGGACAGGAAATAAAACCTCCCTCCGTTTCCTTGGTGCAGTTATGTGACCTGAATTTATCCTCCATCAGTTGCTCTGTAGGTCACCCTTGTCTGTACCCCTGGGGCTCCAACGGTTTATAGAGGGGGTCCCCCAGGGTACGGGGGCACCACTCTCCAGGTGGTCTCTTCCACTGTGCTGGTAAATCCAGCAGTTCTCTCGGTCTTGTCTCTCCTCCTTTATCTTGTAACCATCTCTGCAGTTTCCTACGTGTGTGAAGCACCATTTCATGGTTTCCCCCTATTTTTATATTTCTTTTGTTATTTCAATGAGAAGTACAGGAGGAAAGTTGTCAAATGCAGGGAAATAGGTTGCTTTTTCCAATTTAAAGTTTTTGGTCTCTTTCTTTCTTCCTTCCTTCCTTCCTTCCTTCCTTCCTTCCTTCCTTCCTTCCTTCCCTCCTTCCCTCCTTCCCTCCTTCCCTCCTTCCTTCCTTTCTTTCTTCCTCTCTTTCTCCCTCTCTTTCTCTCCCTCTCTCTTTCTTTCTCTCTTTCTTGGTCTCTGATCAAACCCTGACAACCAACCTAAAGGACCAGGTCTCTGTTCACCGGTATTTAGCCATTTCTTTTCCCTAATTAGTTCAGCTTTATGAAAATGAAACTGTCCTTAGAAAAAAATCTAGAGAGCGAGAAAGAGGAAGAAGTGACAGACAAAGGTGACAACGGAGCTGAAACCTCTCAGTCTGAGCCTGAGCCCGTGTGTGGGTGTGGCCCCTTCCCATGACAAGCTGGACTCGGCCTCACAGGAGGTCTGTGGTTCCTTCTGTGCCTCCTGCAGGGCTGGCCTGAGACGTGAGAGGCTGGTGCTGACTGGCCTCCTTGACTAGCGTTGACACCTCCTTCCTTCTGTCATCGTCCTCTTAGGTCATTTTAAAGGAGATTTAGAGAAGGCATTGTCATCTTCTTCTCGAGTCCCTTCAGGACACCTCACCCGTCTCTCCATGCGTTCATTGATTATTTAACAAATATTTATTGGGGACTTTTCTGGGCTGGGTTGTGTCCCCGCCAGACTCATACATTGAAGCTCTAACCTCTAGCACCTCTGAATGGGACTGTCTTTGAAGACAGGGTCTATCAAGAGGCAGTTATGTTAAAAAGAGATGGTTAGAGTGGGTCCTAATACGGCATGACTGGTGTCCTTGTAAGAAGAGAAAATTTGAACAGACACATATGGAAGGAAGACCGTGGGACGACAAAGGGCGAAGACCACCTCAAGCCAAGGAGAGAAGGAGCCAGCCCTGCTGACCCTGTGGACCTGGGCTTCCCACCTGCAGAGCCGGGGGAGGCGCATTTCAGCTGGTTAGGCCACCCAGCTCGCGGTACTTTGTCACGGCGGCCTTGCAAACGAATCCAGGGACCCCCTCTGAAACAGGAATGGTTGATGTGTGGGGCTTAAGGCAGACAGAGCCCTGCCTCCTGGTGTTCCCATTCTGTGGGTAAGAGAATTGAACAAATTCGCTTCAGAGAGCAGTCACTGCAGCGGGTGTGGAGGAGGGGGCTGCGTGGCTGCTTATCAGTGGGCGGTCACGGCCTGAAGAGGAAGCCTTGAGCTGACGGGTGAGTTTCGCCGCATACGGTGTCACTTTTATGCCACCAGGTCCTGGTGCAGTGACCTCGGCTCATGCTCAGTGCACGTCCTCTACGCGGGCGACCACCAGTTTCACCGCCTTCAGGGTGGCAGGGACGCCAGTGAGAACGTCAGAGAATCGAGGGACCGGAATGGCCCGGAGGCAGTCATTTCGTTTGGAGGGACTCAGTGCACCCCGTTTAAATGTTCCTTTAAGTTCTCTTTGTTTGTACACAGTCAGGACTTCTTCTGAGACGACTGTTTCCCGACTGACTCTCTGTCCACTGATGTAAGCGGGGTGCTGACTCCCCCACGGCCGTTGTGTGAGTGTCATTTGCTCCCTTTATGTCCCTTAATATTTGTGTTGTCTAGTTTGGGTGCTCCTGTACTCGGTGCCTGAATGAAAACCAGCATTACCTCCTCTTCTTGTATTGGCTTCTCTATCATTAAATCACATCCTTCTCTGTATTTTGTTATACACTTTTCTTTAGAGTCTATTTTGCCTGGTATGAGGATTGCCACCCAGCTGTCTTGTCATTTTTATTTGCATGAAATATCTTCTTCTGTCCCCTCACTCTCAGTCTGTGTTTCTTTAGCTCTAAAGTGAGTCCCTTGTAGGCAACATACGTTGGGTCTTTTTTTTTTAATTCAATAAGCCACCCTATGTCTTTTGTCTGGAGCATTTCGTACACTGACGTGTGACGTGATTATTGATCAGTATCTGCTTATTGCCATCTTGTTACTTGTTTTTTTTGTTTTTGTTTTGTTTTCTTGTAGTTGTCGCTCTCTGTCTTGGTTTTCTTTTAGTTTCTGCCCTTCGGGTTTGCTGACATCCTTAGTGACACACTAGTGTCACTTTCCCTCTAGTTTTTGTGTGTCTATTGCAGGGGTTTTTTTTTCTTTATTGTGGGTTTTGATTTGTCATTACCGTAGGTTATATATATATATATATATAGATCTATAATTATATATGTTTGTTTTAAACTGGTAGCCATTTAATTTCAACACATTCTAAAAGACAGACTTCTTTTTTCCTCCCCCACGTTTTGTGGTTTCGATGTCGTGTTTTGCATCTTTATGTTTATCCCTTCACTGTTTACTGTAGTTGCAGTTGATTCTGCGTTTGTGTGTGTGTGTGTTTTAATCTCCGCGCTAGCTTATTTAAGTAGTTGCCATCTGAGCTGCCTCTCATCCACACCTCCAGCCTCCAGAGGTCTACGGATAGGAAACCACTGATTGGGCCAAACCTTCCATTTCACAGACAAAGAAAGTACAGGTCTTGGTAACTTGCTCAAAAATCACAGAGCTTCCGCGTTATAGAGGCCTGGTCTTCCAATTCCAAATCCAGCGAACTTCTTATTTCAGATGGGGATGAAGGACCGTGCTGGGGTGAAAAAAGTCACCTGAGGTCATGGAAGCTCAAAAGCAGAATGTCTGTAGCTACTGAATGGTGATGGCCCCAGTCCACTAATTTTTTCTCCTGTTCTTAAAAGCCTCTTTAGGGAAGGGAGCAAGTTTTGAGGTCAGACCTACGTAGGTCTGGATCCTGGCTCTGCCTGTAGCTGACTCGAATGGGGCGTCTTTGAGACTCACTGTCTTATGTGTAAATGAGGATGATAATGTCTATGCCACAGGGCTTTTGCAAAGATTAAATAATATAAATAGGACAGAGCTTGGTGGAGAGAGAGAGAGGAAGCTCTGGTCTCCTTGAGAAAGCTGCTAACGAGGGGTCCCAGGCACCCGGGACCTCACGGTGCGTGGCTCTCCTCAGACCCTGTCCTGACCTCCTCACGTGACTTCCATGCAGGACTCGGACTTCCACTGCGAGCATCACCGTGGCTGATGCTGGGGGTGGGCTTTTAATAATAAGCAAGCACAGTGAGATGGAGATCCTATCAACCGTGTGGATTCAAAAAGGCAAGCCAGAAGCAGCCCACATGTTCAACAAGATAAGAATGATAAAGAGCTTTAATAAAAAAAAAAAGGAATATTCGACTGCATGCAATTTCCTTTAAAGCGCCCGACATCTCTCTGGGCTGCTACTGTTGCAGTCTTGTTGCAAGCTGAGGCGGGAAGAGCGAGCTTAGCTTTGAGTCATCCCAGGAACAGAGGATTTTGGAGGGACCCTGCTGTTTGTCTTTTGAGCAGTCTCCTCCCTGATTGTCTGGTCTGAGACCCAAAGACCCACTCTTACCAAAGCAAAGAACTGGGAGGGTGGGTTAAACTCTAGCTGTGTAAAACAGCAGACGCGAGCAGTGTGTGTGTGTGTGTGCGTCCACACATGTGCATGCATGTGTGTGAATACATAGGCTCAGATGGTAAGTGTATGAATACGGTTTGTGATGACCACAGTGAAAAAGTTAAAACAGGGAAAAAATCTTATCCTTCATAGATGGCATTCTCTCTTACTGATAGGGAAAGACAGGTGGGACGAGGTATTTTCTCCTTTTCCTTTTTTTTTTTTATTGAAGTGTAGTCAGGGTTCCCTGTACATGACTGTTTGTTTTGCTCCAGTTGCCTGTAGAATTCTCTCTTTGTCTTTAACTTGTGCCATTTTAATTAGGCTGCGTCTTGGTGTGGGTCTGTTTGGACTCATCTTGTTTGGAGACCTCTGTGTTTCCTGGACCTGGATATCTGTTTCCTCCTTCAGTTTCAGGAAGTTTCAGCCCTGCTTTCATCAGGTATATTTCAGCCCTTTTCTCTCTCTCTCTCTCTCTCTTTTCTTCGTCTGGGACCTGTATAACGTGAATGTCACTCTGATACTGTCTCAGGGGCCCCTTATACTGTGTCTGGCACCCAAAACAAAGGCAACAAAAGCTAAGATCAACAAGTGAGACTGCATCAACAAATGAAAAGGCAGCCTATAAAATGGGGGGAAAAATGTGTAAATCACATACTTGATAAGGGGTCTATGTTCAAAGTAAACAAAGAACTGGTACAACTTCATGGCAAAAAAATTATCCAATTAAGAACTGGCAGAGAAACGGAATAGACATTTTTCCAAAGAAGACAAAAAAATAGCCAATAGGTACATGAAAAGGTGCCCAACACCACTGCCTATCAGAGAAACGTGAATCCCAGCCACAATGAGATAGCACCTCACCCGTGTTAGAAGAGCCACCGTTCGAAGAACAAGAGAGAACAAATGTCGAGGGGGATGGGGAGAAAAGGGAGCCCTTGTGCACGCCTGATAGGGATGCAAATTGATGCAACCACATGGAAAACAGTATGACGTTTCCTCAAGATACTGAAAATGGAACTGCCACGTGAGCCAGCAATCCGTGTTCATTCCAACATCATTCACAGCAGCAGGATACGGAAACAACCTAAGTGTCCGCTGAGGGCTGAAGCTATAAAGACAATGTGGTACATATGTGTACAATGCACAATCATTCAGCCGTGCAAGATGAGGAATAGCTTGCCATTTGCAGCACGGTTGGACCTCGTGGGCACTGTGCTACACGAAGTAAGTCAGACAGAGAAAGACAAATACCATATAATTTCACTTATGTGCAGAATCTTAAAAAAAAAAAAAAGAGGTCATAGACCCATATTAGTGGTTGCCAGAGGCTGGGGTGGGGGTGGGCAAAACTGGTGAAGGGGGCCCAAAAGTACAAACTTCCAGTTATACTGTCAAGAAGTCTCGGGGGTGAATGTGCAGCATGACGACTGCAGTTAATAACACCCTCTTGCACGTTTGAAAGTTGCTAAAAGAGTAGATCTAACTTTTATCGCAAGGAAAATATTTTGTAACCGTATGGTGAGAGATGTTAATGAAACTGGTGATAACCATTTGACAACATACACCAATGTGGACCCACTATGCTGTGCACTTGAAACTGACATCATGTTACCCGTCATTGATTCCTCAGTGAAAAAATAGCAAAGGAATTATCAAGTCCTCTCAAAGCTGTCTTACCTACATTGTAAGTTCCTTGAGGGCAGACACCGAGGCTGCCTTGGCCATCCATTGTCTACCCCGGCCCCAGGACTGGGTCTAGCACAACAACAATAAATATCATTGGTGGTATGTTTCTTCTTGCTCTGAAAAAAATCTTTGGATAAAAAGAAGCCAAACTGAAGTAGGGACATTGTGTTATGTACTATACAGAAATAATTTTGAATTATCAACTGTATTTTGTTTTTGTTTTGTGTTGTTATGATTTTTGATTTATCAAAGTTTTCAAGAGGGAGCTAATATAATTGTTTTTTAAATTTCACTCTTTTTTTTTTATAAACACATAAACAAGGACAATTTAAGAAAGTTCTGGAAAGAGATCTCAGATGGGGAAAGCGAGGCTGGCATTTTCAGATAATTATTATAATTCTCTTGGCCACCAAATGAGTTATCCTTTAGCAAAGTAGTAAGTTGCTTCCATTAGATGATTTGAACAAGTAAGACTGTCAACCCTGTAACAGGGTTACTATGAGTATCAGGCAGCTGTCCTTGATAGTGTTAGATATTATTGCTATTAATTTTTTTATTGGGTTATAGTCAGCTTACAATGTGTCAAGTTCCAGTGTAGAGCACAACTTTTCAGTTATACAGGAACGTACATATATTCATTGTCGCATTCTTTTTCACTGTGAGCCACCACAAGATCTTGTGTATATTTCCCTGTGCTATACAGTATAATCTTGTTTATCTATTCTACATTTTGAAATCCCAGTCTGTCCCTTCCCACCCCCCGCCCCCTTGGCAACCACAAGTTTGTATTCTATGTCTATGAGTCTGTTTCTATTTTGTATTTGTTTTTTTTTTAGATTCCACATTTGCGTGACCTCATATGGCATTTTTCTTTCTCCTTCTGTATTACTTCACTTAGAATGACATTCTCCAGGAACATCCAAGTTGCTGAAAATGGCATTATATTGTCATTTTTATGCCTGAATAGTATTCCATTGTGTAAATATAGCACATCTTCTTTATCCAGTCATCTGTTGATGGGCATCTAGGCTGCTTCCATGTCTTGGCTATTGTAAATAGTGCTGCTATGAACATTGGGGTGCAGGTGTCATCCTGAAGTAGGGTTCCTTCTGGATATAAGCCCAGGAGTGGGATTCCTGGGACATATGGTAAGTCTATACCTAGTCTTTTGAGGAATCTCCATACTGTTTTCCACAGTGGCTGCACCAACCTGCATTCCCACCAGCAGTGTAGGAGGTTTTGACAGTGTTAGGTATTATTATTGTACGTTATTGGTGCCCAGGATGAATTCATTTAACACGAAGGTCCTGAGAAAATTGGTTCAGGCCAGTTTTGATGGGGGAGGACAGCTATGGCATAGAGTATGATCCGGGTTTTTGAGGGCTCCCTGGAAGAGCAGATAAACATCTGTGCTATTTGCCTGGGATGGAGATGGTGCCAAGGAGGGATGGAGAGACATTGAAATTCAGGCTGAATCACTGGCAACTTGGCTCATCTCTGTTCACTCCGAGACTTGGGAAACTTCAAGGCCTGCCCGCTGCCCTGGGGACATGGCCTCCTTCTTGCCCGTCAGTTAGCAGGAAAGGTGGAAAGGGGAGCACTTCAAAGCTCCAGGCTCCGTGCCCGGAGCGGGAGATCTGAGGGCTGCCTCCACCCACTGTTGTGATTCTCCCGCCAGGCTGCCGGAGATCAAAAGCCTCTCCAGCTGCTCGCCTCTCCGCACACACAGACGGAGAAGCTAATCACATTAAGCACTTCTGAGGAATAAATTGTTACTTCCTCTCTGCTTTGACTCCCCCTCTCCTCTCCCTGTGCTGTGGTCAGTAAACGGCTTGCTCGCTATCCGTCTCTCCAGGAACTCCCTGATGCCCTCACCTGTTATGTCACGAAAGCTCTGGTGCTTGGGTTCCGACCTCCCCGTGCCCAGCAGGAGAAAACCATCTCCGGGGAGCAGCAGCTGCAGGATCCAGTTATGCTCCTATAATCCATGCAGAGGTCCCCCCTCTCGTGGCTCTGTTACCGTGATGGTGTAATAAGAAAAAGTCTAATAGCCAAGCTAACCGGGGAGTGGTTTATTTCTTACTAGAAGAATAAACAAAGGAGAATATAGTTACCGTTCACGGAGCATCTTGTTTTCAAAAGTACAGGTGCCAAGGCTGCCCCTTCGGATATTCTGACTGTAGGTATGTGGAAGGGGGCCTCAGAGTCTGCATTCTACCAGGTACCCCAGGTGAGGCTGCCCCCTGCAGGTGGGATGAGGAAGCACCCTTGGAAAACCTTTCAGGAGCCAGCAAAGCAGAATGAGGCCCAGGAAGATGCAACTGCAGAACTCGGGCAGAAGGTGGCACACAGTAGGTTTTACAAGGAGGGAAAGGTCCCGCCGGCCTCTGGGAAATGTCCCTTCTCGACTGGTCACGGGGAGCGTGGCTGATGGCTGAGGCCGAGGCCTGTAGCTGGTGAGCATGGTGGGGCTTCCTTCAGTTTGGTCAGGCTCAGCCGTCCTTCCTTACGGACTGGGGCCTGCTTCCGCCTGGTCCTGCAACCGCCAGCTGTCAGCCGTGACCGCCGCTGAGCCCCAGGCCTGGGCTGGCTGCTCTCACAGCCTTTGCTGTGGGATCTGCACGCACTGCTCAGGGGCCGAAGCTCTCCGCCGGCCTCCCGCTGGGGGTAGCCAGGAGGCTGTGGCTCCCTTTGTGACACATTCGAGCTGGAGGAAGCTCAGAAAGAGTGTTTTTGTCCCGAGCCGTCCAGCAGGCACTTCTAACACAGCGCATGGGCGGCGCCGCAGTCAAGACGTGGTCTCCCGAGGCGGCTGGAGATGCTCAGGTTCAACACGTAAGGAGGTGAGGGACAAGCCCGCGCACAGTGGAGCTTTAACTACTGGGCCGCGTTGGCTGGATGTCCACTTCTGCCACGGGTAAATGTACTCCAACCGCCCGGCAAAAGCCCCTGGGCAGCGGAGCGGGCGCATCAGGGCCTCGGGGTTTGCAGCTGTCCTTCTCTAGGGGCACCAGGAGCAAGTTCAGTTGCTCTCTCCCTTGTCTGGGCATTGCTAACTTGGAACTTATTTCCTTAATGCGAAAATTGTCTCTTTTCAATACGAAAACAAAAACGGGGCAAAGATGCCAAATCAGGCCAAGATTAGGGGTGAGCAAAGGTGAGAGAGTGAAGAGACAGCCAGGAGCACTGAGGAGGAGACGTCTCGCTCTGTCCACTCACGCTTTTCAATAACGTAGATCTGTCTTGTCCCTGACTCTTCAAGGTAGATTCTGCTTGTTGTCATGTGGTTGACATCTTTCTGTATAAACCTACATATAAAGATGTCATATATTAGCCATGGCAGATTAGTTACATGTTCATGATTAATGGGACAAGCTAAATTCCTGCTGCCCCAAAGTCATAATCGACGTTTCTCATACGACTCTTCCACAGACCATTTTTGAATTCCCTTCTCTCCCTTATGCTTAGACCGTACGTCTGCTGGTTTCTGTTGCTTGTTCAGGATAACCCAGACTTGTCGAGATAACCCTGCGGGCTCTGACACTTGTATTAGGTTGTGATTATGGCAATTGCCCATTTCCAGTTACCAATGAACAAGGAAACATCAAAAGGGTATCCCAAGGAATTCTACATGTTCCAGACATGCTCCTCCCTGCCCCATCATTGTCTCATGTCTTATCTCGTTGAATGACGAGGGACGTGAGGACGCCTTGGGCCCTGTGATATCCATGAAGTCGGGTGCCATGGACCAGCCTTTTAACTGGACTGTATTTATTACCTTGTACCATGTACATCCTCTGACACAAATGTCAAATTAGGTCGTATGTCCAACAGCCTTTGGAAGAGCTGAATCTCCCCCCTTTCCCAGGAAGCTGTTATGCTGCTGAATGGCTGGGAGTCTGTTTGGGAAAGTATTGTGAGAATCTCTGTTGCATTATTTCCGTGCCGTTAGAGGGTCGTTTCTCAAGGAGACTCAGAGGACCCTTTAATCGGTAGACTCTGAGTCTGGGGACTGGAAACCAGGCGAGGAATTGTGACTTGTCCTGTTGGCAGCCAACATTCACCTTCGACTCAACAGATATTGATCTTTTTTTGGATGAACGAGTCACCCAAGACTCTGGCTGCCCATCGATCTCATTGCTGGGAACGCCAAGCCTACGCGCCGCTGCCACAGATCCCTTTGGAGCAGAGACGCCTGTCAGCCGTCCTGACTTTGCCCTCTGCCATAGCGATAATGTGTTCTTCACCTCTGACAGTTAAGAGTGGCCACCAGGTCCATCTCAGTCTGGAATCCTGTGATCTATATGAAAGAAACAAAGGAGAAGCAGTCAAGAAACAGTAGGACAGCGGGAAAACAGAGCCTTAGTTCCACCTCGTGGGTTACATGTAATCTGACGCAGATCTTTAAGTTGAACGAAGGCTCGCACTCAGGTGGAGGAGGGTGAGCACGTGCTGAGAACCTAGCCTGGTGGGAACCAGAAGGCTGATGTTTGAGATTCCTGGGACGCTACCCTGTTACCTCATCACCAACCAATCAGAAGAAAGTCACACACCCTGCAGCCCTCACCCCAAATGTTGCCATTAGAAGCTCTTCACTGAAAACCACCGGGGAGTTTGAGTCTTTTGAGCATGAGGTGACCGTTCTCCTGGCTTGACCCTTGCAAAACAAACCTTTCTCTGCTCCAGAGTCTGGCATTTTGGTTTCTTTGGCTTCAGGTGCATTGGGCACAGGAACTTCAGTTGCACAACAAATACACACACAAAAAACAAAATAAAAATTGCTCTCACTGACTGTACGTGGACCTGTTGGCAGATGGAGGTGCACCTTAAACTAGGAGGCCCACCAATGTGTGGGTTCTTGCTGCCGCCTGTGGAAGAGGCAGAGGGACAAAGTAAACAGCCACTTTGTTGCTCTGAAGGGGAAACGGAAGGGAAATGCTCAAGCAGGAGAAGAGAGAAAAAAAGCTTGAGCAAGGAAAAGGTGTCCGAGCAGGGGGCCGTCGGTAGAGACAGCTCCATCCCGGGTCGGGCCACGTCGACTTCTATGGGGGGTTCTGCCATCATGTCCTCCTTCCGGGTGTGATGGAGCCAGTCAGTCCTTGTTCGAGGTTTTCAGCCCTTGTATAGATGCTTCCGGCTGTCATCATGGCAACCACCAACTGTCATGGCGCTGGTGGGTGTGTCATTAAGCATGGTGACGCATTACAGTGTGAGGGCCTATAAGGAGGGGCAAGGTCTCCTGGAAGTCAAACCCTCCACCATCTTGGACTCTGTTCTAACCAGTTCTTGTTTCTTCTCAGTAGCTGATCCCCCTGAGACTTAAATAAGATTAGTTGGTTTCTATCTGAGGGAGGGGCAGGGGTGTGATCTGGGGCACAACAGCCTTGGTAACTGTGGGGCCATCTGATGGCCTCCAAAAGCCAGCGACCCCCATTCCTGGGCTCTCAGATGTCTGTCTGTGATCCCTCAACATTCCTGACTGGGCTTGCTTGCCCAGCAACAAGCTAACAGCTCTGGGAAACGCCTAATCTCACAATAGCCCTGGCTGGCTTGTTTCAGCCCCCCCTTATCAGTCATAAACCCCACCACCCCTCATGGGCCCTAAACCTCCTACCTCACCTACAACCAACCAGAGACTTGCTCACAAGCCGATCAGGCACCTTGTGAGCCGACCTTATAGAAGACGCCACCACCTGGCTCTCGGTGCCCACACAGGCACCCTCATCTGCGTGGCCCCCTGCTGTCTGGGCAGCACAACCCTAGTCAACTCCTCTTCTACTCTCATACTTTATCTCCGGTAAATTCTTTTACCAACCAATGTGTCACCATGTCACCAACTGGCTGCCACTGTGTCCCACAAGTAACAAAAAGGAAAGTTGCTTTTAATCAGAATGCCTGCAATTTAACGGACCCAGCATCCTCCCCCTAAAAACTATCTCCAAAGATTCTGTTCAGCCATGAAAGTTTTAAAGGGAAATGAAGGAATAATTTCAGTTAATCATTGAGATAGGGGGTCCGAGTCATTGCCATCCCTCAGCGCCTGCAGGCTTGTCCTAACCAACGGCTGGAGGCTGCTCTTCTGTGACTCAGGGAGGCCGGGGAGACGTCAGGTTTTCTATAAACAAGAGGTGGGGGGTGGGGGGTAGGGCACAGGGTCCTGCTCCCTTTCATATCTATTCTATTTAAAAAAAAAATTCTTACATTTGTATTTTAAAATGGGTTCTTTCTAAAACATAACTATAAAGTTAGAGTTGTGCTTTTCTATAACCATATTCTGGAAAATTGTCAACTCATAAAAATGTTTTTTTTTTTTGGTTTGTTTGGAACTTGACTTCTATTTATTTGTTTTTATTGAGTTATAGTCAGTTTACCATGTTGTGTCAGTTTCTGGTGTGCAGCACAACGCCTATTCTATTTTTAATCTTTGTTGTTGTTGTTATAAGGATCTCCTAAGAAACTGCTAAAGTCCGGACAGACTATCTTAAAAATCTCTCTGATGTACAACTCCAGGAGTCATACAATAAAAAACAAAAGTTGTATTCATCATTGTTGCTGGAGAACATGCTCTTGTCTTGCACAGGAGAGAATTCAAGAGCTGGGCACAGTGAAGTGCAAGTCAGTCTAACTGGGGAGATACGCACTCCATAGGCAGAGTGTGCTCCATCTCAGGAGGCAAAGAGGCCCTAGGAGGTACACGTGCCACGGACAGAACGCAGTCCCTCTCACTCAGAAGAGAGAGCGGCCAGAAGGCGTGGGGGTGGTTAGTTTTCATGGGCCTGGTAATTTCGCATGCTAATGAGTGGGGAGATTATTTCCAACTATGTCACAGAAGGGGTGGAGATTTCCAGGAGTTGGGCCCGCCCACTTTTGGACCATTTATGGTCCTCCTGGGAACTGTCATGGCGCCCATGGGTGTGCCATGAGGCTCAAGGTCTGCTAGAGGTCAAATCTTCTGCCATCGTGGTTCTAACCAGTTCGCTTTCTCTCCTTAATTGCTTCAATGGTTGTGCGCTGTCCCCTTCCCTCTTGTCTCATCATAACTACTGAAATTATTTTCCCTCACTATCTTTATATGGTCACATTTAATCTGAACACTTAAAATTCTGTAATCATATATATTCAACGAGATCCTTAGCTTTGGGATAAAATCTGTCTGCTTCGAGTCTCTTTGACGTTTGTATTCATGTCGCTCTTCTCCGAAAGAGTAGTAGCATTTGGTAGAAGATGAAAAAAGCCTCACAAATCCTGGATCTAGGCTTGTCTTAACTTTAACAAGGCATTTATCACAGTGTTCTCATTTTCAAGATGCATCTAAGATACTTTGGAGGGATAACATTCCTTAATTCAATGATTTTGGGGCAGCAATAGACAGAGAATTTCCATCTCTCCAGCAGTCCCCACAGGCTATCTTCGCACCATATGGAGCTGTTTTCTAGTTCCCTCCTTGAGCATCTCATTCCAGTTCAGCTCTGGGGGTGAAAATATATTATGCTTCACCAATTACTGGAGCCGCCTGACTCAGATTTGCGAAATAGTCTGGCTCTCCTCCATATGTTGTGTGTTATCTGCTGCTAATATTTCTGGTGACTGGTCAATTTGCCTCCAACTGGCAATTTAGGGCAGAGATTTAAGGAGTTCTGATTAAAATTGGGGTTATGATTCTTCCTTAGAACAATTCCCCAAAGTTCAATAATGCTATGCCTGGAGCATTTTCATATGGGTGGGAGGACAAGCCTTCCCTATCCTGTTATTGTAGATTCTTTAAAAAGCTAATGCAAAGTGCAGCGTGAGGGCTGGGTAGGAGCAGAGCAGACGGGCCAGAGGACCAGGGATGGAGCTGCTGCACTGTATGCAAAAGAGGGCCTTTCACAGGCGAGGAGGCAGTATCTGATGGAGAGCTGTTTGGAACTCCTTTTCCTTGCTTAACAGCACTGAACTTGAATTGGTGGGATAGGTTCTAGCAGGTTCTTCAGAAACACTCTCTCTTTGCAATGGTGTTACCATGCAGGCAATCACAGAACACAACACAGTGCTAATTTCAAAGCAAAATTAAGTGGCAGTAAAGCAGGGAGTATGAGGCCCAGGGCTCCTTCAGTCCTAAAGGATCTGAAAAAATTCACTGTTCTGACTCCTGAGGAGATAATAATGGAAAATTTTGTTCTATGGCTTTAAAGAACTGAGTGATCAGTAATGGATGAATTCTATTCAATGGGGGTGATTTTACCTCAATTATCACACTACTACCTAAACTCCAGGGTTTTTTTTTTTTAATGCATCACTTTCATATTTGATTATCTCTTATATTCAGAAGGAGTTATACGAATATATCATTTTATCAATAATTTCTTTAACTTTTAAAAAATTTTTGCCTTATTCTAAACAATAATAGTCATCAAACCACAGGCTGTCTGAGCTAATTATCTTTCCATTAAAGTAAATGCATATTTTTAAAATACTTTGCATGTACCATTTAAATGATCATTTGTTCTACCAGTGGTATTGTCAGAGCAGGCAGAGAGCTAGACGTGAGCAGAGGAAGGGGGACACAGGCCACGTGGCAGGACCTGGGCAGAAAGGAGGGGCCCAGGCCAAATGCAGGAAACCACACATCATATAAGCACCAGGGGTCCCTGGGCAGAGGAAGAAAATCAGGAACCTCTGGGCTGATAAGTGGTCACACCTTTTGGGGGTGACAAGCAGCCTGGAGGCTCACAAAAAAAAAAAAAAAAAAAAAAAAAAAAAAAGAAAAGAAAAGAAAAGGGAAAAGGCAGGGATCTCCAGGGTCCAAATGTAATCTTTTGCTCATTATGCCCTCATTTCAATAAAATTAGCCTTGCAGATCAGAAGTACCCATCATGCACTGACACTTCTGATCCAGACTTAATGAGGACAAAAATCTCTCCTCCCTTCAGGAAGGTGGTGTTTGGGTCAAAATCAGGGAATATGACCCCAAACCCATCCCTCCCCAGTGAATATTCCACCCATTCATTTTTACACCCTATGTGACCAACTTGCCAAAGAAACTCAGGGCAGCCGCTCCCCTGAGCCCGCCCGCTCTCCCCTTGAGGGTGTCCTGTCCACCCCTTAATAAACCCCCACCTTACTTTCTCAACCTCCGGGTCTTATCTCTGAATTCTTTCTAGGACGGGACAAGAACCTGGACACCAGCTACATCTACCCGCAGCAGTATGAAAGACACAGTGTATTTAGTTCTCCTGACATGGTCCTTAGCCCTTTAGATGAAACCGGCCCTCACCCCATCACATCACACGCCATAAGCCCTGAAAGCCAACTCTGTACCACACTGACTATTCCAAGTGTGACCTCTGTTTCCTTTCTGTATTCCACATGTGTTATTTTGGTCCTGAGTTATATTTTCTCTGAAATAATTAATGTTCCATCCACTATTTTTCATTGCGTTTGCCTATAAAATCTTTAATCATAATCATAACAATTATATTATTATTATTATTATCATACTATTATTATTATTAGAGACTTCCTGATATCAGGCATAGCCTTCTTAAATAGTGAACGTTACATTTTGTTTTTATCCGATCTGAGAATCACTGTGTTCCAATTTTTTTAACTGTAGGCTATTTATATTTATTGTAATAATTTGTTTATGTGTGTGCTGTCTGTTTCATGTATTGTATCTTTCATATGCCCTTGGTCTTTCATTGTTTAAATGTTTCCATATAGCTTATAGACTACACTGTGCCGGGAGTGCTGACTGTTGTATTTCCAGCACCTAGAACTGTGGTATGGATGGACATGGGCTTTAACTCGTAAATGTTTGTTGAGTGACTGAATGGAGTAATGAATACCTTCTCTGCTACGGCTTATTTTTTTTTTTAGGTTGAATTTACCTGGTGAATTTGAAGGCGCTTCACATTCTACTAGAGCAGTGGTTCTCAAATCTCAAGATGCATCGGAATCACCTGGAGGGCTCCTTGACTGCAGGTTGCCGGGCCCCACTCTCAGGTTTCTTATTCTGTAGCCCTGCAGCAGGACCTGAGAAGCTGCATTTTTAACCAGATCCCCCGTGATGCTGGTGCTGATGGTCTGGAGCCCGCACGTTAAGAACTGCTGGGCTGAAGGTTGTCTGTAGGTTTTGTAAAATTCCCAGGCCTAGATATTTTTTTCTGGACTTTTCAGATTTAAGAATAAGGTCATAACTTGATTTCTGCATATTTAAAGGGAAAGTTGTGTAGAATCTAAAGTTCTCTCATCCTGCTACTTTTTTTTTTTAATCTTTGAGGTTTTAGATCCACATTATTGACACGATTTAATTTAAAGTTAAAATTTCAACCTGGTGTTTGTTGATCTCTTTCCTGTTCTAGCCCATGTTTTCCAGAATTTCACCGAGAAAACCAGTTTCATTCTAAAATCCTTTGCGTGGCTGTGCTGTCCCCCTGCGTGTAGAGGTCATTCTTCCGCACGGAGGAATCGTCCCACAGACCTCATGTTCGTTTTCTGTTTCCTTTTTTTCCACATTCCGGCGAGGACACCTCCCTCTACGCAGGCCCACGGATGTTGAGTGAGAGTGCTTTTTCTCTTCGATTACCTGAGTGATTTTAAAACCCCTGTAGCTAATCCTAAACTGGAGTGACGCCTACTCAGGTCCAGGGCAGCTGCGCTCCTGAGCCTGGGAATCATCAGGCAGGGGGAATATCGCTGACTTCTCCCCTTTATCTCCTGGGAACCACACATCCTGCCGCATGACCCGTGCCCTTCTATCACCTTCCTCCGCACTGTCATGCTTCTGAGAGCTGGTTTTCCAGATGGACGAAAACCAAAAAGTGTTGGTGGGATCAGGGGTGTGGATGAGGAGTCCACAGCCCCGAGTGCCCTGGAGCGTGGCTCTGCCGTGGTGGCGGGCGGTAGAGGACCTGAGTGGTGGCGTCTCTGGAGACTTTATCAGGACCTACAACAGGCTTGATTGAAGCCCATTCCTGCCTCTACACTGACAAGTCTAGATATTTAACGAACTACCTTTTCCCTCGGTCCTGCTGTCGAGACGTAGTTAGAGCAAATTTTCCTGCAGATTGGCATTATCACTGCTCCTTGCCAAGTCTTCACAGGCTCTACAGGGAAATGTCGGGGAGGATAAATTAGACACACGTACAGCACCGCCATCATAATTTGAATGTCTGCCCACTCTCTGCGACTTGGCTTGAGGTTCAGTCTTGTGGGGGCACTAAGGCTCGGTTACAACCACGGTGGGGACTGAGGTTGGAGCTCACCCTGTAACTGGATTTTGGGGAAGTTTCTGGCCAGTACTGCTTATCAGCACAATGCACGGTGCATCTGACCCCGTCAGTTTGACTCTAATCACTCAGGGCACCAGAAATTCCTTTAATCAGAGTCAGAATGTGAGACCCTGGAGACAAACTTTCTGGGCTTTTCGATGAATATGATGTTCCGTGAAAAACAAAAACAAAAACAAAAACAAAACGAAACAGCCAGCATCACCAAAAAAAAAAAAAAAAGTTGCAAAATTGTTTCATAATCCTGTGACTCTGGGATCATCTTGGATAAATTAAAAAAAAAAATCTTATCATAGTTCCAGCCTGTCTTTCTACTTAGCAACTTTTCTCAGCTCAATAGGTCCAAGTGACTAAGAAAAGAAGCAATGAGTAACCAAGGCAGAGAGAAAACCCAGATTTGCTCAGACACTGCTGGAGTAATTTTAGACTGATCTCCAGCAGAGACAGAAGAGTTTGCTTCGCTTGAAGACAACACCCACTCTTTTTACCGAATGGCTCATGTGTTGTGGCCCCTACCAGACAACTGACAGATTTGCTTCATCTTGCAGAGGGAGGAAGGAAGGAGGGGGCCTCTGAGTGGAGGGAGATCATGGGAGCACCTTTTCTTGAGCTGAGAGGCAGGCAATGCCTCCCTTGGTTACCAGGCTTGACCAAATTTGCACTCGGAAGATTTCCATGCAACACCCATGGCTGCCAGGCCAGCCTAAGGGGAAGAGAGGCTCTGGTGAATGGCTCGTCTTGTTCTGTGGTTTATCTGGGGGAACCTCACATTAATAAGGCAGAATGACTAGGTGAGGAAATCCACCAGGAATATTGGCAAATGGAGAAATTCCTAGGTGTCATCCCCTCTTTCTTTATATCTTTACTTTCTCACTTTGCAAAATATGTCTAATCCTAATTTGATTATTTCTGGCCTCAAAATTGACCAAATAAAGGCTTTTCATCACAGCTCTATCTCCTGCCTCCGCGTGTAAACCGTGGGCCCAGACCATCGCTTGTTGAAAGCGCCCGGTCTGTTCCCAGAGCATTTCGGTGTTTTCGTGCGTCCCCGTGTTTCCTCCCAGTCTCTCACCGCGGCTGCCCTTCACTATGTCACCCTGACAGTCAGTGGGGTGGGAGATGCTGCAGGCACACAGCTTGCACAGCATCCTCATAGCCCTGCTCCCAGGCCCTGCATCCTCCAACTCACACCCTGGCCCCCGACTCATTCTTGCCCCGCATCCCACCCCCTTCAGACTCCCGGGCATTCTGGCAATAAGCGCATTTCCAGCTGTGGGTGCCTTCCAAGCTCCTGGCTGGTGGGATCGCTGCTTCTTTAAAGGCAACCCGCCACGCCAGAGCTGACTCGCCTTGGACCCATTCTCCTGGCCATCCCAAAACTCGTTCTTTCTACTGAGTCCTTCTTGAGACGGGCTCTGTCCCTAGTTGCCCTGAGTGCTGTGATCTTGTAAAGCTTTCCTTGTCTAGCTCAGCTCAGTCTTCATTATTTGGATGTTGAGGAGGTGAGTGTGTACTGCGAGGAGCTGGGGGAGTGAAGCCGGCTGATGCTCACCCCGCCTCTGCACAGAAATCTAAGCGATAGAATAAGAACAAAGAGCGTATGGTCAAAGGGTATCGATGCACTAGGTTTATTTATTGGCCCGGCAAGTGCTCGTGACTGACAGGATGCACGCACTCTGGCACGGCTGACTTTCTAGAAGCAGGGATCTGACCCTTCTTCCCCCATCTCCCAAACTTAAGACTTACCCTATTTAGATAGCGGGGTTGTCTGGAGAACCCTGCGCTGCGTGGCAAGCTGTCAGCGTCATCAGCCTGCCTTTCTACACCTCTAACTGGCATGATAAAGGGAACAAAGGATCAAAATATAGAGCTAAGTTATCACTGGTTAGGAAAAATGAAAGTCATTGACCATCTGAAATTCTAACCACTCAAGTTAATGGTCGCTGTGTGTAGTGGAGTTGAGCTGGGCACTAAGGGAGCCGTCTGGACTTCCCCTCTTGCGGGCAAAGCTGCACAAGGCCCTTCTTCGTGGAAATTGGAGGTCTTGGAGGAGAAATAATGGCCTTTTCTCGACAGCATTGTACTTGATTTTACTATTTCTTCAAACCTCCTGGGCTGCCACTGCTTGGCACCTTCCATCAAGCGATCGAGCCTCCCTCTTTGAAACGGCAGTCTTCTCCTTTACCAAGGATGCTCTAGAGACAAAGCTTTCATGCAGAGAAAATGGTCCCAATTGTCGGGATTTCCAGTCTCATCTGTAAGGGGCTAGTGAATGACGTATGGATGGAAGGACCAGTAATAACAGAGTTCAGGTCCAGGGCTCTGAGATTTCCGAAGTGCTTTTACACCATCCCTTTACTTCACCTTCCAAGAACACTGTCAGTTGTATGAAGTAGGCAGCCCTGGTCCACACGTTCAGAGAACTTGAGGGAAACTGCCCAAGGTCACGTGGGTAAGAAATAGACAAATCAAGACTAGAACCCAAATATCCCCAGTGCTTCAGGAGACCAGTTCTAGAACACACTCTTACTCTCAGAAAGGTCCCCGTTTTGGCGTGGTTATGGGTTGAATTATTCCCTCTCCCCTACCCAAAGAAGGATATATTGAAACCCTCACTCCATTGCTTCAAAATGTGATCTTACGTGGAAACAGAGTCATTGCAGATGCAATTAGCTAAGTCATGATGAGGCTACACTGTTGTCGGGAGGGCCCCTAATTCAGTATGACTGGTGTCCTTGTAAGAACATGGCCACGTGTAGACGGGGACTCACAGAGAAGGCCACATGATGATGACGGCAGAGACTGGCGTCCACAGCTGGGAGCCAAGGGATGCAAGAGTGCCAGGAAGTCATCAGAAGCTATGACGAGGCAGAGAGGGGTTTCACTGCGGGTTTCAGAGGGAGCGTGTCTCTTCCGACACCTTGACTTTGACCTTCTAGCCCCTTGACCTGCGAGAAAATAAATTTCTGTTGTTGTAAGCCAACCCGTTGTGTGCTTTATAACGGCAGCCCTAGGAACCTGACCAGGCATCGTACAAGATCCTCCCTGTGATGGTTCAGAATAATTTGAACCACTACATAGTTCTTCTTTTTCTAAGTCACTTGTCCCTTTAATCTTCTTAAATCCCTTTTTACCTTTTGGCGCAGGCTCGCTTTGAGATGTTCTTGGCTTGGTGTGGTTCATCCACCTTTTCCTCCCCTCTATGACTCCTTTTGAAACCCTACCTATTTCTCAATACCCTATTTAAATTTCCCCCTTCCCCTTTAGGTTTCTCTGACTGCCTCTCCCCTGCTCTGCCCCTTCTTGTCATGTGTCCCACTGTCAAGGCACTTACGATGATCATGACGGGAACTGTACTCAAACATTAGCTGTGAGCCCCTACCTTCTCAAAAGAAACCAACCAGTGAACAAAGTAACAGAAGCTGGGCTACTGTTGAAACACGTTCTGTATGTATCTTCTGGCGTTGAGTAAAGTGCCTGGTGAGGAACCAGCAGAGCAAAGTGCAGACCAAGAGGATCGGTTTGATTAGGAACCAGAAATTTCAGCGGGCTACCATTGTCTTCCTAGATGTGTGTGTAACACTGGTTATTTTTTAACTTTTATAATGGAAGTGTTCAAACATATGCAAAAGTGAAGAGGGTAGTAAAGTGAATACTCATATCGGAGTTGCTAGAACAGTCAGTTGTTACTTTATGACCAGTCTTGTGTCATCTTTGACCCTTCTTGTCCCCAGTCCAGATTATTTTGAAGTAGATCCCTATTATTCCATCAGTAAATTTGTCAGCTTGTATCTCTATCAAATAAGGGCTTCTCTGTAAAGATTTAAGTACAGTATCATCACCACATCTAAAGTAATAAACAAAACAGGTTTAAACTGTAGAGCACAGGGAACTATATTCAATATCTTCTTGTAACATAATGAAAAAGAATATAAAAATGATATATGCATGTATAACTGAAACAGTATGCTGTACACCAGAAATTGACACAACATTGTAAATTGACTATAATTCAATTAAAAAAAAAAGAACACTGGACAAAAAAATGTAGGGGCAATCATGTGAGAACACAGGGAGAAGGCAGCCACCTCCAAGCCAAAGAGAGAGGCATCAGATAAAACCAAAACTGCTAATACCTTCATCTCAGACTTTTAACCTCTAGGACTATTAGGAAATAGAATTCTGTTGTTCAGGCTAAATAAATAAATAAATAAACAGAAATTTCTTATGTCATCAACTATCCAGACAGTGTTTAAAATGTCCCTTATTTCATAAGTGCTTCTTTTTTAAAATTTTTTGTAGTTTGTTGGCTTTTCATATGAATGATAGTTAAAAATGATAATTACAAAAAAATGCAATACAATAATATTTTCTAAGCACACACTCTGTGCTGAGCACTAAGTGCTAAGCACTATAGCTCATTTTATCCTCAAACTTTAAAAAAATTCTTATTATTATCATCCCTATTTTATGAATGAGGGAACCGGAGCTCAGACAGACTGACTTCTCGCCCAGGGTTGAAGAGGTGGGCAGTGACAGAGGCGTTTCTAGAGCCCAGGTTGCTGCCTCTGGGTGCCAGGCTCCTTCCAGAACGCCACACTGAGTGTCGGCTCAGCTGCTCCCGGGGGAGCTCGGACAGAGATGCCTTCCTGAGCATGTGTTGGACGAAGTCTGTAACAACTTGTTGCAATGTTACTTCCAGGTCAAATGCACCCTAATAGCTAACATCAGAAGACAGCATTCGTAGGTAAAATAATTTGGCTTAATCGCGGTGCTTCATCGTCTTTTCACTCATCCATTTGCTCCTTCATTCACTCCATGGTCATTACTGGCTGTCTGCTATGAGGCAGGCACTGGGGACACAGACATACAGGACAGCCCTTGACTTGGAAGAGGGACTGAGTTGTACATTTACTTAAAACTTGTCCGTGGCTGAACACTGAAGGCAGAGAAACGTGCATATTCACTAGTTACAGTGAGAGGGTGAAGTGGTGGGAAAGAGCCTCACCTAGACCAGCTGCATCTCCCTCGCCCAGGGTCCCGGCACCGTCGGACATGCAGTGTCCCAGCAGGTCTCCTCCATCCCGCACCTCGTTCGTCTCCCTTCACAACACCAGCCCCGAGGACAAGGCGCCGACGCGGCAGTCGCTTGTCTCAGCTTACTTATTTAATCCTCATAATAACTCTGTTGAAGTAACTGGATGCATTATCTCCATTTTACAATTTATGGGACTCAAGTAGAGAAAATTGAAAACAACGGAATATGGGGCTCAGCCATTTGTCTCCAGAGCCTTCCTTCTTAGCTCCTACAACAGGCTTGTCTGGAAAATTAATTTGCTCTTAACTTTGACCAGCGTTAGGTCCCAGACTAGGTGGAGGGTGGGATGAAGCTGAGTAACAACCTTCAATCAATCATGTGGACATGATCGCTTGTCAATTCCCACGATATTTATGTATGTTTGATGTTGAGCAACGGAGGATTTAAACACAGCTCCTTTATGTAAGATATTGTAGCAGTTAGACTCCTTTGCAGACTCCAGCTTGGGGCAGGCTGTTCCAGCCTCTCCCTGCAGTTTCCCCTTTTCCAGGATTAATCTTCCCACCTCCCTTCTTTTGTCATGCACCCACTCTTTCAATGCCCAGCTCTCTTGTTCCTGGACACACTGACCACGACAGCTTGCAGTCTGCCCTCTCCTTGTGCCCGGCCCAGTACACGTGCCCGAGTCATAACTCTGCCCAGCTGTGTTGTCCTTATTTGCTTCATTTTTGTTTACTCTGTGAAAATGTGACATCGGAAAGCCGATGTCACAATTCCATCCTCTCAGAGGTACCAATAATGTGTCACCTACAATTTACCTTCCACTTAGGGAGTTTAGAGTTGGGAGCTCTGAGTTGGCATCTAAGTATGCAGTCAGTGCCGAGTTATGGCAAGTAGCTACGAACCATTTGCAAAGCCCTGAGTGAAAATCATCCTTATTACGAATGAAGATGCTCAGCTAATTCTAACGGGTTGATTATAAAAAGTCGCATTTTAAACGGAGCTCCTATAGTGAAATGCTACCTGTATAAAAGACAAAATGTTTTCTACTTAAAATTATCTTGGGTTTTAAGGGTTTTAAGAAAATTTGAGGCCATCTAAAACAGAGGTTCCTAAAACTGGGTAGACATGAAATCCCTTGGGAAGTTTATTCAGCATATGAATGCCAATATTCTTCTCTTAGGTCCTGGTAAGGCCTCAGGATACGCCGGGGTGACTGTACTTCAGCCGAGCCTTGGACCACTGTTACAGAGTCACGGGTCTAACGCAATTTCCTCACCCCCGCCCTGCATCCTACGAGGTTCCCTTCTAGACTGGGAACTCTTTCTAGGAGTTGTGAAACTGCAAAGAATTCCCCCGTCTTTACAGGCTCTAGTCACTTTAGTAAAGGTAGGCGGTCTTACTTTGTCCTGATGAATAACTTTGCCTTTAGGGCTCCACGTGGATTTGGCCACTGGCCCGCTCCCTGCCCTTGTTTCTGCAGCAGACACTCCTTGCTCCAGGGCACTGACACAGCACCTCACAGAGTCAGTCCAAGTGCAGCTCACTCCCTGTAGGACAGGGAGTGAGACAGTCACACAGGGTCTGGTCTGGAAGGCCCCTTTGTGAACCTTGAGAGGGTCCTCTTTGGCATTTACAGCGAGTGGTCACCCACCAGCTGCTTGATCGGGTTTACTGAAGTTAAGCCAAGAGCCTGTCTTCTCTGAAACTTCCATCTCTTGGTCCTAGTCAACCCCCTAAAGGAGCCACAAACTAAAAATGTGCTCCTTCTCCCACAGGACAGCCAAGCAGGCATTGACAACCGACAGCAAACTCTTTGTCAACCTCAGCTCCAAACTCCATAATAAACACACATGGGCTTCTGCTCTTCCAAGACAGCCAAGTAGCAAAATGGTCGGGGATGCTTGTTACCTCTGCTCATGAGAGCTCCCAGTAAAAGCGGATACCACCTCTGCCATAAGAGAGTTTGAAAAAAACGGACCTAAACAAAGTTAAAATCTGCAACGTAAAGGGAAGAGAGCGTCTCCCGCCCTTCTGTCTCTCTCTTTCCCTTGATCAGAAAGCCCCGTGGGCAACCAAGTCCATCCGTCATGTACGAAATGCCTAGACATTGGTGAGCTGATCTGGGGTTCTGGCGGCCTGCCAGCGCAGAGATACAAGTCAAGCTGCTTGAAAGCTCACCAAATTACAGTATTAACCTTGGAAGGCAGATGCAGGCCAATTTGCAAATCTTAGATCATTAACACGCACCAGTGAGAGAAAAGAAACACGGGCCTTCCCTGGACCGCTCTTCCTTGTTTGCCCACGCTAATGAGCCCGATTTGCATAAATACATAAAAACCCTGTGTGTTCCTCAATATGTTCGAAGCTCATTTCTTGCTAACTTTGGTAAATATTCCCACGCTGCACACAGATTGACTCTCCCCCTTTGACCCGGCCAAACCCAAGGAGCACACTGTGTCTCAGACGTCTGTTTCTAATACGCTGATACTAGAGGAGTCACCAGACACGTGTGGGACCTTGTAAACCATCTGACCAACCACCTTGGTTTGCAGCTTGGGAAGCTGGGACAGGTAAGCTCAGTAAATGGCCCTAAGTCACAGTCCCAGAATCCACACCTCAGGAATCACCAAGGAAGAATGTCCTCCTGTGACAGGGGCACCAAGGAAAGGCATTATAATATACGTTGTCTTAAAGCTGACATGCTCCGCCCGCGTCTCTCTCTCTGCTGCGGTGTGGCCAGAGCTGTAGTCGTCTCAGGGCCTCAGGGGGCGGGGGGCCCGCTTCCAAGCTGTGGGCAGGGCTGTTCAGACCTCAGAGTTTCATCAGTTCCTGGCCATGGGCTTGGGTTGATCTCAGTATGGCCGCTGGCTTTCCCCAGAGCAAGGAATCTGAGAGCCCAACGTTTCCTTGTGACTTAGTCTGTGAAGTGACAGTCTATCCCTTTTGCTGTTTACTGCTGAGTTACTAAATCCAGCCCCGACTTAGAGGCATGGGGATCGCACATGGGCGTCCGTACCAGGAACTGGGATGCGAGGGGCCACCTTAGAGGCTATTTGCTGCCACAGTCCTTGTCCTCTGAGCACCCCTCCCACCGTGCTCTCTCTGGCCCACGCTGTGCCCACCTGCTCCCAGGCGGGCAGGGAGGCCCTGCAGAAGAAAGAGGAGGCTCTTCGAGTCACAGACCAGTAACCGAGCATAACCAGGAGCTGGCGTCAGCCTGCCTCTGAGCTGCAGGTAAAATGCAGTTATGTAAATCTCAGCATTTTCGCACTGACCACATCCCAGCAACTGGCTTCCGGGGTCTGGGTGGCTTTGCCGAGGAGCAGAGCTGAGCTGGGCTGTTGGCTCGCTGTCGTAAAGCGGACGGCAGCGCACAGAGATTGTAAGAATTGCCTGACTTTAACCGTTGCTACACAGACGTATTTCTTCAATTTCAGAGAGAATCATTTCTTCCCCTAATATGTCCACTTTCACTTGGGAAATGAATCTGGGGTGATTGTTTCACTTTTCACAAACCCTGGGGGGCAATGTCCACACAGGCTGGACCCGAAAGGCAACATTCAGGTGCCTCCAGGACCAAGTGTGCGAACTGGGCCAGGCGGACGACAAGGCGGGGTGGTAGGGCTGTGGGTGCAGGGAGGGACGGTTGGCTGAGGCACCCTGTGATCTTGGATTTGTAATAAGAAATATGTGTTCGATCTTTTCTGGCACAGAGCTCCTAAAACCCTTGCCATTTCCGAAGTGATAAGAGTAATAAAGGTGTAAAGAATGTTTTTTTAATTCATAACCAGCCCCTTTCGACCACACCTGACTTGATGTTAATGAAGTGACTTTTGGACAGTCCCTGTGGTGGGAGGGCTGGAACTTTCAGCTCCATCCCCGGACCTTGAGGAAAGGAGAGGGGCGGGAGATTGTCAATCACCAGGGCCCAGTGATCCCCAGTCTTGCCCAGGTGATGAAACCCAAAAGGGCAGGGTTCAGAGGGCTTCTGAGGTGATGAAACTGTGGCGGTGCGAGGACCGCGGCATGCTGAGAGACAACACGGGAGCTCTGTGCCCCTTTTCATATACCTTGCCCTCTGCACCTCTCCCACCCGGCTCTTCCTGAGTTATGTCCTTTTGTAATGAACTGGTAATCTAGTGAGTAAATGTTCTCTTGAGTTCTGTGAGTGGCTCCTGCAAATTAACTGGACCTGAGGAGTTAAGGGAACCTCTGATATACAGCTGATTGATCCAAAGTATGGGTAACAGCCTGGCCTTGTGATTGGCCTCTGAAGGGGTGGGAGTGGGGGAGGGGGGCCTTGTAAGATGGACCCTTAGTCTGTGGAATCTAACACCATCGTCAGGTAGATTGTATCGGAAACGAGTTAAACTGTAGGATACCCAGCTGGCATTGCAAAACTGCTTGTGGTGTTGGAAATTAGACACCTGAATTCAATTCAGAACAAAGCCTGTGCATGCCAATGGAAACACGGCTGTGAGGTGAGTTCTGTCTGGGGACTGTCAAAACGCGAGCCTGCAGACCGGGAGGCAGAACGAAATGCATAAACCGTGTATCAAGCGACCCTCCAACAGAGCTTCCAGACAAGGCGGCCGATCGCAGGTCCAGAGGAGACGCAGGCCTTGCTCAAGGCTACAGCTGGGCTGTGGCTGGAACTCAGGCCCCCGAACTCTGAGTCCAAGTCTCTTTGCGTAAAAGAAGCCTGAAATGTCGGCGTCATTGCTCATCCTAGCGCCTCTGCTGGCCGAGCCCTCTGGGAGTGAACCTCGGCAGTGACAACCTAGGGCAGGACGTTTGTGCGTCTGCGGTGGGCCAGGCAGCCTCCCGTGCATGTATATCAGGGCGGCCTGGACATAGGAGGACCAGACCAGCAGGCTGTCCAGGGCCTCCTGGCCGAGGATGTGCTGCAGCCCGACTAGGAAGGCATTTGCTTTTTGAGGTTTTCCTTAGGCCCCTTAAAAGCCGCCTGCACAGTGAAGGAGCTTAAATAGGCTGCAGACAGCACGCCGTTCCCTGCTAAAATGGCTTCGATGGGCCCGGGGCTGTGACGCGCTTTGACTCCTCACAGAGCGCCCACACAGAGCGCCAAGGAGACGATGGCGGGCAGTCCTCGGCAGCGCTGGCTGGCTGGCTGCCATCAGTGCTGTCAACGCGATGCCGCCTGCTCAAGAAAACTTCAGTAATTGGCCTGGGGAAGTGGAGGAGAGCAGCGGCAAATGCAGCTGATAGGGAAAACTTAGGTGCCGGGCACTGGTGGTTCCCAGCGATACATGCGCACGTGCGGATTTGCAGCCAGAAGGCCAGGCGTGGGACAAAGCAGCGACCTAACAGGGAAGGGAAGGCAAACGTTAGCGGGGTATCAGGGGCACAGAGCACCAGGCAGAAGGCAGAGGTGAGAGCCTTGTCCTGCAGAGGGGCCAGACATCTAAGGGAAAAGCTGTCGGAAGCCATGGAAGAGGAAGCGCTAATGCTCCAATGGTGTAATAAATAAAATGGGGAAAAAGCCCTGTGCAGAGAGAGGACTCTCTACTCCAGAGATACACAGACTCTCTGTAACTCCAAGCTCTTCTACAAACAAATGCTCCAGCTCCAATGGGTTTTACTAAGTTGCTGTGCAAGGTCAAAGCATCCTTGCGCCAGAGGAAGGGACTGGCAGAGGGGTGAGGGCTGGAGGAGGCTCAAGGTTAGGCCGAGGAGGCGGCTCAGGTAGGAGTCCCATTCCATTCTAGCTTCTCCAAAGGCATGCCCAAGGAAGGTTGGAAATCTTCCTAAAGATTTGAGTTACAATATTGAGTCACGAAATTACATCACTTGATCAAAGCTGCTAAAAACTGGCACTTGGCACCTGCGGCTACAAGGACCGGATCACGTCGGCGCTTGCCAGCTACCTCTGCTTGGATTAAATCATGGGTTGCCGCAGCCACTGACCTTCAGCGCACCCTGAGAGGAGTTCAGGACGGAGGTCAGGAGTGAGGCACTCTGTGTTCTGGGAAAACTGGCAGAACAGGCTTTTAGACAGTTAGATATTTTCAAGGGAAGATTTTATGAGCCCAAATTCTTGCATCTCCTCCTATCTAGAAAAGCACTGAAATCATTAGCAGGGACGTCTGCTCCTCGTGGCCAGCAGCAGCCTCTGCCTAACTGCGTGCTTGACCGCACGGGCCCCCCTTCACTAAAATGATGTATAATGCTGAGTGTCCCCCCTGCCTCTCTGGAGCAGCCCCTCAGCGCTCTCTGGGACGCCGTCTCCAGGGCTTTTGTCCTCATTTTGCCCCAAATAAAACTTAACCCACGACTCTCACGTTGTGGGATTTCATTTCAGTCGACGTCTAGTTGATTTGATACATTCTGAGGTCATGTGAGAACTTACTTGGCTCCAGTGGAAACTGACCCCAAGTTTATAGTCCAAGAACTAAAACCAGCCCCAGGGACAAAAATTCCAAATGATGCCAGGTTCCTAGCACGTTGGGAGAAATGGTAGAGGTGGTGGAAATTGAAATCTTAGGAATACAGGAATCAAAAATCAGATTCGTTCATTAAAAAAAAACTTGCAATGATAGCTAATTTTATTAGACATACACTGAGTGTGTGTAGGCAGTTTGCATTCATTATTTAATTCCCCTATCTCATTATTTGCTATTTTAAAGATGCAGAAATTTAATCTTGGAAAGATTAAGTAACTCTTCCAATGATTCGTAGCTAGTGAACAGAAAAGCTGGGGCTTTGAATTAGGTCTGTCTGGCTCCAAAGTCTATGGAATTAACAGAGTCACATTGGAACACAGGCCTGATTGGTCCCTGTGTTATTTCCAGACGTTCCAGTCTTAGGCCTGTCAAGGTGACTCTGTCGGAGCACTGGTTTGGAAACAGTAGACAACAAGGTGCTAAAATCATTCTAAAAAATTTAAGGCGACAAGAAAAAGACAAACCTTGGTGTAAGTGTCTCCTTCATATAGCCGCATTCTTGCTCGATTTGTACAAAGCAGTCGGTGGAACCCAGCTTCCTGAATCAATCAGTCATTGTCTATCGTTGCCAGGGTTCATGGGCAGTAAACGGAAGGCCAGCCCTAATTCACACCTGGAATGAGATGAGCCCACCATGGTCCCGGCTAGTGGAGCTGAGGCTGGGGACGGGAAAGGCCAGCCAGGAGATGCTGATGCTGTGGGAGACATGCAGCGCCTGATGAGAGAGGGTAACGCTGAGGAGGAAAACCTCAGACAAGGCACCCCTCCCCGCAGCCCCTGCCACCTTAGCTGACTTCTGCTCGTGTAAGCCGCTGCTTCCTGCGACAGTCGAGTGGAAACGGACTGCTCCTAAGCTGGAAAGTCCCACGCACCCGGAAGTGTTACAAGCTTAGGAGACAATCAGACCCCAGGCTCGGGGCCCAGCCTTTGGGGGTGACCCCGCTGGGCCAGCGGCGGTGCAGAACAAAACTGTCTTTTCTGATCCCCCGAGTGCGTGTCTTCTGTTGCTTCCCACCGGGCTAATTCTTCTGTTCCAACATCGCCCCTGGCAACAGGCATTGGGCTCCAGGTCGGACAAGAGCAAGGGGAAGCTGGAGTTTTGAGCCCCTTAAAACACAGAGTTTCAGACACGGTGGTAGGAATTCACAGTGTCTCTGATGATGATGACCGCTATTCGCTGATCATGTACCAGGAGCCGCTCCGTCAAGTCCTTTCGTGCATCATCTCATTTATTGTGGGCAACAAGCCTGTGAAGTCAGTGGGGTTGTCCCAGGTTTGTACATAGCAGCCAGTATTTACTCACTGAGCACTGACCCTGGATCAGAACCCGACCCGGCGCTTTCTAGACCTTGCTGTGTCACTACTGAGCACGGGAAAGGCGGTTGGTCCCAAGCGAAATGTGCTGGAAGTGCAAACGCCACCAGATTTCTAAGATTTATGAGAAAAAGGATGTAAAGTGTCTCATTAATTATCTTTAGATTGATCACTTGTCAATGTTTTGGGTGTATCAAAATGATAATACTTGAGTATATTAAGTTATATAAAATATATTATCAACAATCATTTCACCTGTTTCTTTTTGCTTACTCCCTGTGCCACACTCGCTGCAGGGAGAAGAGACACAGCATGGAGCCCAGCACTTTAGGAAAGACATTTGGGGCTGAGACCAACCAACCAACCCAGCTGAGTTCACCCCACACTAAAAAGTCACTTAGCAGGTCAGTGCAATCAACGAACATTTCCACAACAATTCCAAGGACAGAAGCCAAAGGCACAGAAAAAAGCCCCCCAAACTTCATGCCCAGTGATGAGTCTGACACCGAATTCAAGCAGTTTGATTCTGACACCAAACGCACCACCTCAGAGTTAACGCTGGTTCTTGAACAATCCCCAGACACGACTTTCCTGGGAGGGTCTGAGTCCAGATCCGTCCTTGGGAAGCTGCAGAGCTCATGACCCATTGTAAATAAATAATCACATATGCTAAAATCTAATGAATCTCTTTAGGAGAAGAAACCCTGCGTAGTTTGTACACGGATTTCTTTGCAGATTGTCTACAGAAAGTCACTAAGTTACTACAACGTGGTGGACACTGCTATGTTTGCAAGAGTCGGCCGTGAACAAAATCGACAAACTTCCTGCTATCCTGGAGCTTGCGTTGGAAAGGTCTGCAGTCTGTTGTTAAAATTAACAGGTTGTTCAGCTTTGCATGAGCCCTGTGAATGCAATAACTGTTTTTCTGCAGAGTTACTGTGCTAGGACCTCCTCCTTTCCTCCCCAGAGCTTACCTGGGTAGCTGTACAAACATCCTGAAAACGAATTTACACGAACTGGGTCCTGTGCCCGAATCAAACAAGCCAAATGAAGCCAGAGCCAAACCACATAGGGAAAACCAGAACCAAAATAAAAGCCAAGCCAGTTATTTGTGTATGTGTGTGACTAGCATCCCAGGGAGGCTCTCACAGTGTTGGAGCAAACGCTGCACCAAAAACATTGTTTGGGAGTGTACGCACATCATGAAACCCTCGCCCACACAACAGAAATGAGACTGATGGAGCCCAGGAGAGAGGGTGTTAAATGGAAGATGACGTTCTGGGTGGAAGTTCTCAGGAGGAGAAACAAAGGCAAGACAGAGTCTGCAAAGCCCACACAGAAGATGAGACCCAGAGCCGATGAATCATTCTCCAAAGTGGAGAAAGGCAGGGACAGACTCAGCGGAGCGAAGAGTGGGCGTAGATCTGAGATTAAGGTAGTCCTGGGTCGGTGGGGGTGGTAGGCGGTTGGTTATACCTAAGTCTTTCCCTGAAATATCAGACCTTGCTTTCTGATCTCCTCACTTGCCTAAGATTTCATAAACAAGGAAAAGAGTTAATTTGGAAGGAAAAAAAAATAGGAAAGGGAGATACACAGCAAACTGACAAAGGGGAGCAGACATGTGAGCAACAAAGAAGAAATTGACCATTTCAAAAATCTGTCCTCCTCTGGGAAAAGGTTCTTTCCCGCCTCATTTTGTTTTTCTCTTATGCTGTTCCCTCTTCCCATTTTCTGTTCCTTACCCCTCCTTCCTTCTCCAGGTTCGTCTTAACTTTCGGGGCTTCAGCTTAAGGGTTGCTTCCCTGGGAAGCCTTGCTCTGGTCCTCATTAAGATCTTGGTTAAAAGCAACTATAGTTCTCCGTGTTTCTCTTTCAAACAACTATTGATAGTTCTAATTACCTAGTCAGCATCTTTTTCCTTTGCTTGAATGTGATTTTCAAGAAGAACCTTCTCTGTGTTTTTACCACAACTCTGACGCCTGCCAGTGTCTGGCACATGATGAGGGCTCAACAAAATCGGTTGCATAAAATGGTTAAATGACAAGACAGGTGAAGGGAAGAAACAGGTCCCACCGTCCCTCCCTCTAGACAGCGCCAGTCCCTTTCTGTCGTATCAGGACAACAAATCTGTAGCTTTTCATTGAGTTTCACTAGCCCACAGCGCGCCCGCTACGGTAAAGCGAGCTGCGTGGAAAAGGAATCTTTTATTACAAGCTGAGACCATTCACATTCAAAAGCTCACGCCGCGGTTCCGTGGTTTCCCTTCATCATGGTTTCCTCTGCCTTAATGAGCAGCTTTTTCACCCACAACCCACCTACGGTCAGCGGCTCCGACTGCAAGGATTCTCACAATGTTTTCTTCCTCAAAACTGTGCTCCAAACTGATAATTTTTGGGTCTCTTGCCTGCATGTCTTTTGTCTGGGAGTTTTCTCTTCAGATCAGACAGAGAATAAAAAAGAAGGCAGAAGGTTATTTCTGAGCCTCAATTTGATCATTAATATTAACATCTTGGAAACCAAACAGAATTGCTTCTAAAATATCTTTATGGAAAATTGGGGAAATTTGAATATAGATTTTGAGATTTGCAAATGTTAGCCACTATATATAAAAATAGACTAAAAACCTTTCTTCTGCACAGCACAGGGAACTATATTCAATATCCTGTAGTAACCTTTAATGAAAACGAACATGAAAAGAAGCATGTGTGTGTATATGCATGACTGGGGCGTTGTGCTGTGCACCGGAAACGGACACGTCGTACTTCACACAACAACAAAAATCCACAAAAGATTTCATGTTGGGTAATATATGTTTTTTTATTATCGTGGTTACGGAGGACTTTCTCGTCTTGCTTGCAAGAGAGGAGAGAAGTGAGGGATGTTGGTGTTTTATTTTCAGAGAGCACCCAGAATAGGCCCCACATGACGGCCCTCATTTTACAACTGAAAGTTAGCAGTTTTCCCCAAATCGCCCCAGGTTTGATAATTCACTGGAAAGACTCACAGAACTCAGGAGAACCCTGTAATATGATCAGAGTTTCATATGAGGAGGGTACACACTGGGTGCAACCAAAGGGAGAGAAGCACGGGGCTTGGTCTGGGCGGGTTCCGGAAGCGAAGCTCCCATCATTCTTGGGACTTATTACCTCCTGGTGTTAACATACGCCATTATGCATACGTTACTGCCAACCAGAGAAGCTCGTCCAGGCTTAAATGCCAAGCGTGTTTACTGAGACTGCATTACATCGTCAAGATTGATGACTTATTGCTCATACGGTTGAGCTTCATCTTTGGCGACACCTCCCACCCTGTTTCCCACCTTCCCTGCCCGCCTCACCTGCCAGGTGTGGGGCTGGTGCTACATGGCCGGAAGCTCCAGTCCCCCACGCCTCCACGACGCAGCCGGCCTTTCTGGGGTGGACACCCCGATAGGGAGCCAACTTACTAGCACAAACTGTGGGTATGATCCTAGGGGCCTGCCACGAATAACAAAGATATTTCCATCCCTCAGGAAATTCCAGACGCTTTACGGTTAAGTCCCAGGGGTCCTGACAAAGACCAGACTTCTCTTTACATGAGGTCAACTGCCTTGCCCCGCGGGAGGATAAAGAGAATGGATAAAAGGTAAGTCACTGGTGAACTCAGGTGAAAGAAGTCGAATATTCATTGAGTTTTGCATAGTTTTGGTAGGTTTGAAAATTTTCAGAATAAAAATTTGTGGAAAAAGAAATGTTTTGATGATTACTCTGTTCCCATTCAGAGTATAATTTACTATTTATCAATGTGAGGAGGGATCTCAGGGTCATTAGTTCAATTAGTCATACATCACTTCACAATTTTTGCCATATTCACATAAGCATGCGTTATTATATACTTCATATTTTCCTTTAAATATGCCACATTTTTACTTACATAAGTTAATTTTAAAAACAATCTCTCTAATGCTATTGTCATTTTAAACTACCAACACACCTCTTCCTCATGCCGTATACAAAAATTAACTCAAAACAAGTCATAGACCTAAATTCAGGAGATAAAACTCTACAGCTCTTAGAAGAAAACAAAGGGGTAAATTTTGTGAGCTTGGATTTGACGATGATTTCATAATATGACGCCAAAAGCACAAGCAACAAAAAAAACAGACAGTTAGACTTTATCAGAACTGAAAACTTTAATGCATCAAAGGATATTATCAACAGAGAGGAAAGATAACTTACCCACAGCATGGGAGGGAATATTTGTAAATCGTGTATCTGATTAAGAACTTCATCCAGGACACATGGAAAACAGGTAAACCCAACAACAAAAGTAAACGGCCCCGTTTAAGAATGGACAAAGGATTGGATTAAACATTTCTTTAAGGAAAACATACAAAAGGCCAATAAGCACAAAAAAGAGACTCAATTCATTGACCATCAGGTAAACACAAACCAAAACCCCAGTGAAATACCACGTCACAGCCATCAGCACAGCTGCCCTCGGGACAGACGCTAGCAAGCGCTGGCGAGGGCGTGGACAAATGGGACCCTTTTACACTACTGGTGACAATTTAAAACAGCACCGCTGCTTTGGAAGACAATCTGCCCGTTCCTCAAATGATTAAACACAGAGTTACCGTTTGACCTGACAATTCCACTCCCTCTCTCTCTCTCTATGTATATCTCCAAGAGAAAGGAACACATATGTTTTCAAGAAAACCTGTACATGAGTGTTTACAGCAGCATTACTCATAGTAGCCAAAAGGTGGAAGCGGTTCCAGATGTCCATCAGCTGATGAATGAACGAACACGTGGTCTAGTCATATAATGGAATACAACTAGGCCACGACAAGGAATAAAGTGTCCATCCATGTTACAACACGGGTGAGCCTTGAAAATCTTATGCTCAGTGAAAGCAGCCAGTCACCAAAAAGCACACATGATACAGGTCCCTTTATTTGAAATAAACAGAGTAGGCAAATCTAGTGAGGCAGAAGGCAGTTCTATGGCTGCTTAAGGCTGTGGGGGAGAGAATGAGAAGACAAGGGGGCTGTACTAATGTGTTCAGAGCCTCTTTCTGGAGTGATGAAAATGTTCTAAAATTGATTGTGGTGGTAGATGAGTAACTCGGAATATATTAAAAACCATTGAATTGTGTATTTTAAACGGGCAAATTGTCTGGGATGGGAACTGGATTTCAATAAAACTGCTACAACAACAACAAAAAACCGACATAGTTCACAAATCAAAAGATATTGTAACGATAAATGAAAATGAAAACAAAGTTATGAAATTTTAGCGAGAAGCGATTCCACGCCAAAGTGTGTGACCCTAAGCTGTACCCTCTTTTAAAAAATAGAGGTGTATTAATGACAGGTCAGTGAGCACCTCCCTTCTTCCCTTGAAAAACACGTAGGAATACCGGGTAAAGGGTACCTGAACACATTGATTATGTGGCCAGCTCAAGAAAAGAAAAGAAAGTCTCCATGTGTGAGAATCAGAGAGAAAAGTCACAGCTGGAGACGTAAAAGGGACTGGCATTGCGGGTTTGCAAGATCTAACCTCTAGGAACCAGGCTGGCGTCTAAGGAAAACAGAAGCCCAGAAGTCAATGACCAGTTTAAAGGCTGCAATTTCAGATAGTTTCCTAGTCTCACACACTTGAAAAAAAATCCCCAAGCTTTGCGTGGTTCGGCGGCAGGAAACTTGCCTTCACCTGAGGAAAAACTAATGCCAGAAAGAAATTATAATCCCAGTCCGAGTTATAGTACTGCGTGGTCCGTGAAGCGTAAGTTCATAAGTTTACCAACAAGTGGACAAAAAACAATGAAACAACCAAAAATCCCAAAGCCTGAGCCAGAGGAATCCTTAGCTCACCTGCAGAAAGCTTTCCCAAGGCATTCTTGTGGAGACACGATCACATCTCTGCGAGACTGTGTCTCCCTAAAGCTGACTTCGTATTAAAAAAACACAAAAAACCTGTAGACTGTGTAAGGAAATAAACTTCATGAAGAAGAGTTAGTAGCTGCAACAAGCAGAGAATTTAGGATCTTGAGAAATTAAAAAATTATGTAATAATCTGGAATAAATATAAAATAGGTGTATTTGAGGTACATCAGTACCAGTTAGAGATTCTGCCTGGCAGGAATGGAAAAGACTAGAAGAAAAAGAAAAAGGAAATCACATGCAGGGATTCAGTGCTACTTTACTAGGTGTCATTCGGTCCTAACCCTAACCCTAGCTTTGCTAGTAGCAGAACTGATGCAATTTTCCACCCCATGCAAGAATCTGGTCTACAAATTTCGGATAAGTGGTCATATAGTCATTTCTCGAGTACCTTTAGTAACATACATTGATGGAGCAGAATAGTCCATCTTCAGACAGTTCAATTGATTAGAAACTTTTTTTTTTTTTTTATATTGGATTGAAAACTACCTCCCTGTAACTTTTAGGTCCTGGCCCACATTCCAGAATACAGTTGAATGGAACCTTTCCCATCATATGATAACCCCTTCATTACTGGGAAACAGAAACCTACTTTCTCCTGAATCTTCCAGGTTATCTATTCTTTGTTCTTTTACTTTTCTTTACATACATTGATTTTTAGGTCCTTTTACCAACTTGATTCTTCCTCTCTGGAACTCATTCCATGTTGACAGCATTCTGCCTACGTAAGTTTAATTGTTGTTATTTTTTTTTGACTGTCAGTCTGTTATCAGACTTAATCATAATCCCCTAACTGTGACACCCTCCCCACACTGCCTCTCATCCCATTGTCACCCCTGCTTTGGTTTCCTCAATGGACATACGGGTCTAATAAATTCTGACATTTATCTCAGGCTGTTATTGCTGTTAAGAAATAAATGCAATATTTTGTGAAAATCTGAGCATGGTGCCCGGTGTTTAAAAAGTATTCAATTACAGGAGCTATTATTAAAGGTGACAGAAAATATTGATCAAGCTGAGTTTCCCGTGAGAGTAGTTCACGGAGTATGGAAATTCTAAAATCCTACTGGGAATGAGGAATAACTCTTATTACTAAATTGTCTGGGTGCAAAAAATGCCTTACCAAATGGGACTAAGCTGGCTGAAGCCCAGAAAATTTAAGAACAGGAGAGCTGGCAGGACAACAAGACAGAAGGTCAAAACAGAAGGAGTTGGATGGCAGAGCCAGGGTTCCTAGAGAGGATGACTGGGGGAGAAACAAAGAATGCGAGATCCAAAGTGTTCCAACCTCCAGTGTCATCCTCATGTGGGGACAGGTGCATCTGGGTCATTGGAAGCTTCCCCAGATTTAGGACAATTTTGGACAGAACTCTGGCAGTCCCCCAAAACCTCATCACCTATGAACCCCAGGTGAATGTGATTGTCTGAACTCACTGAATGATATTCCAAAGATATATGCATTTCTTTGTACGTGAATTTTACACGAAAACCGTAAACAAACCTTGAGCTCTAGTTAATAAGATGCAGACTGACTAGTGCCTCCAACCTGCATTGAAATAAGCTGTATCAAAACAATAGAATGCACTGATGGATAACAGAGGGATGCATACATGCAGAGATAACTGGTGAAACCAGGGTAGTAAAATATGAACTGTAGAGTCCAGGTGACAGGCATTTGGGTCTTCATGATAAAATTGTCTCAGTTTTTCTGTGATTTAGAGTGCTCATAATTAAGTGTTAGAAAGTCAGTAAACACAGATACAAAAAAAAATCTCAGCTATTCATTAGTTTGGTGGAGTTAACAGATTACTTTTGATCTTGCTTGTGAATGGGGAAGGAATCTTAAAGAGAATTGAGATTGATGATCAATAACCCCTTATGATATAAATATATATAATACAGATGTACATTGTAACATATGTGAGTGCGTATGACATTGAAAGCAGCACGGTGTCATTGCAGACTTTGGCAAGCCCCCCGGATAAGAAGGACATGTTGGAAGGAAACTTTGATCCCCTCCTTTTCTTGAGTTTGAAGCCCTGCCATCCCGTGTCTCCACTTCCCATAACATGATTTAGGAACTGAGTTGGAATCATTTGCAGCACTAAACCTGCAGATTCCAAGACGTACTCCTTTTGTCTCTAAGGCGTTGGGTTCAGAAATCTGTTTCCCTAGCAATTCTTTGTCCTTAGAGCTTAGATCACTTCTGACGGCAAATAAAGAGATACAATTTCTTATGCTTACGCATTAGGAATTTTGAATTTTGGTTGAGAAGCAGTGCCACCAACTGTCAGCTTAGCTCATGTACCAGTCAATAATACTGTATTTATATCTCTGGGTGTGGGAAAATGGGCCATGGAAATAGAACGGAGAGAAACCGGTGGACACAGGGGCAGTTTGCAGAAAGAGTTCTGTCCTTGGAGTGTTTTCTGATCCATGGATGTGCTGAATAGCATGTGCCTGTGGGAAGTAATTTAGAAACACGAGAGAGACGGAATTCCCACACTTATTAACGACTTTGTGTCCACGCTGCTGAATCTCCAGTCTGAGAAGGGAGGTATAACGTACCCTGTGAAAGTTTACAAACTGATGAGGGAGAAAGGGGAGAGAGAGAGAGCGAGAGAGAGACAGAGACAGAGAGAGGGAGAGAGGGAGGGAGAGAAATGGAGGGAGGAAGGGAGAGAGGGAGAGAGAGAGATTAAGGGAGGGAGGGAGGAGGGAGGGGAAGAGGAGGGAGGGAGAGAGAGGGGGTGAAAGGAACAGCTGGAAGCGATATGGGTGCTGCACACCCACACTGCACATCGCTCTCTCTAGCGTTTTCCTGGTTAGTTTCCAGGTCCCCCACCTGCTGCCTCCGTAGACATTCCTGCACCTGCCGGAGCCGCACCGAGTCACGCTGCACCGCGCCTCACCGCCGCGTGGCGTCGCTGTCGGCGCCGGGCTCGCCGCGCGCGGAGTCGGCCCGTGGGGCGCAGGCCCCGCCTGCTGCCGGCGTGACCCCTCGGGGCAGGGCGAACGCGCCGCACCGAGCAGCCTGGGGGCGCAGGGCGGGCGGGCCAAGCCCGGGCCCCCCCCCCGAGCGCTTTGCTTGGCGCCCGCGCGCCTCGCGGCCAGCACTGCCCCCCGGTGTGCAGCCAGCCCGGCACACGCCTGCCTGGCCGGAGCAGCCCCGACCCGGCGCGCGGCCCCAGATCCCTCCCCGGAAGGGGCGTCCCCGCCTGCCCGGCGCAGCCCCTCGGCCCGGAGAGGCCTGCTCAGCCCCTCTGCGAGCCGCGGCCGCCCCCCGCCCCCCCGCCCCGCACCCCGAAGCGCCGTCCTCGGCGACGACGGGGCCCGGGAGGGGCTGTCCTGCGGGGGCTCCAGGCGGAGGGCGTCCCTTGACGCCCCTGCTCACCAGGGGGGACTCCCTGCTCGGTTGCCTGCTGCCCACGTAGATGCGAACCGTTACCCCGATGCCGGCTCCTAGGGTGACTTAGCAGACACAGCTCGAACCAGGGTTGTTTGCGGATTTATTGTTTCCTGGACTGGTGAGTCTTCGGCGTCGGGGACAACGCACAGGTGCCGGAGCGTTTTAAAATGCTGCCAAGTCAGCACATTTAGAAACAGCGACTATCACCATCATTTTATAAGAATGATTGTCAACACTTCTGCGACGAATATTCCCACGATAAACTGTTAGGTTCAAATGCAAGTATATGCCCTTAGGGTGAATTCCTACAGTGAGCATTTTCTGTTTTTATTGCTATTGTGAACGAGAGATTTTATTGCATGTCATAGGTTGCTGCAGTGCTGTTCGCACAGTGATTGAGGTTTACTCTTCTGATTGTAACTGAAGGCCGTTTGAACAACTTTATAATATAATGGTTTTTGAACTAGTTCTTTTGTTTTCGAGCTGGAAGACACCGGTGAGTTTTCAAAGTCGCCCAGACAAACGGAAGCAGCATTTTAAGAGGAGTGAATCTGTCATCAGTTTGTCTCCGTTTTAGAGCCATTGACTGCAGTCACCTAATTTTTGATCGCTTCGGGTTGAAAAAGATGAACAGCCATGTGCGGAGTCGTGCAAAGATGACTAAGTACCTGTTCTTCCCAAACGGCTTTCAGGTGACGCTGAAATTACTTTGTCAAACAGCTCAGGTTTTCGCTGACATCGTGCTGGAGTATCACTTACTCATTTCCATTCGTGTGAACACTTTGCCTCGGTCTTCCGGTTTCTTTGCGGAGGGAGTTCCCCGAAACAATCTGCACATCCTTGAAGTCTTTCTACCGAAGAGGAATAAATTATAACTTAGAGGATGTGGGATACCCACCCTGCTCATAGCAGACCCCCTCCACCCATCCTCTCTCCAGCCTCCGGCCTCCAGCCTCCACCCACCTCTTCCCTCTCGGGCCCGCTGCCCAGAGTATGTACCCCTCTGGTCTGACTGGATGTCCTGAATTTTCACAGGAATCTTTCATTAGTGGGTTTTCTGGAGCTGCTGGTGCGTCGGTAGAAAAGTTTAATTCTGCGGCTCAATATTAGAATTCTCAACATTGCTGTACCACAAAGCCGCATTTTAAAACAGTTCTTTCAGTAATAAAGCTGACATGTTGGTCTTCACGCGTTTCCCACCACTGTCTATCTGTTACTTACTTACAAACTTAGTTGGGTAAAGGAGGAATTTAATTTTGCCCCCCTTTAAATCACTGATAGCTAATGTATATATTCAAAAGATATACGCACATTTCAAACCAATTTTGGGAATTACATGCTAGATATGAGGGAAGGGGTAAGAGCTGAATCGGGGGGTGGTTATAGGACAAATATACAAGAATCTACAATATGAATTTTAGAACAAAAATGCTGAGAGCAAGCACTGTCAAGGGGCATATGTGATGACAAATAAGGGGAGCTCCTGAAAGAATAAACATTTTGAAAAACGTTTTAAAACAAAGAGAGCTTTGATCAGCAGAACAAACGGAGGGCCTAGTTCTGGAGTCAGTAACTCCTAGAGATGTCAGTTGTCTATTAAGGGACCAGCCACAAGGGTGAGCATCCCAAAGGTGCTCATTCTCAGCATCTGTCCGGGCATTGGCGGCCCCCCTGTGAATTCAGTTGACTATGTTTTAGCCACACCAATAGAAACCTGCAGGCACTTTATATAAACTACCAGGGGGGCATCATGCCATTCCAACTACAAAGTGTGCTTACAGTTGCGAAAACAACTTGGTTTCAAAAAACGTTCACAGGCAGTATTCTTCAAGGCCACCAGATGGCGGTCTTCCTGCACACAAACAAATAAGGTGGCATTTGAACTCCTCAAGGTCTGCTTTGACCACGAAGGTCACAATGGGGACTTCAACGTAAACTTCTTAAAATTCAGTAAAATGAGGACTCCAGTTCCTCAGTGGCATCAATCACATATTGAGAATCCAGCAGCCACATGTGGCTCGTGGATACGCTACTGGACAGTGCAGAATGCCACATTTCCATTATCAAGAATTTTTTTCTATAATTTTTAAAATTAGTTTTTTTTTTCAAATCAAAAATTAGGAAGTTTTAGAGAATGATGATTCTTCCCATTATTTATAACGCCAAACAAGGGTGAAATTTTTTAAATGTCTAGCAAATTTTGGTCATCTGAATTGAGATATAAATGTATCCTGAAATACTACACAGTCATTAAAAACAGTATTTTCTTACAGTGTGGGAGAATGCTTATGGTATAATTTTAAAGAAATAAAAAGGGAAAGTGTGTGTGTGTGTGTGTCTGTGTATACACATGTATATTTCTAAACTCAAAATGGATTAAAGACCTAAATGTAAGAGCTGAAAATGTTTCCCATAAGCAGAACACTCTTTGACATAAATAGTAACAATATTTTTTGGATCTGTCTCCTTAGACAAAAGGAACAAAGTTAAAAATAAACCAGTGGGATCTACTTAAATTTAAAAGCTTTTGCACAGCAAAGGAAACCACTGAGAAAATGAAAAGACAACCTGTGGAATGGGAGAAAATATTTCTAAGCGATATGATTGATAAGGGATATGTACGCATTATAGCTTCAAAATACATAAACAGCTCACACAACTCAGTATCAAAGAAACAAACAACCTGATTAAAAAGGGGCCAGAGGACCTGAATAGGCGTTTTTCCAAAGAAGACAGACGGATGGCCAACTGGCACACGAAAGATGCTCAGCCTCACTAACCATCAGGGAAACGCTTGTTAACAACGCAGTGAGGTGTCACCTTGCTCACGTGGGGATGGCTACCGTGAAAAAGGCCACAAGCAACAAAGGCTGGCGAGGACGTGGGGGAAAGGGACCCCTCGTGCTTTGTTGGTAGGACTAAGTGTCCACCAACAGATGACTGGACAGAGAAGACGTGATACACACGCGTGAGACTCAGCCATGAGAAGAACTCAGTTTTGCCATTTGTAACAACAGGGATGGCCCTCGAGGGTATTCTGCTTAGTGAAGGTAGTCCGTCTGCATGTTATCACTTCTATGTGGTGTCAAAAAAAAAAAAAAAAAAAGAAAAGAATGAATATAACAAAACAGAAACAGACTCACAAAGAGAACAAGCTAGTGGCTACTAGTGGTTACCAGTAAGGCAAGGGAAAGGGAGAGGGGTGAAACGAGGGTAGATTGCTGAGAGTTACTATGTATAAGATAAATAAGCTACAAGGGTATATTGTGCATAACAGACAATAAAGACAACATTTTACAGGAACGTTAAACGGAGTATAATCTGTGAAAATGTTGAATCACTATGTTGTGCACCTGAAACTAATTTAATATTGTAAATCAACTCTACTTCAATTAAAAAACAAAAATAATAATGTAGAACTTTTTAAACTTGAGCAAAATCTAAAATGAATAGGAAGACTCTGGGAGTTCAATTTAAAAAAAAAAACTTTAAAGTGTTTGCTCATAGGAAGTTTTGTACATGCATATAAACACTCATACCCGTAAACCATTCACATACTTCTGGTCACCGAGGCCGTTTTGAGATCCACAGTTTGCACCATGTTGCTCAGGTCTAAGGGGGCAGCTGAGTGCTCTCCAGGTTCTCCCTGAAGTCTTGCACCTGTTTAACAGCTGAACTCAGTGTTACATTCATTCATTCATGGAAGGAAGCGAATCAGTAAAGCATTTCACGTGGGTCAGGAATGTTCTGAATGAGAACTAACCTCTCTGGGTCCCTGTGGCTGCTCCTTAATTGTAAACATTCTCACTGGCGCTTACAGAAACTGGTTGAGATTCACAAAGACTCCGGTATCCGGTTTAGAGCAGGAAGCTCAGACTCGCCTGCCCTCACTTCTGTCCCCCCACGCCCCCCGTCAGGCTGGGGGAGAGAGGCCTCAGACCATGGGGGCAGCTTGCTTAGGCGGAGCCGGCCAGCTTGCCTGGGCTCAGAGCCCTTCCGACTTCTCATCTTCTGCCCTGCGTTCCCTGGCTTCAGTTTTCTGATTTCTAAAATAAGGGGTACATGGGGGAGACTGCTGTGGGATTACAGTAATTTATGTAAAGCACCTGAATCATGGAAGAAAGTTGGTTTTTTTCAGTGGCTTTTACGCAGATGTTCATTTAATCAACACATAATCCTCTTTCTTCTCCTTTCCGCGAGCACGTGGGAGATTTCATGTTATCTGGCCTGGAACTAGGCTGTGTTTAATATTGTGTAGCTCTAGGTGTCGGGTCCTCTAAGGTCTTTTTCTTTCCCTTTTTATCTTCTGATTACCCTACAAACACCTTCTGAAATAGAGTCTGTCTCAGCCCAGTCGGTTGTAACCCACTCTTAGTTCAGTGTGTTGGAGACTTTCACATAGAAAGCAATGGTAAGGTTATTGGTGGGGAAATGAATGGTTTTCTTGACTGAAATGAGAGAAGAAAGTGCATTGGATGAGATGAAAAAAAAAATTATTGGCACATCCTTAGGCAGGTCACATGTGACAAGATTACCTAAAAGAGAGAAATTTATTCTCTCAAAGACTCTGCCTCCGTGTGCTCTGGAAAAGCCTTTGCACACCCCCAGTTTTAAATTTGTTCTTAGATTTCCCATCAGGGGAGTCCTGGGTTGATGGGAAGTGGAAGCAGAGCCTCCTGAGCGCTGCTAACTGGGGAAGAAAATGGAAGGGCTGAGGAGGCAAAGCTGCGGACCCCTCCCCTCCTCTTCAGCCAGGACCCTCAAAGCGCAGACAGAGGACCTAGGGTTAGCATCGGAGGGAAGAGAGCTTGGGGGCAAGTGGCTTTTCCCCCAAGAATACTGGGGGGCGAGGTGGGGGGCGCTTCCCGGGGCCTTGAGGGGAGAGGTTGCATGTGACCCCTGGCTCTCGGTGATGGGAGCTGGAGCGGCAAACGTGGTGCCTGGCTCGTCGCGTCGCCAAGGCTAGCCACTCTGCAAGGGAGACACAGAACTGCTGCCACAGAAACAGAATCCCTCTCCTCCCATCCCGTAAACACCAACCCCAAAGGGACTGAGTTATTTTAAAGACGAGGTTCAGTTTATGAGGCTGGACTAAGATGAACGCATCAAGCCTAGTCTCTCTCCCCACCTCTTTCCTGCACCCCGTGGCGGGGGGCACTCAAGAGAAAGATCAAATCATTTCAGTTAGAAAGACATGAAAGAACTCTCTTTCCTCTGCACGTTTAAATGCACTGAATACATTTGCGACTCTAATACATATCTATTTTGTATTCCTGCAACACTGTGCCTCTGATTTTTTCCTTTTATTTCAACTTGTTCTCAAATTACTTTCAAACAACTAATTACATTTGGGGGCACCTAATGTAGGTGCAGCACTTCCCGCCATGTGGACAAATCCTGATCTGGATCTCCAGCGCGGAGTGTAGACCTGACACGACTTCTGCTTGAAAAATAAATGAATAAATAAAAAAGAGGCAAGTTGACGCCATAACCCCAAAGTGGGCACTAGCACGTGTCATCTGGAAGAAGCAGCTGATGGTTGTAATTCCTGTTGTCAGTCTCCTCCACCCTGCCACACACATGCATGCACACAGACTACAAAGAAAATCTGTTAAGTAGGCAAAAGAGAGGTTTAAAACCTGCTGTGGCAAGGGAGAGCATCTCTTTAGCAGAACCAGTGGTTTCTCAAAAGGAAGAATGTAGGAAAGGGTGCTTATGAGATTTTTAAGGCTGGATTTTCTTCAGTCAAACGTCTAGAAGGGCAGGGAGCTGACGTAGTTGGACAGTATAAATTGGTGGGCTGGTGGGTCGGGGGTCTTCAACGGAGATGCTTAAAGAAGTCTGTGAGCCTTGATAAACAAGCAATATTAATTATATTCCAGGAACAGGTATTTTCGGACATAGCTCGTTGACCACAGACACAAGAAAATATTTCTTGGTTCCAATAATATTTAATAATAATATCATTGGTTTTAGTTCTCATTAGTGTTAAAAGATAATTTTCAGAAAAAGGCAAAATCACGACGTTCAACCTGATATAAAAATGAACACGTACTGAAAGCTAATATTTTACTAATTTAATGAGCGAGAACCAGACAGATGTTATAATCAGTCCAGAGGAAAAGATAAAAAGGGCAAATGCATATGGAGTGAAGGAACTGAGTTGTAAGCGGAGGCAAAACTGTTCTTTTCCACCAGAAGAAGGGAAGTCAGTCAAAATTCTGCTGGAGAAGACAGAACTTGCATGCCCAGCCACTTATAAAGAGCGATAAAATGGCCTGAAGACAGGACAGCCTGATAACCCAGAAGGGTTTTATCATTTGTGGATAACACAGATGTGCCATGTGTAGACATTGCCTAGCTTTCAATTGAAACACATCTTATATTAGTATCTTTTCAGGATGTTTACTGTTAGTTCACGTCTACTTAAGTTTATCCCCACCCATCCTGTGCATTTCCATCATGCCCACGGTATCATGGCCAAATACCTTAATGAGGGCGAGGCCCCTGTTTTTGCCACATGTCTCTGTTTACACATCTCATCTCTCTGTCAAGGAAAAGAGCAAGACTCATATAAGGTCACTCACTCCCAAGAAGACCGTGTGTTTCCGCTTCCCTGCGTTCACGAATTAAACTTGAAATAATTCACTGTCACAGCGCGGGTTTCAGCGGCAGATCATGACAGCTTACTCACAGCCGCACCGAGAAGGAGAAACGGAGAGGGTCTGGACTGCAACCAGATACACCCACTGACACAGAAAGAGCCTAAAAGGAGGAGACGTGTGCCTTGGCTGACAGCCAGGATTCAACCAGATGAAGAAAAGCACGCTGGGCAGCTGCGGAGCCTGGCTTCAGAAGCTGGCCTGATCCCAAGTGCACGCACGTCCCAGTTCATCTCTTGCACTCTGTCCCCCCTCTTTCATTTCACACCCACTGGAATGCAGGTTTTGTTGAAAGACTTGTCGTCCTGATCAGGTCAGTCCACCTCTAGCAAGCATGTCCTTTCCCATCCAGGCAAGATCCACTTCATTCCCAGCTATGAGCCCATCTTTTTGAGAATTTTACAGTATGTTTCAAAAATCCAAATACCTTTTATTTGCATCTATGGTAGAGACAGTCTGCTTGCCACTTGTGAAAGACAGGATGCACTGCATAATCAAAAAGATTATTTTATTCAGGTTATTGGGAGAGGAGGAAAGGTCATTACTGACGAGCATTTTAAACAAGAGGAAAGGGACCTGAAGGTTTACAGAGGTTGGGCACAAGGGAGTCGTTCGTGTCATCCACAAATTCATGGGAGTGAGCATGGATGGAGAGCGAAGGCTGGTCTCACCTTGGAACATGTCGGGGCAGACTGGTCCTCACGGCCAGTCGTTTCCCACGCTCGCTGAGACATCAGAGAGGTGCAGCGGCCTGCAAGCTGGACAAGAACGGGAACTTTGCCCGTCACACACTGACCGACCACACCAGGTCTGCTCTGCTAGAGCCATTTTTCTGTAAGAGGCCCCGGCCACCACGACTAGTTCTTCGTGCCCAGGTCAGAAGCCACTTTCTTCACCAGTGTTCCTGCTTAGCTGTCTTCCCTACTAGCTCGTTCTAGTCTAGAAAGCTGTGGGAAGTTGTCTCGGTTTCTTTGGGAGGGGGTAACCCCAGTGATGAGAAATTTGGCTGCAGATCCAAATGAGGGCCGACTCCGTTCCCAGCTTCTCAGCAAATGGCATATTCCCATTCTGTTCAATGCTAAAGAACTTTTTTTTTAATTTATTTTTTATTGTTGCAATTTCCGCAGGGTGGAAAGGGACTGAGGGTTGACTTATGGCTCTCTTTTACCTTAAGGGGTAGGTGTATGGGGCTCCATCACTGAAGAATTGAATCTCCTCTTAGACCCCCACCTGGAAGGGGCCCTTGACTTTGAAGAGCTTATTCGACCTTCATGAATTTTGTGGTCATGCCCAGAGGCCCAAAGAAGTATTCAAAGTGCATTCTGTGTTTTCCCTGTTTTGCAAATGCTTTCAGGACAAAAACGGCTTAATGCTCAGGTTTCAGATTTCACTTAGATTTTGTCCTAACGATTTAAAAAAATTATTTTGTAATCTGCTTGATGCTTTTAGAAAGATATTTTTAATATATTATTTGCCATTTTTAGTTGTTTTCTGTCAGAGGGTTGGTTCCAACAACGTACTGTGTCGTGTTACCAGACTGGAACCCACGTGCACCTTGCAAGGGGAGAGATGTGACACCATCACTGACTCCGAGGATACTTTTGGTTGCTAGGAAAAGAAGGTACAACTCTTACTAACATACTCAGTGAGTGATCACATAACTGAAAAACCCAGGGACTAGGGTAGCCTTCAAGGCTAGTGTGACGAGGGCCCTGTCTTTGTTCTCTCTTATTTTCTTAACTTTGCTCTTTTCAGTGTGTTGGCCTCATCTTCCAGCCAGCTTTATGAGATGGGTGCTAAAAGTAAGTGGTACTAGTTTTCCTTGCTCACAGTTTTGGAGACAAGAATGCTTCTTCCAGTATCCATTGAATTTATCACTGTGTCTGGAAGATTCAATTGCTGTGGCTAATTTAGTTCAGTTAGAGTCCCCTTGAAGCTGGAGGCATTATTATCGCCATTTATGTAGCAAATTTGCTACAGAAAGAAGAGGAAGAAATGGATATTCGGGGGACAATCAAAATGGCAGAGAAGTAGGCAAGAAGAGTGGGGACGCTTTGGAAACTTGAAGTGTGAGAGAAAACACGGTTAAAAAGGCACATGAAGAGGACACTGGGACCACAATACTTTAAGCTCTCTATATTCATTATTTAATTCCATCTTTATAATCTTATGAAGAATGCATTGGTATTAGTCCATTTTTCAAATGAAGAAACTGAGACACCAAGAAATCAAACCCCTTACTCAAGTCCTCACAGTAAGCCAGAAAGACAAAAATTGAATCCATAGAGACTGACTCTAAAACCTGTGCTCCTAACCACGTGTGAGGTAATAGAACTCAGATTCCAATGGTTCATGCTTTTCAATGTTAAGATGTAGAATTAAGTTCACATATTTAAATGTAATCTGCCCCAAATTTCAATAAAATGCACTGTGCCTAAAAAAAAACAAAAAGGCGCTGGGATTGACAAAGAGAAACCTCATGATTTTGCTGAGGACTGGCCCTGTTCATCTTCCTATGAACTAGAGAAGTAATTGCAATAAAATATATTAACCCTACAGTCCAAATCAGAGAGTCTTGCCTCTTTCTGTATTTCAAGGTACTTCTCAGTTTTTTTCTTATGAGAATATTATCATTAAGGCAACTTAACTGCTAAATTCCCGCTCAGCACAGGGTGACCTTCAGGCCCTCATACAGGTCTGTGCAGTCTCTAGAAGGGAGATCTGGTATGCAAGTGCTTGATTCTAGGAATGTCTATATAATAAACAAATATTTGGTAAATGTATGAACAAAAAAGCAAAGAAACATAGACTCCCCCATTCTGATCACTGTTTTTACAATTTAAAGACTGTTTTTAAAGGGAGATTTGAAACTTTCTGCTGATTCTTAGCTTTTTGGGATCCCAAAAGGACAGGGACCAAAAAAATTGATGTCTATTGGGTGGAAAAGAAGAAAGTTCTGGTCATTCAAAATCTTATGCACTGGAAATATTGGGAGACCTCAAAAAATTACTTCGTGTATCTGAACCAGTTTCCATCTGCAATAGTATTGATGTGGTGTGTCAAAAGTCAGCCCGTCTTCAGTTTTCCAAGGTGCGTGGATTTGTGCCACACAAAGGTTTCATAGGTGAGTGTGCTCTCCTTCATTGCATGGCTCCTGTATAAAACTCCACCGAGTAAGGGGGGATCTGGCCTCCCTGTCAGTGAAGGTTCCATGGGAAACAGGGACCTATGCTTATTGAGTGACTGGGTTTTATCATCAGTTCAGTCTTTCCTGTTGGAAAGTGTAGTGAGCTCTTACACATGCAGTCAAACTGAAGAAATGGGCACAGCAGGCTGGCTAACTAGAGACTCCTCCTTCCCTTAATGATCTTGTTTACGGCTAGACTGAGATTTTCAAGGCCCAAACATTCCATTGCCTCTCAAAGGGGCTGCTCGGGTTACCTAATGCTACCAACAAGCCATCACAATCTTAAGCTATAACAGCTGCCTGATTATTATTATCTTTCAGAGTTCTGGGTGTTGACCAGGCTTTGCTGGACAGTTCCTGCTTGGAACCTGAGTCATGTTGAAGCCTTTTCACTTGTGTGAAAAGATTCAAGTATCTGGAATCTGGAAGAGCTGAGATGCCTCAGGAGTCTGCCTCTGTGTGGCCTCTCCCCACGGTCTTTCCAGCGTGGCAGGTTCGGAGTAGCCGATGTTATACATGGAAGATTTGGCCTGCAAATGCACGTGTCCTGAGGAAGAGCCAGGAATAAGTTGTATGGCCTTCTAGGACCCAGCGTCAGAAGTCAGCAACATCACTTCAAATTGTTATGGAACCAGATTTGGATATACTTACCCACCACACAGCAAAGCCCGTCTACTGACACCAGGCTGTGTTGAAGGAATGTACAGCATTTATTACAGGGCGTCAAGCAAGGAGAATGGGCAGCTCATGCTTTAAAGAGCAGAACTCCTGGGCTGCTTTTAGGGAAGGGGTTTTGAAGGCAACATTTGGAGTGAGAGTTGTAGCTAGTGGACTTTTTTTCTAATTGGTTGGTGGTGAGATCACAAGGTGATGTTTTGGAAATCTTGATCATCAACCTTCTGGTTCCAGTCAATCTGGGATCTTCGTGCTTGTGGTCAGCATGCAGTCACCATCCTCATCCTGGCTGTGGGTCTTAGTTTTTGCAGAACATCTCAAGGACGTGTATCACATTGTTATCTCTTGAGGAGGAACTAAGACTCTAGCATAAACTGCTTTTCCTTTGTTTGTGCATTTCTGCACTCCCCTAATTAATAACTGCTTGAGTCTGTTCTTTGGAAATGAGGGAAGGCCTAGGAGATTAAAATCTTTTTCTATAAGCCAGAAACTTGACACAGAGGGTCTTTCACAACTGGGGAAGACCCAAGGGTCCTGCTCAGTTTTGTAATCTTTAGAAGAATTGAGTCACTGAAGCCCATATTCAAGAGAGGGAAATTAAACTCCACCTCTTGATGGGTGGAACATCAAAGACTTGTGGAAGGTTTTAAATGATTCACAAAGCCCATGGCATTCCACCATCAGAGATTTATTTATTTTTTTAACTCTGATGGCTTTTCAAGAGTCATATTTAAGGCAAAATAATTGTTAGAAGTAGAAAGAGCTTCTTCTATGATTGGTTCCTTATTTAACTGGAAATTAGTATACAAATCCATGTGCCTTAAGCACTGGGGACATTAGGAGTAAAAGAAAAGTCCCTGTGGTGGGAGAGACAGAGGACTTACAGGAAGCTATCAAAGGAACTAAGGTCGCTAGTTCTGTTACAATGGCTAAGAAGCAAAGTAAACAGAATGTCAGCATGGCATTCCTGGGTTCCTGTATCTGCTGTGCCACTAGCCCTCAGGGTGGCCTTGGTTGGCAGGTCACTTCCCTTCTGGGTCCACTTTGTCCTCATTTGTAAAATACAAAATTGAATTAGATACTTCCTAGGGCCCCTTTGGACTCTGACACTCTGCAATCCCATTATTATTGCTTTAAATGCTGAAACATTTCCTCAATAGGCAAGAAATTAAAAGTCTTGACCCTTGGCTATTAATATCATCTGTGTCAGCATTTAATGGGTTGAAATGAATCACTGAGGGTGAAAGACACCGTAGCCAGGGAGGGGGATGGCAGCAGAGATCTCATTCATGTGACAATGGAAAGAGACAGCTGGCATATTTTATACATTTCTGTTGAGACAGAAAATCAAAAATGACCCCTATAAGTTTTCACTGACAAAAAAAACTTGTCTAAAATGTCATATGGCTTTCTTTGATGCTCAGATGCTGCCTCCCTTTGATGGTAGTAAAGGAGAGAGTATCATCCAAGTGTGCTTGTTAGTGGAATTTAAGAGCATTAGAGGGTGATTTGACTCTCAAAGAGCTGATCAGCTTTGATGACCTTTTGTTCAGCAGTGTGGGGCCCTTGGTGAATTCTTGGATAAGCCAAGTATAGAAAAAACATTTTGTGCTTCATTGAAAAACTATGGGTGGTCTACTGCACATCATTTTGGGCAGTCTGGTTCTGGGCCTGTTCATTGTCTCTGAGCTGTTTGGCATCTCTTTGTGAACTGCAGGTGGCTGATGGTTGTGCAAACTTGGTCTTGTGCAGGAGAGTTTCCATTGACTTCTCTCCCCACTGTGGAAAAGTTGTGTTGCCTCCATTTACAGGTCGATTCCCTTACTCTGTATGTTAGTGTTCTTTGACATGTCCTGTAAGCCAGTTCCTTTATGTCACATGAATTAACTAAAATATTTAAAATGTGCTCACTTTGATATCTGTATGAGAGGGATGATTTTGCTCTTTTCTGAAAATGATCATTTAACATACAGTTGGACCTGAACTTACTTTAAAGTAGTGATTGGAGAGATTGAAACTGTTCTACATTGGAAGTGAATAGGGTTTTGAAGATTTGGGGAACTGGCAGCTTTGGAAGAAGGGAAAACAACTCAAGCAACCAAAGAGCTGTGGGAAGGAATAGGTGGGCCAGAGCAGCACGGCAAGCTTTGGGTGGGGGACAGAGAGGTAGGGCATGGAGGGTATAGAGTGTGGTTGGGAAAGATGACCGAGGAGACAATGAGTGTGAAATTCCACAGGGACGAGGGGATGGAAGAACTCAAGACACTCTGATCTTCTGCTAGACTGTTGACCTGTCTTTGTGATGCTTCACTGGGCCTTAACATTTATTTTTATTTATTTTATTACTCATTTGTTTGACAACAAGTGACAGCACCCAAAGCTTTGCATTCATGGCACTTTGGGGGATGAAGTATGGAAATGCATTGTGTGAGAGCAGGGATGCAGGTTGTAGCAAAGAAAAAAGCTGGAAAATCAGAGGCTTTCCCATCTCCAAAACTTGTGGAAATACTGATGAGGCCTTTACTTAACACATGGGAAGTAATTTTGACCAATGCTATGATAATATTTTTAAAAATGTGACCTTGGACGTATGGGAGATGTGTCAACATCAAGGCAGCTGACATATAATGAAATAGGGAAGGAAAAGGTTTGTTTCCAGTCGTAGTACTTCCGACAAACCGTTCCTCTAAGGACAATTAGAAATGTGGGGACTTAAAAAAAACTCTGCTTGAGGGTCTTGAAGAGCTAAAAGAGTTGTGAAGAATCACTGAGGCAAGATGCAGAAGACACAGAGAGGTGAGGGAGGTGCTGAAATCTCTTCAGCTCTAGGGGTGCCAGATAATTCCAGAAAAGAAAGCAGCACATGTGACAGCCTCCCAGGGCTGGGGTGTGAAAACTTGGAGTAGAGCTTTTTGCTTTTGTTAGAGCAGGCAAACAGCTAGACATGAGCAGAGAAAGGGGGACACAGACCAAATGGCAGGAACTGGGCAGAAAGGAGGGGCTGGGAAGTCCAAGATCAAGGTGCCAGCTAATCTGGTTCCACTACTGTAAGAAATAAATGTCTGTTATCTTAGCCATCCACTCTGCGCTATCTTGTTACAGCAGCCTGAGTTGACTAATACAGCTAGTATGATTTTGTTTTTTATGCTATGTACTCTATAGCCATAATATGGCTCTTGAACTTCAGTGATTACAGCTACATTCTAGCTACCAAAAAAGGAAAGAAGAGAAAGAGCTTTGTATGCCACACGCCATCAAACCTTTTTATCAGGAAAGCAAAAACTTTCCTAGAACCCTCACATTGAGAACTTTCCCTTACATCTTGGACAAAACAGGCCAGCTCTGAGCTAATCACCAGGCAAGATGAATGATGAGGTACCGTTTGTTCATTCATGGGGGCAGGAGTGGGGAACTCTGCATTTACCTAAACAAGTCAAGGTTCTGTTAGCAGGGAGACGGGTGGTAGGGGAGAGGAACATTGAGGGGGCAGATAGCAATGTCTACTGTATATATTGTATGTTTCTCTTTGCTCTGTAGGGAAAAATACTGTGCTTTGATGGAAAACTATGCACCCTCTAGAGCATTTCCTTCTTGGCTGTCCGATGCTGATTCTAAGGGAGCTATTTGACAGCTCTGTAAATTGTAGATAACTGATGTGATGCAAAATAATTCATGCCTGTAGACTTGCAAACGAATTCTGTGCACTGGTAGATTCTCTCCCAGGGAAAACCAGCTCTGTTTCCCCTTTGAGTACTCAATTCAATATTCCTGAAATGTAAATTTACCTGTTCTTTAGATTTGCCTTTGAACTGGTTGTACCGTCTTACCAGTTTCCTCATCAGTGAGTTAAATAAAATCTTTAACAATGTAATCTTTTCAGATCTGTATGACTAAACTAAGCCAGACTAAAAGAAGCCATGTCCTATCTCAGGCAAGGCACAACTGAGCTCTCAACAACCCAGTAGGAGCCTGGACTCTAGCAGAAGACACTGTGGAGGAACTCCAGTATATGTGACACAGACTTTCTCATACAAATTTTGTGCATGGGGGGGGGGGTCATACACAAATTGGAGCGCCCCCATCTTCTTCCCTCCAAATTGAGTGGAAATAGTTTCTAGAAAGAAAAAAAGAGCGATTATAGATAGTAAGACAATGAGATATTTTTATCCACTGTGTCAGGAGAAGTAGAGATCTGGACAACCTGAAAGGCACTGAATTTTGGAGGGCTCAGTGAACAGACTGGATACCGGGAGAGGAAAGACAGAAAATGTTTTCCTAACTCTGTTCTAGATTCTAGATGAAACGCTTCATAAGAATTTACCAGGGGAAGAAAGTTTATAACATGGTTTAGGACACAAGCTGGTCAGTAGTAACGACTATGAATTTACCAAACTATCCTCTGTGATCAGTATCTCTGGAACTCACCATGGCTCTAGGTGCACTAGACAAAATTGATTGACCTGACAACAACAATTCTTTTAAAAATGTGCTTACAAAACCCCAATTTTGCATGGATAGCAGCACGTCCAGTCCCAGAAGATGAATCCTGCTTGGTCAGAGTAAATTATGGTGATCTTAATACTTTTTTTTTTTTTTTTCAGAATAGAACTGCAACCGAACATTGGCCAATAAGATGTAAGATTACATCCACGAGGGGCTTATGAGAAAACCATTCCTCCATAATAAGAAAGAATGTATACAGAAGGGAGTCTTTGTTTTTTCTTCTCTCGCCCTTCATTCTTCACTGCATTGGAAATTGCTGGATGACACTTAGGCTGCTGTGGTTCTTTTGAGCTCATGAGGGAAAGGCCACGCTCCTCATGGAGATCTCCACCTTAGTGTCTTGACATCTCTGAGCTTCTGAAGTTCCTGAAAATGCCTGTTCCCAGAATACTTAAGTAAACTAACAAACCTCTGTGTTAATTAAGCTGCTTATTGTCGGGTCTTTTGTTACAAGCCAAAGTACCACAATGCATTCAGTAGGTGAAGAGAAGTGGCTACAGCTCGACTGAAAGGGAGGGAGGTCCTAGCAAGAACAAATCCATGTATTAAGTCAAAATAGCAGGAGATGCTGGGATTGAAGGAAATTCAATGGAAAAATGTAGAAAATTCAAAGCCAGAGCCAACAATGGTTTGTCTAAACAAATCAAGGGGACAAGGAAACGTTTGCTTTTGAATTTCTGTGTTCAGCATTAGGTTGTGTGGGCTCGGTGGTTCTTGATGGCAAGGCCGAGATTCTACTCATTTCAAAGGCATGATGCTTTGAATTTAGCATATAAACTGGGGGGCTCCTAACTCAGCTTAGGTGAACACACAAGTTTAGAGTCCTTTTGTGGTATAATGTGATGGTACTAGACAAATCACCATCTAGCTGAATACTTCCTGGGTCTGTAACTCAGAATATTAATGTTTAACATTTTGCCAAACATTTTTTTGTTTTGTTTTACGTCATGCATTAAAGAGATTTAGAGCTAAGAGTGTCCCTGTAGATTATTTAACCCAACTGGGAAAGCACACAAAACACTAAGTCTGGAGATACCAGGAAGAAAGTTCAAGGTTTTAGTCCAGAGCAAAGATCTTAGGGGCAGTGCAAAACGGGACCAAACTACCAACAAAGCTGGAATGGCAAAATCCTGGATGGGAGACGGTGGTTTCAATAATTGCTTGTGTTTGCAAATCTTCTTCAGGGCTGAAAGGGGGCTTTGGGAGGCAGTCTCTCTAAAAGAATGAGGGGCAGCGTAGACACATAGCTAAGAGGTATAGCAGAAGTCAAAATCTGGTTTCCTAACTTCACGTCCGCTTCCTTTTCCCCTTTATATCCATCGTTGAGTTAAAGCTGCAGCAAAGAATAATAATGGTGATGAATAGGTGAGCTGCAAAATCAGACCAGACCTGGAAAGACTCAAAACCTTCCCACACCATGGGTTTCTGCTCATGCTCAAGACATTTGGACGCTTGGCAAGGAGTTGCTGAGAGTCATGACTCTGAATAGACAAATGGACCTTCTTTTCCCGGAGGAAAGTTATTTTTTGTTTCGTTTTGTTTTCAGTCACTGACTCCATCTCCTAGACTGGGTTTTTAAAATTTTTATTCTTGGCTTTCTGTTAGTGAAGTGACAGCGAGGACACCTAAATAGGGGGCGAAGACTTCACCTGTGATACGTAAGTCTTCCCTTTTTGTCTTCTGGCTGTGCTGTGGATGTGTTATCACTTTAAATTTAATAAAAAGGTAGGTGAACTGATAAGTAGTTTGATATTTTTTCCTGTTTTTTATATTTAGGAAAAAATATATCAATGTACTTAAAATATGTAAAGAAAGCGTCAGTGCCCTCTTCTCCTTCCTTCTAAACACGTGAATCCAGCCCTTTCCACCAGTGTGAGACAGCGACCCAAGACAGTGACCCGTGGAAAGCTGGTTTTGCTCTGAGAGGCAGAAGAAGAAAGGAACGTGGGGCACGTATCAGGCTATGGAACAGCCTGGGGTCACTCAGTTGCCTCATTCATCCAGTTAGGAAAATACACCGCGAGTCTGTCTTCACCCAGCTGGTTCCCCCAGGGTTGGGGAGCATGGCCGCTCACACAGCCCAGAGCCGTGGAAGAGCCCTTAACAATGGATCTTCTAAAGATACATCCATATTTAGAACAAGAGCTGAGGTGGGAGGGCTGGACATTTCAGTGTCCACCCCACCCCACCTTAAAGCCATTGGATGAATTGGAGGACCGGGTGCCTGTCTATTTAACTATGATCCCGTTACCACAAGAGATAAATATTAAAATTCCTTCTTTATCAAATAGTTCACATTCACGTTTCGCAATTGTCCCCCACATGGCGTACTTTGTTAATCAAGACAACATTAAATTTTACCTACTAGAATAGATTGCTGTGTCTCTTGGGGGCCCTTTCTTCTAAAATGGTATTATTTCCCATGACACTGAGTTTTCTCAAGAATTTGAGAACATTCTCCATCTGGATTTCTGATTGCTGTTACTACGTCTTCTCAAATAGTTCTTTTAATACAGCAAGATTACTTCTTAAGTTATCTTAACTATCAGATTTGCATGATAAATTAGGGGTTTCTTTTGAGCTTTGACTTCCCCATCTCCCGCTATAGTTCTGGCTTTGCATTTGCATGTTCTTGCAAATATTTGTGAAGACATCTATGTTTATTTTTTCCTTTTTAGCAAAAGACTGCTGACTGTCTTAACCTTCCTACTAGATTATTGGTGGCTTCCACTGACTTTTGGATTTCGAGGACATGAATTAATTAGACGCTTAGATGCATTGACCCCATCACAAATCTCCAAAGTAGACACCTGGACAAAAGCTGGCTTCCAACTACCACATGGCTCTGCATCATTTGACTCCAGTCCTCCCCAAGTCCTAAAGCCCTTTGTTGCCTCTATTCTGTCACGTTATCATTGTCCATCAGGACAGCGCTCTCTCTCAGAAGGCCAGCAGGGACCTCCCCTGTGACACCCTTTCCCAGGGCATTCCAGGGAAAGGCCACTCCGGATGCTGGAACGTTCTTGTGGCAGTGCCCTGTGTAGGGCATCTGAGTCCCTACTGTGCCCTCCCCCTTGAAATTCAAACTCAAGGCTTTAGAGAGGTCGAATCTTTAGGAAAAGAGCTGTTTCTAAATGGGGGGAGTTTGCAAGGTGCCTAGCGATCTCCTAATCAGATTTAGTGAGTTCAGTCACCCGTGGCTTGGTGGAGACAGCGTTTCTGACCATTCTAAGGTACCGTGATTTAGAGGAGGGCGAAATTAGGGAAGTTGTCCTGTTGTATCCGGCTCTTTTCCTAACGCTTGTATGTCCTGTATTTCCATGGCCATGCCGAGACATGAGGCAGCCGGAGGTGGGAGCTCTGACTTCCTCTCTGTCCTTCCAAGTCTCCATGCAGATTTCTACTGATCTCACCCCAGGTGTTTGTGACCACGGTGGCACTTGCTTACCCCTATGTTGAGATGGGAAAGAACAGCGTCCCCTCCCTCCCACCCAACACAAATTTGTTTACCTGCTGTACATAAATATGTGAAAGAAAAATTAGATTGTGGGTCAAGGGAATGGTGCTCGACGTCGTACATCTGCTCACTTTGTGAGCTCTTCTCGTGGGTTCTGGAGCTAGAGCCACGGCCAAGGATTTTCTTCAAGTCAGTCAGGCCTCAGACAGCCAGATGGGTTGACTAGGAAGATACGAAAGAGCAGGAACACAGCAAGGTTTGTTGATTTAAAAGGTGACCCTTAAGAATAACTCCCAGGGAGGCAGGGGAGCATGGTGACGAACGAGCGCGCCACACAGGAAGACGTCAGAGAGCCCTGGGGCCCCGGGGCGCCTTCTGCCTTCAGAAGCTGTGGGTCCTTGAGTGTCCAGAGAGCCATTTGTCTTACTTCCCTCCTGGCTACTCAGAATGAAGGCTTCCTTCGTGTGGAGGGGCACCGCGCTGGTGTGGGGCACGGTGAGAGGCAGGGTCACGGCTCCCAGCACAGAGGTGAAGGAGGCAGGTACCCTCCACCTCTCAGCTCTCTGGAGGCTGGGCCCCGGGATCCGACTGGCCCGGGCATGGCCATGGGCTGCCCCAGCCAGGCAGCGGCACAAGGAGAAGGCAGAATGACGTAGAGGTCATTCCCGCGGCTGGGGTCCTGCCGTGGTGGCGGTGAGGAGTGGGTTGAGTGGTCGTGGTTCCCAGACAGCCTCTTCATCCAGTTGCTCTGACTACATGATCTTGCCTGTGCTTGCAGCTGCCAGAGTTCCCTGCTTCCTTCTTGTGTCCACACCTGGTGCTCCGGCCTCTCAGGAAGCTTTGATCCCATGAAGAACACTTATCTTTTGTTTGTTCTCACTTTTCAGCTTTTCTGAGGTTTATATGAGGTGCAATCCCAGGTCCATATTTAAAGTGATTTAAACATTGACATCTTGTCATAACAGATGCACCATGAAGTCATCAAAATAATTCATACAAAAAACATACCCATCACCGCGGCAGGCTTCCTCCCCGCCGCCATCTCTCGGCCTTAACTTCTCCAATCGCTTTAATCCAAGGAAACCACTGATCTACATTCTAACACTACTGATAGGTTTAGCTTCCGTTTTCTAAATTGTGTATAAGTGTAATAATACATGCTACATTTTTCTCCCTAGTTTCTTATACTAAGCCAGAAAGAGAAAGAAAAATACCATACGATATCACTTACATGTGGACTCCAAAAATATGAGACAAATGAACTTATTTACAAAAGAGAAACAGACTCACAGACATAGAAAACACACTTATGCCTACCAGCGGGGAAAGGGTGTGGGGAAGGGTAAATGGGGAGTTTGGGATGTGCAGATAATAACTACTATATGTAATGAGGCGGGAAGACCCACAAAAAAACCCGGCAGGGCCGCTACTCTTATGCCGGCACCATCCGGTTCCCGGGCCCAGAGGCTGTACCTCACTTTTTGCCTCTGAAACTGCTTACTGACCCCTAAAATTCTATTGGTTCCCTGAGCTCCCTTCTGATTGGTTATTTCCTTCACTCCTGCTTGGTTATTACTCTCACTTCTGATTGGTCCACTTCCTTAACTTCTGGTTGGTCCATTTGTAGTACTTCATTTGCAGGGAGCTCACTCCTGATTGGTTATTTCTCTCACTCCTGATTGGTCCATTCCTCTCATTCCTGACTGGTTATTCCTCTCACTCCTGATTGGTCTATTTCTACAAAGCTTGTTCCTGGTTGGTCAACTTCTGTTATACTTTATTTGCATATGATGTTGCAAAGTGTAAAACTGTCAGCCTACAAAAGGCCTGTGTAAACCTACAGACGGGGTCCAGAGCTTGGAGTGTTAACTCCTCTGGGCCCGCTGGTGTAATAAACCTGAGTTCTCCAACCCTCTGAGTGCTGCTTGGTCTCTCGCCTGCATCCGGGTTGCTGTCACGACTGAGCTGTAACACCGAGCTGTAACATACTTTCCCGCAACAATAAAACAGATAACAGCAACGTTGTGCTGTGTAGCACAGGGAACAATATTCAATACCTTATAATGGCCTATAATGAAAAAGAATATGAAAAAGACTGTATGTATATAACTGAATCACTATGCTCTATACCAGAAATAAACAACTTTGTAAATTGACTATACTTCAATAAAAAAGCCAAAAAAAAAAAAGTAAGTTGGCAAAGAGAACTGAAAAAGTGGGTATTTTATGCTGTCAAGTGGCACCAGCAGACTGGCTGTAAGAAAGTAACTGATTCTTGACTTGGAGTCTGCCAGGTGTGGAATCCCTCCCCTCACTGGGCAGACTTTGATTTTGATTCTTTTCCTGGTAGTAATACGGTGATTGCTGATTACCGTGCGAAAAAAAATGCTTTAACAATTGTTTACATCCCCTAACTCAGTTGATTATGACATCAAGCTTTACCTACTTTGAATTCTCTGACTGTGTGTGTGTGTGTGTGTGCGCGCGTGTGTGTGTGTATAATCCCTGGACACCAACCCAGTTCCACGCTTTCTTTCTCCCTTTGTCTAACAGCACCCAGGTGTTCCACTAAGAAAACACGAATCTTCCATTTTTATTAGAGCAACCTTTCCTGAGGTTCACTGATGGTGATCACACCGGATCCGGGAGCGTTTAGACCACATGCAATCCAACCAGGACACTATATCCTCCTTGCTCTAATTACGGTTGAAAGATTCTCAGTCAGTCAGACCTCAAGCATCAGCCCACGACATTCCTCTGCCTGCAGTGATCCGTTCAGGTTTGTCTAAGAAAGAGCGGAGCTCAGGATTTTTCTCTTTTATAAATTGAAGAAACAATGTATGTTCTACTGATACCCATGAGGACACAGTAGCCCCAGTTGCTGCTGGTGACTCTCTTAAGTTATAACAAAGGAAGCAGAGGGATAAAGGACACAGATAAAAGAGAACGCAGACAAGAGAGCCACACAGAAATGACACTTGAGTGCTGGTCAAGCTGAGCTCAAAGCCTCCCTCATGGCTGGACTTTCCAGTTATGTGTCCAGTAAATAGCTTTACTTTATTGAGCCAGATTACGCTGGGGTTTTTCTTACTTGCAACTGCAAATGTCCTAATACACTGAGTTCTCCAACAGGAAGAACATGCTCTAGAGGCTCACCTGCCATTAAAGCAAGAACTCACCTGAAATAGGAATGGGCACAAACCCACGTTTGCAGCTGATCTGTGCAGACGGCAGGTCCCTCTGGGCATCTTCAGCTGGGGAGGAAGGAACAAAGGAGAGGGATGGGGTGAAATGGAGAGTGGGGACTGGAGTGGGGAGGGGACCTGGGGACACATGTATGACGTCAGTGCCTGGGGGAGTGACACTAAACTCCTGACTGCCTCTCACCATTGCCAACACTCTCAGAAGTTTTTAAAAATCTTGAACCAGACCTAATAATTGAGATATTTTCTTTTCACTCTTCACCTTTATTCAAAAGTCTCACGTTTCTCTCCCTCTGGTCTGACGGTCCCTGCACTGGATCCTTCTCGTACTCATATCATTAGTGGTCCTCTGTCCTTTCCCTCGTTAATCCTCCCACATAAATCAGATTCTACCAAGAAAATAGAAGTCATCTCACTCCAGGGTTAATGGACCACTGAGTGCCTCCCCCCACCGCTGCCCTGAAGGAAGGAGTGATGAAGGAGGAACGGCAGGCAGTTCCATTGTGGGGGGACATCCCATGGCCATGGGAGGCACACTGAGCTTCCTCCTCCTCTTGGCCCTGAACGTACTCGAAGGACCCTGTGTTGGAGGCAGAGAATCCTCTCCTTGGACCTGAGAGAGGAGCATCAGACAGGTGAGCAGCCCCCAGGACAGGCTGGCGAGGGACGTGAAAGGCAGCATCGTGTCTGCGACAGGAGGAGGCGACCACAGGACCTAAGGGAAGGGTGGGCAGAGGGAGGCCATGAGAAACCCCGTGTCGTCCCTCCTGTATCCTCCTCTGTCTGGTCTTCTAGGAACAAATCAGGCTTGATGGCACCCACCCCTGCCTGTAGTTCTGGAGAGAACTGGAGACTCTGTCCATCCCGCCGACCTGAGACCTCCCAGGGCTGCCTTTGCTGAGGTTCAGAGCCCCTGTGATCCCCGAGCCAGGGACCTTGTACATCTTCCCTGACACGTGGGAGGTGGAACCCCTGCGCGGGTCTCATCCCCTCTCAGCTCCCACCTACCTGCCTTGCAGGGTCTGTGCTGGTTTCTCAGGGAAGAAAAGCCTGGGCTTCTATAAGAGGATTTGAGGGAGGGGCAGTGAAACGAGTAACGGGGAAGTGGAGCCAGGACAGGGGTTATGGGAAGTGTCTGGCATTGATTCGAGGAGCTTCCCGCCACGGGGAGGAGTCTCTCCCCAGCCAAGGCTGGGAATTTTCACAGGCGTTGCCTCTTTTCCGTGAGTGGAGCGGTGCTTTCCCAGCAACAGGTGAAGTCTGCACTTCCCCCACCTTTGTCCAGGTACCTTGTTCTCCAAATCTTCCAGGAATAGCAGCAGCCTGGTGACAAAAGTTCTGTTTCATTAGAAAATACTTGACACTGGGTCCTTAAGGAATCACCAAAAGTGTGTTTTGGGGCAATCTGCCAAAAACTCATTCTTGCAGGCGTACATATGTGTTTCATTAATCCTTGTCTTTTATGATTGATGTGAAAAACAAATTAATATGTCAAAGTTGGGTGTGTATAAAATTGGAAAATATTGCCGAGGGACATCTATTAGTTGAGGAAAAATAAAGAAGTGAAACCAGCGAAGGAGCAATGGTCCAGCGCGTCTGCTTCCATGTTGCAGCGAGCTGCGAAGGAAGCCTGGACGTTGCTACGGCAACCGGCGAGCCAGCATCGTAAGGAAGGGGCAGGTGGATTTGCCTGCCGGCCACCTCTGCGTGGGGAGGCTGAGAAACAGCTCTTCCTGCAGTTCAATCCTGAGCTGGGGATCTGATACTTCAGATAATGATTTGCAGATTATGATCTGCAGAGCCCTGGGGGTCTTCAGGACCATCTCAGGGGGGCGGTCAGGTTTTCATGTTCATTACTGTACTGAAATCGTATTTGCCTTTTTTACTGTGTTGACATTTACACCGATGGATGGGGTGCAGGCAAGGGCCGGTGAAAGTTCGGGTGCCTCGCATTAACCCAGGCAGCACATCAACCCTCTTCTTATCCGTGCACTTGCAAGAAACAAAACAGATGTTTCCCTTTAAAACGTCCTTGATGAGCTTGAGGAATCAGTAAAAATAACTCATTTTAGTAAATCTTAAGGCTTAAGTACATGTTTTCAGTATTCTGTATGACTAAATGGGAAGTCCGCATACCAATATAAGTGTAACAGTAGTCTTGAGAAAAGCATTTGTAGCCCAGTTCTAACCCACCATTTTCATGGAAAACAGTTCTTACTTGAAAATGGACTGAGAGACAAATTTTTATTCACATTGGTTATCCACATGAACAAAAAGTTGGATTTCCACCCCTTAAAATATAAAAACAAAACAACAGCCAAAATAAAACAAAACAGATTGCAGGAGAACCGATGACTTAAACATGAAAACCAACATTTAACAATTTTAAGAGAAAATATTAAAAACTACGTTTTTGACTCTGGTTTAGGAAGGTGTTTCTTAAACCAAACAGCACAAACTGTAAAATAAAATAGTGCAAAACAAGACCACTTTAAAATCAAAATCAAAATAAAGTAATTGTATAAGAAAATGCCATCTATATATACAGCTCTGAGAAACAATTGATTTTTAAAACATGCTTATAACAGTAAAAATCAGCAAGGGAAAGAAAAATGCATTCACTAGAAGAGTGAAAAATACGGGCACGCATTTCAGTGAAGCAGCAGCAAAGTGGGCAATGCATATATGACAATATGTCACCCCATCAGCAAGCACTAAAATTAGAACAGAAATGAAATGTAATTTCACACCTACCAGATTGACAAAAACGGGATTTTGACTTTCCAAGATCTTGGCGATGATTTGGAGCAACGTGGCTTCCCCGTTGCTGCTGGCGGCAGCGTCGGTTGACACAACCCTTTAGGGAAACTGGCATTTGCTTAAACTCTGGTACTCAATGGTTTTACACCGAGGAATACACAGCTTTCATGTGAATGCCGAGGACTACATACACACAGGAATGTCAGCAGTATCGCTGGTTATCACGGCAAAAAGCCAGAAACAAGCCCAGTGTCCATTAACAGGAAATTGGATAAGCGTTTTGCGATTTAAGTAAGCAGTGTATCTGAGTGAAACTGAGTGAACCCCTCTTACAGCATCAGGATGGTCTGACCTCAAAGACTCAACGTTGAGGAAAAGCTGTCAAAGGATAGAAGATTATATACTGTGTCATTTCCCTTTTCAAAAGGTCAAAAACAAAGATTTAAAGAAAGATTCTATGTCATTTAGGCAGATTATATACATAATAGAATTATGGGGCACGATAAACTCAGAATTCGGAATTGTTACATCCGAATGAAGAGAGAAGGCAATGACTGGAATGAGGACACAGGGAGCTTCAAGTATGTGAGTAGTTACACACTTTTCAAGTACAGAGATAGGTACTTGAATTTTTACAAAAATGATTCTTTGACTCATGTACATGTTACATTTGTTGTCCCCTCTGTATAAAATAGATGATATTAAAACTGAAAGAAAATTGAATTCAGTAATAGGAGAAGACTAGAAATGACTTTAAATGGCCTTGAAATGATTGGCATTGGTGCATAGAAATCAATCTAAAGCCAGTTGTTAAACCGCAGATAAAGGTTTCGCCAAGATATCAGCCAGGCGTGGTCATCCGAAAGCTCGACTGGGGCTGAACTATCCGTGTCCAAGAAGACTCGTGGTCATGCGAAATGTGCTGACTGCTGGCCGGAGGCTTCAGTTTCTCAGCACATGGCCCCTTCCGTAGGCTTCTGGGGTGTCCTTACCAGGTGGTAATTAGCTTCCTCCAGCACAAGTGGTCCAGAGAGAGAGCAAGGCGAAACCACCGCTGGCATGTGAGACAAAAGCTTCAGATGTTGCACGTGGTCATTTCTGCAAGGTCTTACGGGTGGCACAAGTCAGCCCCGTCCAGGGCAGCGTGGGACTGCACGGCAGTGAGGACGGCAGGGATCGCTGGGGGCTGTCCTAACAGAGTGCTGCCGGAGCCAGAACCTGGTGCCTCGCCAGTCATCAGTCAGAAACCCCGCGCCAGGGGCTCGGTCCCGTGTTTCTCCCCTTGGAGGCCTTTCTGAATCTGTGTGATGCTTACTATTTTCACCTGGGAGAAGGAATTCACTCAGTTTCATCCAGCAGCTCTCAGACTTCAGATAAACTTGGGTGTGTGAGGGAGCAGAGGACGGGGTGTTTACCTCCTGCTGTCTGCACACTCTGATGTCCTTACCTATGTAAAATGTTCAGTTATGAACTGAATTTATCAGCCCTCTCCTCTCTGAAACCTTTCAGGGATTTCTTCATCATGCATTCTTGGGATGAGCTATTGCTGGAGGGCAAACTGAAAGTCAGTGGCTTAAAGCATCAACGCAGTATCATTTTTGATGGTTTTGAGAGTTGACTTACTTCCATGGTTCTTACTTTTTGTGGTTCTTCCTGGGGGTTTCTTATGCAGATAACGGCTGGAGCTGGAGTCATAGGAAGGAGGGAATGCAGGACTGGACCTCAGAGGCGATCACCTACATGAGCGCACGTGATGCTATCACTGGCAGAGAGCTCAGCTGGGTCTGTTAATTAGCGTGTCAACACAGGACCCTTCTGCCTGGCGGGACTTCTTGTAGCATGGAGGCGTCAGCATGGCAGGACTTTTACTGCTGATCAGGGCTCTTAGAGGGCAAGGCAGCAGGGGCCAGTCCTCTCAGAATGGGCTGAGAAGCGACATTAAACCGTGTACACCATACTCTATTGGACACGCCTGAGGTTTTATTCCCAGCATCTAGAACACTGAGCACTCAACACTCTACATTGAATGAGTGAATGTGTTTATTCATAATGGCTTTGATAATCATAGCAGTTGCATTTAATTTCATGATGTCTTACAGGTTTAGAAGGCTTGGATTTTACCTTTATGTCCTTCATTTAATGTGTTATTTTGAGGAAGTAATTTTATCCTCCCTTCTTTGATTCTGTGCTTCTCAGTTTCCCAGCGGGAATCTGGGACAAAGTCGTCTCTGAGGCACATCCTGTAATTCTCCTTTTGGGCTGGGATGCCTAAATATCATGCATGTGGGTTGTCCTCACATTACCGTTTCAGGTACTCTTTAGGAAGGCCGTCTTCTCACCCTGTTGTACCAGAGGAACCATTTTTGAGCAAACTTTGGGAAAAGTGCACACTCTCGTGGAGCCAGTGTGGAAATGGAGCCACGGCAGACCATTTTCCCTCTATTGCTCAGCGGCGGCTGTTAGAAACAACGAAGCTCCAGAATGGAGACATGCACCTTAGGAAAGCACGTTGCTCATGCATTCAGCGCCGTCAGGGAATTGCCGGACTGACTTGTGCAGAAGCCTGTCTGATTACAGCCACCACCAGTTTCGCGCCCGGCACTGCGTGTGCTCAGAGCTGTGTGTGTGTGCTCATAGTTAACATCCCGGGCATCGTTATGAGCCAACTATACCTTCATTTCTGACACAAGAAAACGACCCATTGGAGAGACTGAATACATTGGTCATGGGTCCTCGAAAGTAACCGAATGAGGATTAAAACCCCCAAAGTTACCGTTACCAGCTTCTTCTAGAAAGAAGAGGCTTTTTTTTTTTTTTCTATAAAAAAGAAATAAGAGTATTGGCCTTTGCTGCAAGGCCATTAACTTCTGCGCCATGAGAGAGGAAATATTTTTCTAAGATATTTAATTTACCATTGGAAAAGGACCTGACATTTAGAAGCCCTAAGCCTGGAAAGTCCGCTTTCTGATATACATGGATGGCGTTGGAAACACCAAGGAAAATGTGTGACTGACAGCCTTGGGTGATTTTTGCTGAGCTGTGTGAACCTAATGGACACTTAAAAAAGAGAAGAATGAGTTCAGTGGAGTTCTTAGATTCTCTTTACTTACTCAGATACCACGTCATCAATTCCTCGCTTCCAGAAAAGGACTTCTATTGGCCCTTCCTTCCCTATAGTAAGTTATCCAAATGCTGTGAATTCCAGCTTCCTGCTGATTTAGACAGTTGTCTCAATTGCCAGTGTCGCCCATTGTTTCCTTTCATCCTCAAAACTACCCTGTGTATTCGGCAGGACGGTGTTAACTAACTCCACATTGCAATGAGGAAACCCAGCAACAGGAAGGGAGCCTGACGTGGTCGATGTCACACTGCACGCTGGTGACCAAGTGAGGGTGAGAACTGAATTCTCCCCCTGCGTTCTTCCATCTTGATGCTGGACTCCACACCATTTCCCTTGAATTAGAATTTTCAGGCATTCAGCAGCGATGACTTAAATTCTGAAAAGATCCAGTTAATTGCTCTCTGACGTGGTTAAGTTTCCGAAAGGTTTCACCTCAGTTGATGAATTCATTAATTTTAGAACATCTTATTTGCTTTCTGCTAATGGAATTTTCAGCAGGGGATTGGTTAGCTAGCTTTTCTACGCCTCATGCAGAGTTTAAGTGTCATTTTTATGCAGTGATGTTTACTGCATGGAATAATGGTCTAATCAACTTCGGGGAGCAAGCAGGACTTGCTCTAAGCCATTCTTGTCCGTAGTTGCCCTACGAGCCTTAACAGCGTCATTGGGTTTTCTTGTTCAGTACAGGTGTTCACATGGGTGGGTTTAGGTGCACGTGTATTATGCAAACATAAGTTCAGAACGGTGGTTTTGCTTTGCTAAAATAAGACGTGCTTCAAAGTTTTTTCAGGTGGTACGTTTCCCCACAGTTGTCCCAGCTCCAGGTAATGCAAGAGCCGGACTGCAGTATATTCTAGGAAATCCCTCTGGCGTGGGGAGATATGAGCCAAAACAGCACAGAGAAAACGCACTAAGGGCACAGGCTTCCAAATCCAGGACAGCGAGCCCAAGGGGCGGGTACCAGCAGAAGCGCACTAGGTGCAGCTTTCTTCGCCCAAGGGGCTGGGTCGAGGGTGGACGCCAGTTCTGGGAGCCGCAGTGATGCCCGGCGTCGGGAACTTGAACTTGGAGGACCTGAGATAACGCAAGGAGAGCTCAGCTGTCTTGGGAAATGTGTTGTCAGCCCTCAAGGGTAGATTTTCAAAACTGAATTATGAATCCCTTCTGAAATCAGCTGACAGTGATGATGCAGAGGCTGAGACTCAGGCAAGTCTAACGGACTAGCTGTTGTAAGAGTCATTTGTCCTAAGGGCAACGTGAGGGCTGATTTCCTTCAGCGACTTCTAGGCTGGAAGCTGGGGGAGCACATTTAGATTCCATACGTCAGTGGGCAGAGCCCCCAAGACACCGGCTTACCCTCGTTCCAACCGGCCGTGCGCCTGAGGATGGAGGGGATCAGGGTGGAGAAGATGATGCTTTGAACCTGCCATATTCTCTCCAAGTTCAAGCAGTTGACACAGGTTTTTTTTTTTTTTTTTTTTTTCCTTATGAAACACTCATTTGCGCCTTCCTGCAGACTTTCCCCAGCTTATTCCTGGCTGTCATTTCTTCGGGAAGAACTTTCCTGAAGTCCTAGCTAGACAGCGCTCCTGGGCTCTGTATTCCCAGAGCGTGCTGGGTCTCTGCACTTCACTGCAATGACTTATAGCTATGTGATCAGTGAAGGAAGGACTATGATCCTCTTGCTTCCTGCCCTACCTCAGTCCTTAGCTTGGGTCTGGCTGGAGTCTGAGCCAACGGAGTTAAAAGGTTTCCCCAAGACCACGTGATCATAATTGCTGGAGCTGAGGCTGGCACCCAGATCTCCTGCCCTCTAATCCAGTGGGGCTGGAGTGTAGAGAGCACGAGGCCCTCTGCAGCAGCAGGCTGGTGTCCTGGATCCAGAGCACCGTTTGGCTTGCTTGGACAAGGAAGGAATTTGGACTTAACTTCTCTGGTGTCAACTGCCCACTCTTGAGAAACAGTGCTCTCGTGACCCTTTTGAGTTCAGAGGCATGACAGGAGAGTCTGGTGAGGCCAGTGGTGTAAAAATGCTTTGAGGTGAACCACGGACACACATATGGATGCAAGTAACTCTTCTTTTCAAAGTGCTTTACATCTCAAGTTTTAACTGCATTTTATGAGGTTAGCCGGACCTCACATTTATACGTGTGTGTGTGTGTGTGTGTGTGTGTGTATCCGCGTATACGTGTATATATGCACACACTGATGTCTGACTAACTCCTGACTCACTCAAGTGCAGTGGCAGAGCTGAATCTGGCCACCAAGTCCTCCAGAACAACTTTTCCTGTATAAAATCTTAGTCGCGCTCACTGTGGTGAACATTCATATATTTTCCTATTACGGGAAAGAGGTGGACAGCTCCACTTGCTCTATTTTTCCTTTTTAAGAGGGAAGTTCCCTAGGAACTCGCGTCCTTGAGTGCTTCTTGTCTCGCCTCCTGCGTCTTAGCACATCTGGTTCGAGGAAAGTCAGGAGACTGACCTTGAACTCCAGCAGCTGCTCGTAAACGCAGGGGCTCGGCTCGCAGGGAGTGAGCGCCAGGAAACCTTCTCCTCTGCCAAGGACATGAGCCTCAGCTCAGCCCCGCTGATGAGGGCTAACGGGCGGCCAGGGACACCGCTCTCGAGCGGAGAAGGCGGCGGGAAGAGCTCCAAGAGCTTGAAGTATTTAGCAGGACGTGTTTACCTCGGTTCTCTTGGCTTAAGCTCAAGGCAAAAGCAGAGATCCTCAAACCATTCGTCACCCTTCTCCCCATCACAAGCAGTGTCCCAATGACACTCTGAAATGTGCTTTAATCTTCTCACAGGGGGACAGTGCGTGACAAGCGAAGCAGTTTTGTCCCTCTGGTTATACGCTTTCTATATGCTCTAAATAAAGTGCTCAGTTCTGCCTCTCACCTCATAAAATCGGGAACGCAGCAAGCAAAGGAGCCGTGGGGGACGTTTACTGGCCGGAGTTTGCTTTAGTGCAAAGCGTGTCCCCTAAACGTTTCCCGGCTGAGAGGTCGCCGTGCACGGGGCCCCAGGGCGGCTGTCACGGCTGCTGTCACCTACAGCAAAGCTTTGGAGAAGAGCAAAGAGCTGAGGTGTTCAGGTCAAGGAGGAGCTTACCTGGGAGCTTTGCCAGCTTCTGGCTATGTGAAATACGGCAAGGAACTTGACCTCTGCTTCCTCGGTGATAAAACGAAGACACCATCCCAGGACCCCCTTGAGAATTAAGGAGAAAGGCTGACCTTCCCGGCGCTGCACGAGGGCAGCGGGGCGGCTCGGCCCTCGGGATGTGGATCTCTGAGTCCATCTTGTCTGGGGCTCTCTGTGACTCCTGTACCTGGACCGCTGTATCCTTCTTCAACGTCAGGAAGTTTTCAGCCATGATTTTATCAAATATGTTTTATTCTCCTTTCTTTCTCTCTCCTCCTTCTGGGACCGCCTTTCATGTGAATGTTCGTATGCTTCAAGTTGTCTGAGCGGTCCCTTAAACTATTTTCATTAAAAATAAAAATCTGTTTTTCATTTTGCTTTTCTGATTGGGTGATTTCTGTTAATCTACCTTCCAGGTTGCTTCTGCATTATTCTGTGTCGTCTAATCTGCTACTATGTTAATTCTTTCCGGTGTATTTTTTATTCCAGCTATCGTGTTCTTCAGGGCTGACTGGTTCCTTTTGAAGTTTTCTGGATCTTTGTTAAAATTCTCACCGTGTCGTTCATTCTCTTCTCCGGTTCACTTTGCATTCTTAGCATCATTGCACTTAACTCTTTGTCTAGTGAATTATTTATCTGTGTTTCATTAGGAGATTTCCCAGCATTTTCCCACGTTCTTTCCTTTGAGACACATTCCTCCGTCTTCTTGTTTGGCTTAACTTTCTCTGTGTGAATTTAGGTGGACCGGCCATTTGTCTCAGTCGTGAGTGTGTCCTCGCGGGGGGTCATCCCTGTGCGCTCTGTGTGTGCTCGCTGGCTTCCGCGGGGCAGCTGGAGCTGAGGTGAGCACAGGTCACACGTCCCCTCGGGGCTGCTGGCAGCCACCACCCTGGTGTGAGATACGGCTGGGATGGGAGGGCTAAAGCCGGATCCAAGTATGAGCTGGGGCTTCTCCAGCGATCAGCGCCATCACCAGCCCACCAGTGGGGGGCAGTGCCGAGCTGCTGCAGCAGGGGCCTGAGACTGCTGGATTCTCCCCGCGTGCGACGGCAGGTCCCACCTCGCTCTGGGACGTGGCCAGGGCCTCAGGGCCCGGGGCTGCGCTGCCACGCTTGGCCCACTCCTTCCCCAGCGCGCGTGGCGCGGGCGCCGGGCGGAGGGCGGTCTGGGCAGAGCGCCGGTGCCACCGCTCAGAGCTGGCCCGCCCTCTCCGGGGGGCACAGGGACCCGGGCTCCTGAAGAGCCACCCCCGCCCGGGGGCTGGGCTCACTCCCCCCGGCGCGTGCGCAGGGCTGCCTCCTCCCCGGCCAGAGGCGGGGGCGCGGTCTGAGCTGCCCCGGTGCCCTCCAAGCGTGAGCACTTCCAGTGCCAGCAGCGGCCTCTGCCTGCGTGGGAGGCCGCGCCGGAGTAAGGGGGTCCGGAGGAGGCGCCTGGTGCCGGCTTGGGGGTCCTCGGGGTGACAGCCAGCCCGAGGCCAGGCAGTTTCAGTGTGGTCCTCTGTGCTGTGACCGGGCGGAAGCAAAGCAAGGCTGTGCGCTCTTCAAGACTGGAGGCTGGGTTTCTTACAGCCCTCGGATGAGCCCCACTGGTTTTGGAACCAGCTAAGGGGCTTCAGCCTCCTGGTGTCAGAGCCCGAGGCTGGGGCGCCTAATAGTGTCTTGAGGCCCTCCTTCCCCAGGGAGGATCCACCGGCCTGCGGTCTCCCCCTGCTTTTCTGTACACCCTGCTCGGGGTGTGGTCCTAACAATCTTACTGGAGGTGTTGTCATCGCATTTTACAGCCAGGAGACTTGAGCACAGAGAGTTTAAATGACTACGCGGGGTGGTTTGGCCAGGATCTGGATTCAGGGGTGTCCGGTCCAAAGCTCACACATTTTTCTACTGTAGTTCCCTGTGGATTTCTGTCAGCACCAATGAAATGAGTGAGTGATCTCTGCCCTCAGGAGGCTCACAGACTATGGGAAAGGCGGAAAAAAAAAAAAAAAAAAAAAAAAAGAACAAGGCATGTCTTATAAAGAGAGGCAGAGAGGAGAGATGTGTGTCTGACAGGACGGGGGTAACTCATGGGAAAGGAAGATGATCAGGGAAAGCCAGAGGGAAGAGATGTCATTTGAACTTGGCCTTGAAGGATGAGTACGATTTTGAAGGTGGATTAGGGGAAACTTCCAGGGAGCATGAACAGTGTGAGGACAGGTGCGGGGTGTGGACAGACACGTGCTGAGGCGGAGGAGCAGCGGGGGGCTGGGACACAGGGGCACGGATGGGGGCCTGGGCATGAGGCCTCGGTGGGGGGGGTGCATTCGTCTCTGCCTCCAGTGGCGGGGTCCCTGCTCAGGCTCCCGTCCCTCGGCTGCACAGAGAGCGAATGCAGCCTCGCCCTGCCCCTGCCCTTGGGGAGCACGGCTGCCCCGCTGCCCAGCGCAGGCGGAGAGGCAGGAGGGCAAGGACGCAGAAAAGCCTGGAGACATAACCCATGAAGAAGCGTGTGAGGCCCAGGGGTGATGCCCTGGCTCCTCCGTCGTGGATCAGCTCTGTGACCTCACGCAAGGCCCTTTGCCTCCCGCAGTGTTTCCGAGCGGGTCAACACCTACCTGGCCCCCTTCTGAAGATGAACATTTTGAAAAGAAAATGAGATGATACGCAAATTTCAGACTGATCTGGGATTGCGATGTGCTGTTACAAATTTCCGCCTTCTTCACAATTTCACTGGGGAATGAATCACTCAGTTTAAATTAAAAAAAGAAAAAAAAAATCAAAGGAGGCGGGAATGGAGAAGATCTGAATAGCGCAGTTCAGACAGAAGCCTGCACTTCTCGGAAGCCACCAGCGGAGGGCGCCACAGGCCCACGCTAAGGCATCGCTGGGCTGATTCTAAGGCTCGCTGAGATTCCCGCGGCCCTGAAGTTGGCCGTGCAGGGGTTAGCTCGGGGCAGCCTCTCAGGAGCGCCAGCCTGACCCTTCGTCCGATTCCGACCTTGCACTAAGTAATTCCGGTAAGTGGCCTTTTGCCTGGCCGTAAGGAACACTCTTTCTCCCCAGTTCCAGGGCCCGAATCCCCGTCTTTGCTCCGCGGGAAGGAGCAGGCGCGCCCCGGAGCTCGCCCGCGCGCTGGCCGCCGTCCGCTTCGGTCATCGGGGCCGAGGCTGCGGCGCGCGGGGCCGGCCTGTGGAGGGGCCCGGACGCCAAAGCCAGCGACCCCGGCACCGACCAGGAGGGGCCCGGGCGGGAGGAAGGGGTGCTTTTACGGCCTTGCCTCCTGGGGCCTCGGCTTCCTCGCACGCGTCTGTGTTTTTTTTTAATGCAATGATAAACCTTTGAGCTACATTTACTGCCTGGCAGTCCTATTGATTCAGCAGAGAGAGAGCTGTCATCCACGCCTGGCCCAGGGCCCCAGGCCTGGATGTCCGCTTAGCCACGCACCCTTTGTGTCTGGGTGGGCGCAGGAGCAAGATGGAGCTGGGTGCAGGGTAGGGCCATTTCCGGGGTGAACAGGGTGTGTTGCCACCAGTGCGATTCCCCGATGGGAGCAGGTAGACACGGGGCAGCGTGAGCTGGGCGGGAGGCCTAGCAGGAGGGCGGCAAGCCGTCATTCTCGGCAGGACTCTGGGGCTACACAGGTCGGCAGGGCAGGAGGGGCCCTCAGAACTGGAGGCCGGCAAGGTCTGCTGGGCTCTTGTTAGCTTGAACCCTGGGGTGTGAAGGCTGCCCCGAGCTGAGAGCTGACCAAGTCCAGGGTCAGGAAAACTGACCTGCACACGCAGCCTCTCTCGCGTCTGCAGTGTCGGTGGCTGCTGTTCGTGCTGTCAAGACGCAGTTGCAACCGGGACTTTGCAGAGTCTAAAATACTAATTCCTGACCCTTTACAGGAAAAGTGAGCTGATCCCTGGTCTGGTCTGACCCCTCCATTTTAGGATGAGGAACGAGATGCTCAGAGACATGGAGGGGCCAAGCCCACAGGAAACAGAGATGACAGTGTCCCGGGGTTCCTGTGACCGGGACTGACGGCGACACCAGTCTGAGGCCTTGCACCTTGTCTCCTGTTTCTCTAATGACCGGAGAAAGGAGCAGCAGGCCACAGGCTGGCCGTTCTGATTAATTACAGTGACATTTGTTCACTCTGCTTTGGAGGGGATTCTGGCCACGTGTGGGACACAGAGCTGGAGATGATGACATCGCGGTTATCCAGACGAAGGACCTGGAGAGGGAGGAAGGGATGGTTTCACGGACTTGCCTCCTGGGGCCTTGACTTCCTCGCACACGCCTGAGTGTTTTTAATGCAATGATAAACCTTTGATCTACATTTACTGGCAGTTTTATTGATTCAGCAGAGAGAGAATTATCATCTACGCCTGGCTCACGGCCCCAAACCTGGATGTCAGCTTAGCCATGCATCCTTTGTGTCTGAGACGGTCGGGTGCCCGGACAGAGTCCTCCCTGACTCTGGTCTTCAGAGTCTGGGCGACCAGACAAGCCTCAGACGTACAGGTGGACTCCACGCTTCTTCGAGAGCCTCCCCAATTTAAGGTGCTATGATTCGTTTGTCCCAGAGCCAAATAATGCAGCCGGCCCCTCAGCCCCTAAATCAGCGAGGCCTGTAGGTGGAAGAACTCAGAATGAGAAATTACCAAACTCAGAATGTCAGCAGCCCTCAGGATACACAGCACCCCCCTCAGTTCGGCTCAGAGCCAAACCTGCCAAGGGCCTTCGCGTGGCTGGTGGAGGCGCCCCACCCAGCCAACCGGCTAAAACCCAACACGTCAAATGTACTGGTTTGTCCTAACTATTCATTTAACCAACTTGTTTTCTCTCTATTCAAGTATTAAAAAGAGAGTTGGATTTGCTTCTAGTCCAACTCCCTACTATTTGCAGCTGAAGACTGAGGGCGGAGAGCAGAGGGAATTCATTCTGTAAGAATATATTTTCAAGTAGGGAGGGTGTAGCTCAGTGGTAGAGCGCGTGCTCAGCACACACAAGGTCCGGGGTCCAGTTCCCAGCACCTCCTCTAAAAATAAAAACAAATGAGTGCACCTGATTACCTCTCCCCACAAGGGAATATAAAAATATAGATTTTCAAACTTGAATAAATTCTTCGTGTTTTCAAACATACTGTATTCAAAATTTCTTTTCTCATTGAGGAGAAGTGCCCAGCTCTACCCACCGGCGTGAGACGGGTACGAAGTTGTTGGCTGCTGTGCAGGTCAGAAAGTGGGACTCTCTGGTCTTGTCCAACTGCTCCCTCCGGGGCAGGGCGAAGGTGCGCTTTTCTGAGTAACATCATCATCTACTATCTTAGAGGCGCCACTCGCCAAACCGCATCAGCCCCCGGCTTCTACATGTCATGGAGCAGTAAGAGCATAGGGTCAGGAGTCAGGCGGAGTTTCAAATCCAGGGGCGGGAATGGAGCGGGGAGGATGCCACGCGACTTAAGGAGACAGCAGCCCGGGATGGGATGTGATGTCCGGGCAGGGGTGCTGGGCGGGGACAGAGGAGACAGTGCGCAGGAAATGGGGTGGATGCCAGGAAATGGGGACAGAGGAGGACTGGGGACCTAGAACTGCAAACGGCAAACTGAGGAGAGGGTGATTTTTCCAGAGAGAAGCCCCTCTCACAGCCGTGGTCCCGGGCGCTCAGATGCGCACAGTCTTTGATGGGTGATTGGGGCTGAAGCCGTCCAGCTGAGAGCAAGCTTCCCCTGGTACCCAGGAGGCAGGGCCGCCCTGGGGGAGGCGAGGTGGGGGTGCAACTTATGCGGAAGCCTCTGCGGGGTTGGCTGCTGGCCTTCCCACAGCCGCCAGGGCAGCTCCCCACCAGGGCCTCACTGTGCTAAGGGGAGGCCGCCGGCGGCGCTGGGGCTCAGGGGGAGCAGGTCGGAGCGTCCTCGGCGGGTTCTGAGCCGACAGGCAGAGGGGGGGCCGGAGAAAACGGGGTTCGCGCAGCAGCGCCGGCCAGGGGGAGGTGCGGGCGGCGAGATCACATCGAGGGGCGTGCGGGATCGGATCGCTGCCCGAGAGAGCAGAGCGCGAGCGTGGGGCCCGGACCTTCCCGCCCGGCCCCCGCCTCCTGCGAGGCCCGGGCGCGCTCGGAAGTCTCGGGGGGCGTCGGGGGGGGGTGGTCAGGCAGGCCCTGAGGGGCTTGTTGGAGCCCAGGCGAGGGGGGTGGGGTGTCCTCCGAGGCCCCGAGGCGAGGAGGGGCGCGGTGCCGAGGTCCCAAGGGCGCGCGGCCCGCGACACCTGGCGGCGGGGGTTCCGCCCAGGGAGGGGGCGTGGATCAGGGCGGGTCCCAGGGGGTCCCCGGACGGGGAGCGGAGGCCCAGGCATTTAAGAGGTCGGGCGACCAAAGGACAAGGATGTGGGGGCGGAAGCCTCAGCGCCGCGGATGCAGAGCCCACGACGTGGGTTGTGACAACAATCAAGGGCGTTCGCACGGCGAGCTGGGGCGGGCGGCGGCCCGGGCGGGGACGCCAGGCGCGGAGGCTGCAGAGCAGAGAGCGGGGAGCCAGCGTGGGGGGCGCGGCTCCTGCAGGGCGGGGGACCTACGAAGCGGAAAACAAGGGGTCTTCGGTGCGGGGCTGGGGGGCAGAACTTGGGGGAGGCTTAGAGAAGCAGCAGGGCAGGCCTTTGGGGCGGGGAGGGATGGACATTTAGGGCACTGAGAAGCGGTGAAGCGCTCAGGCCTTCGGGAGCGCGGTGGTCTCCGCGCGCAGACCCGGGCACCGGCCGGCGGCCCGCGGGGAATGGCGCGCCCTCTCGCGGACGCTTACAGGAGCGCAGAGACTTTCCAGCATTCGCGCACCGAAGGCAAGAACGTTTACAAAAACAGAGGAAGGACCTAAGGACCGCACAGAGGAAGGAGAGATACAGGGTAAGAGGGATGGAGAGCAAGGAAAGAGAAGTGAGAAAGAAGACTGGGAGGTAAAGGAGGAAGAGCAGAGCAGGACTGAGCTATTCTGAAGCTGGATCTGGAGGCAACCAGCCTGCCTTCCGCCAAGGCTGGACCCGTCAGAGGTCGAGGGTCAGCGATTCCCCACACAGCGCGCCCCTCCCCGTCCCCCTCCCCCAGCAGGACTGCAGGGACACGCTCCGATGTGGCGGTCCCAGCTGTAGCTATTACGCAGGACGGAATATCGGCTAAAAATGAATTAGACATCTAAGAAAGAAAACAAAGCGCTCACTCATTCTGAAAAATAGCCAAGTGCTTAGAAAGAAGTTGCAAACCCCACCTCGCTCCCAAGACCCCAGATGGAGACCCAAAGTGTAGCAACAGGAAAACAAGTCAGCGGGGGCTTTAACTTCTGTCCAAAGTGCCATTTTTTTTTTTTTTTTTTTACTACGTAACCAAGTGGCTTGCTTTCTTTCATTCAAGTAGCTTTTGGTGGAATTAACAGCCTAGGGCCCAAGCTAGGGGTCATGCGCATCTTTCCTCCAGCAGAGTTTAGAGACAAGTTTCTCCTCGGGCCATGGTTTGCAAGAGAACACAGTGCTGAATCGAGGGGGCAGCCCTGAGCCGGGGGCTCAGCCCTGGAAGGAAGGCCTGTGTGGGGTGCAGGGGGTGACCTCCTCCTTTGCGGCGCTGACCTTTCCCCGCTCGCTTTGGGTCTCAGTGGTGAGGCGCTTAGGCTGTTCTTCTGGCGGCTATCTGAGGGCCACGCGGAAATGACTCGAGACCACAGCATCACTGCCCACCCCTGCTGTCTACCCCGAGCCCTCCAGGAGCATGGGGTAGGCTCCCAAATGCCATACCACGAGAGAAAACTGGGGATTGTGGATTAAAGGACTTTTTTAAGAAGACAAAAACGATCGGTGATGTTCTGTGGATTAGACCCCTAATTCTTCTGAATTTTAGACAGTTGCCTTTTTTACTGCCCTCCCTGCAGAACCTGGAAGCACAGAGATTCACGCTGCGGAGGTGAGGCGGTGAGGCGGTGGTGCGCTGCGCCTCCTGAGGCGTCTCCATCTTTCTCTTTCTCTCACTGTTTCTGGAGATTTAGAACAAGTGGCCATCGTTCTTGGATGCATTTAGTGTCAGCTTCACATCCTGGCCCTTGACATCTTAATTCCTTCAACTGGGATCATGTCCTTTATTTATTCTTTAACTTTTAAAACATTGAGGCTCTGTGAATTAGGGGCTAGGGTCCCAAAACTAGTGACGGACATGGGTGGAGGACATGGGTGGTTACTAATTGCAGTAACTAAGGTGCGGTACATGGATCAGCACAGGGATGCGCCAATAAAGCCAGGTGTCCGAGGGGACAGCTTAATTTGTCTTGGAGGTAGGGCTTGACCCTAGAGGAGATCCAGGGACACTTTTAATTGGATTTTGAAGGAAGAATACAACAAACGGAGTGAGGGTTAAGTTTTGATGCTGGGCATTTCCCAGGAAAAGAAACAGCACATAAGAGTTAAAAAAATACATATATTTTATATATGTGTGTGTGTGTGTGTGTGTGTGTGTGTGTGTAGTGGGTGCAAATACTGTGACACATTTCATTAGAGCTACCACTTGGAATGAGAGAGAGGGCAGGAACAGAAGATGGGGAGGTGACGTTCAAAAGATACAAGTGACTGTTTTCATTTTGTTCTGTAAGGCAGGGGGAGCCAATAGTTTTTTTAGGAGGACAGAATTAGCTATGCTTTATTATTTCTTCCTTTTATGAAGTCTTAGGCTGCTACAGAGAATGGATTTAGGGGTGAGGTGGAGCAGAGGCTGGCAGTTGGGAGACCACGGGGGATGCTGTGTCAATGGTTTAGACAGAGTAACTGAAAACTTCAGCATCGTGGGATGCAGTATCGTTCAGTGACTAAGAGCATGGGTTTGGGGTCAGATAAGCTCCAGGCTGCAATCTGAGCTCTATATGATTTGGGGCAACTTGTTTGAATTCCCTTATCCTCTGTTTTCTGTTTCATAATAGTAGTTTGTAGGATTCAACTAGATAAAGTGTTTATAGTAGTTGGCATGGTGTTTGGCACATGGTCAGAGCCCCCAGTGCCAAGATGTCGAGCTGTGAAAAGGGCATTAGGAGTAGAAGTCGGACACTTACTGTCTCTGCCTGGCACCATCACTTACTTCACTTATTGTTTTCTTGGTGATAAGAAGGCTGGTTCAAGAGACAGGTTAGATGAAGCCTGTGTAGATAAGGAGAGAGAAGGGAGTAGAAGAAATGTGAGGTTACTGGCTAAAATGGATGGTGATTGACAGTGGTTTTATTAGCCAAGTGGAGAATTCAGGAGAAGGAGCTACTGGGCAGGGGTGGAGAGGGAAGAAAGTTCGATTTAAGCTTGGAGACTCCGTTGCCAGCAAAATTGCCACGTGGTTTTATTTCAGAGGCAGATGATCAGGGCTGGAAATGCATACTTTTGGAGTTAGCAGCCTGAAAAGGATAATTGAGACTATGAATTAGTATCCGTGCCCAAAAGACAAGAGGCTGAGGGAAGGACATTGAGGCCACACGTATAGTTAAAGAGTGAGTTCAGTAAGAAGGGCAGGAGGAATCTGTTCATCATGGACCCTGGTAAATAGAAAGGGAATAACCAGAGAGGATCATAGACATGAAAGAAGCTACTTTTAGAAGGGAGCTCTCACCCGTGCCTGACTCCACCCTCTGCATTAAAAAGTCCGAACGGGGCAAAGAACACTGGGTTCAAAAGGAAGAGATCTTAGGGCCCTTTTAAGATTGTCTTCTGTAGATATCGGGGTAAATTTGTGGAAAGTAAATATAAACGTGAGGACTGAGGAATAGACTGCTTTCCCAAGAAACTCAGTTTTGAAGGGAAGGTGGATGCAGCTCTTAAGTTCAGGACTAGGTAGGGTTGAAGGTAAGAGATTTTTTAGCTTTACCTTTTTCTCCCCAAGCTTTTTGAGATGTACGTGACAAATAAAACCTGTACGTGTTTAGGATGTCCAGTGTCATGTATGCGTTGTGAAATTGTTATCAGGTCCATCACCTCGCAGAGTTACGACTTTTTGTGTGGTGGGGACACTTAGGATCAACGCTGTTATCAAGTTTCTGTATTCAGTCTGGTATTATTAATGATAGTCTCCATCTTGTACATTGCATCTTCAGAGCTTGTTCATCCTGCATAACTAAAGCTTTGAACCTTTTGGCCAACAGCTCCACCTTCTCTCACCACCGCCACCCCACCAGCCTCTGGCAGCCACCGTTCTACTTTCTGTTTTTATGAGTTTAATTCTTTAGATCCTACCCGTAAGTGAGATCACACAGTATTTGTCTTTCTGTGTCTGGCTTATTTTACTAAGCATAATATCCTCAGGGTCCATCCATGTTTTGCAAATGACAGGATTTCCTTTTTTTTTTTAAGGCTGAATAATATATTTGTGCGTGCGTGTATCATATTGCCTTCATCCACTTATCCATCCGTGAGCACTTGGGTTTCTTCCACGTCTTGGTTCTCGCAAATAACACTAGAATTAACACGCAGGTGCAGCTATTTCTTAGAGAAACATGTTTCTTTTCTTTTGGCCATATACCTAGAAGTGGGAGTGATGAGTTACATGGTAGCTCCATTTTTAATTTTTAAGGAATCTCCGTATTATTTTCCACAATAGTTGTGCCAATTTACATTCCCACCAATAATATAAAAGGGTTCCCTTTTCTCCACATCCTTGTCCACACTTTTATCTCTTGTCCTTTAGATAATAGCCATTCTGACCTGTATGAAATGATATCTCACTGTGGTTTGATTTGCGTTTCCCTGAGGATTAGTGATGTTGAGCATCTTTTCATTTTCTGTTTTTCTTGGTCATTTGCCTGTCTTCTTTTGACAAATATCTATTCAGGTGCTTTTCCTATTTTTTAAATCAGGATATTGATTGATTGACTGATTGATTGCTATTAGTTGTTTGAATCTCTTATATATTTTAACCCCTTATCAGATATATGGTTTGCAAATATTTTATCCCATTCCATAGGTTTCCTTTTCACTCTGTTGATTGTTTTATTTGCTGTGCAGGAGCTTTTCAGTTTGACGCAATTCCCCTTGTCAATTTTTGCTTCCATTGCCAGTGTATTTGGTGTCATATCCCAGAAATCATTGCCTAGATCAACGTCAAGAAGATTTTCCATGTTTTCTTCTAGTAGTTTTATACTTTTGGGTTGTATGTTTGTGTTCAATTCATTTTGGGTTGCTATTTTTTTTGTATATGGGGTGATATAAGGGTCCAATTTCATTTTTTTCTGTCTGTGAATATCTAGTTTTCCCAACAGGATTTACTGAAGAGATTACCTTTTCCTCATTGTGTGTTCTTATCACTCTGGTCAAAGATTATTTTGTCATAGATATGTGGACTTATTTCTGGGCTTCCTAGTCTGTTTCCTTGGTGTATATGGCTGATTTTATGCCAGTACCATGCTATTTTGATTGCTGTTGCCTTGTCGTATGTTTTGAAATCAGAAAATGTGGTGCATCTAGCTCTATTCTTCCTCAGAATTTCTCTGGTGATTTCATGTCTTTATGAATTTCATATGGTTTCAGGATTTATCTTCCTAGTTCTGTAAAGAACACGTTGGGGTTTTGGCAGGGATCGCATTGAATCTGTAGAAAGCTTTGCAGTACTGGCACTTCAGCAATGTTAAGTCTTTGAATCCCTGAACACAAGATGTCTTTCCATTTATCTGTGTCTCCTTTTGCTCCTTCATCAGTGTTTTATAATTTCACGGTACAGGTTTTTCATCTTTTTGGTTAAGTTCACTCCTAGATATTTTATTGTTTCATTGCTATTGTGGAAAGGAATGTATTCTCAACTTCCTTTTCAGATAGTTTGGTGTCTGTGTATAGAAATGTGATCGTCTTTGGTATGTTGATTTTGCTTCCTGTAACTGTGCTGAATTTGTGTATTAGTTCTAACAAGTTTTGTTGTCTTTCTTGTTGCTGTTGCTTCAGAGTCTTTAGAGTTTTCTAAATATATGATATGTCATCTGCAAACAGACAGGATTTTTGCTTTTTCTTTTCAATTTGGATTCCTTTTGTTTCTTTTTCTTACCTAACTGCTCTGTCTGGGACTTCCAGTACTATGTTGAATAGAAGTGGTGACAGGGGACATCTTTTCCTTGTACTGTATCTGAGAAGGAAAGCTCTCAGCTTTTCCCCATTGATTATGATGTTAGCTGTAGGCTTTTTATATATGGCCTTGGTTGTGTTGAGTTAAGTTCCCTCTATACTTATTTTGTTGAGAGTTTTAATCATGAATAGATGTTGAACTTTGTCAAATGCTTTTTTCCATGTGGTATTTTTCTTTCTAAGGTGGTCGCACTGATGCCAAAGCCAGAGAGACAAGGACAGAAACTATAGACCAATATTCTTGATGAACATAGATGCCAATATATTTAATAAAATATTAGCAAACCAAATTAAAAGGATCATACACCACGACGAAGTGGGATTTATTGTTGGGCTGCTTCGAATGGTTCAATACACCCCAGTCGATCAATGTGATATGGCACTTTGACAGTGTTACCTTTCACACTGAAGGGCTCTTAAGAAAGTGTTGGGAACGTTTAGAAAAAGAGGAAAAGAAACTCTGGGGGGATCCAATTCTAGAACAGAAGCTGAAAGATGACCATGGCCAGGTATAGGTGGGATGTAACAACTGGAACAGTTTAGATTTATGTAGATGCAAAAAGGATAAAGATTGAGGAAGCTCTTGACTGGAAACTGTATTTTAATGTCGTTGTCTAGAATGCTGTCTTAGAGCCACACTTTCTGATTTATCTAGCTATCCTTCCATTAGTGGCTCTAGAATGGTGGGTAGTTTAACCTTAAGCGGACTTAGTTTCCTCATTTTTAAAAGGGAGACACTAACCGTGTCTACCTCCTAGGGTTGTTAGGAGTGTTAAGTGAATTAATGCATGTAGATTCATTAAAACGGAGCCTAGCCATAGTCAGCCTTCAATACATGTTAGCTGCCATTAGAAATGCTGGTGCTAAGACCTAAGGCTACTTCATTTGCTGAGAGTTATTGAAAGAAGATGCTTGGGGCTGGAAGGAAAAGGTAAAATTTGGAGGAAATGCTATTGAGAAGCATTCCTCTAGGAATGACTGAAGGACTGTCGGATGGAGCAGGAGACCCGCCTGGACCTGCTTTTGGACACTGCCTGCTCCCTGGCCTCCTACTGGGGCCAGAGCCTTGGGATCTGTGAGACTCTCAGTGGTTATAAGAACCCTTTGAACCATGGCTTAACCAATTACCTGCAAGTCTGCCTGACGATTGCTTCCTCTGAAGGCTTAGAAGCCAAGAATGATTTTGACAACTTTCCATTTATTTTTAAACTTAATTTAGAAATAGATTGGTCTATTTCTTTGGATAAAATATTAGACTTTACATGAAAATTAGAATGTTAAAGAAGTTAGAGTTCTTGGACCATATGGCTGAAAAACTGAAGTTTGGCACACGACTCTGGTTTCTAATGAATATTTCATTTTGTGCACTTTGTCAGATTTATGCACTGCATATACATCTAGCTAGATGGAATTAAAAAGAAAAGGGCTGCCACTTTGTGGATTGGAGAATTTCTGAAACATTTGTCAATTACATCGATGACAGCAACATTTTGCAACTGTGGGCAATGATCATAAACGTGAAAAATCACCCCTTGGATTTTGTGCCTATGTCACTAATGATGTACAGGTATTGAGGAAAAGCATACAGAAGACTAGCTTAGAAAATGAGTTAAAATGATTAAATAGCAAGGGGCAATGAATTCATATTATTGGTAACTGGGAGTAACATGGTAACTGGAATTCAGTGGAAATAGTGTAGAAAATTATTAGAATAAACTAAATTTTTATATGTATACATAGAGTATATCCAAATATTTCACTGTAGGGAGGACTCAGTAGTACAATGATATCCTTTTATTTGATAGATACTTGGGGTGTTATCTGAAGAATTCTGTCTGTACCACCTTGTTGATAGTAGAAGGAATTAGAAAAGATTAATAAAGAAGTCGAAATTGAAAACTGAATTCTTGGAAGAGATACCAACAAGTATTTCATTAGATTCTTTAGAGCTGTATCAAAACATTATGGGTGGAGAAGTCAGTTTGGTGGTTTGCAACCAGAATTTAAGAACATTGACTCAGACAACAAGTATCAGAGTAGTAAGAATGAACGTTCTATGACACTTTAGTTTTGTCCACGTGTGTGTGTTTATATAGGGTTGTGATGTAAAATGAACACCCTACTCTTGCTTTCAAACGTTTGAGAAATGATTTAGACTATATTAGAGAGATGACACTTAGAACAGGAAATTATAAAGTACACATAACGTTGAATCATTAGGAAATCTTAACCAATGAATCAGTTGATTGACCTCTGCAAACCAGATTATGTGACAATTGAGGTTTCTCATAGACACGACTAACCTCAGTTTCCCCGATCGGCAGCTATTTCAGGGCAAGCTGAGCAGAGGGCAAGCAACAACTTCCGTCTTCTGCAAAACCCACCAATCAGCACTCACCCTTCGGCATGCCTCATCTGCATAACAACTTCCGCCTCCCCGGACCTGAGTGAGGACTACGGGCGGGAAAGTTCATCCCCGCCCCTCTCTCTTTCAGACACGCCCCTTTCACTTCCAGCATACTGACCAATCAGAACTTGCCTCTCAGTACTCCTCATTTGCATAAGAACCATCAATCAGGTGCCACCTACGGGAATAAATAACCGAGACTGCAAAAACCGAGCTCCAGTCTGTAGGAAGACCCCGCCCTGCAGGTTTTCCAAAAACAGACTTGCCCTTGAGCTGTCTCTCTCCTTCCTTTTTCTCCGGCTCTGACAGTTTCGAGAATAGATAAACAGGAGAACTGGGCTAGACATCCAAGCTGGGCCCTTCTTTTTCAGAAGATGGGATGACGTTTAGCATCATTACCAGGCTGAATGAAAATGTAAGAGCTACACGTCTTCTGACCTCGGGGGCTAGAAACCAAAACCAAGACTCAGAAACTGAAAACGTAGCAAGGTTCAGATCAAAGCATAAAAATGTGGTCCAAATGGTCAGAGAGGCTACTGATAACAGAAAACTTGGAAATTGAGGTAAATTTTTATATTGTCTTCTCTCTTCTTCCTGCCCTCTTTTAAGGTAAAAGTTTATTTTGGCTAATTAGGTGGTATCTAATATGAGCAGTGCAGGCCACTCGTCTGAATGAAGAAGTGACATGTAATATGTGTCATAATTTATCGTAGTGCTTTCTGTTGGGATCAGTTGATGGTCCAATTTGTGGGGAAAAAATGGGGTAAACTCTGAGGCTTGAGTGAGGGACACTTGTCATGGCCGCACCTGCTCTCCCCTGTGTGTAAGTCTTTCATGGAAGCTAGGATGCAGTGGGAGGACTTTTTTGGTAGGATGTGTGTCTCCTCTTTTAGATCGTGCATTCCTTTTGGGAAGAGCCCAGTCACGTTTGTCTGTGAGCTGACAGCACTTTGAATATTGTTGACTTCCTCACAGTAGGAAAGCAATCCACATTTACCGCCCTGAACAGTTGACTTAGTCTGAAAAGGGCAATGAAAAGCTATTAGAAAAAAGAAAAAAAAAAGGATACAGTAACTTAACATTATTGTAAAGAGTACCAAAGACTTGTAAGTTATCTAACACGTGAATTGACCAAAACCAAATAAAACAATGACTCTCATGTCTGATTACTTAGCTGTGTTTTTTCCTGCCTTTGAATTCCTGCTCTTTTATTCCTCCCTGAAAATGAATGAATGACTCAGTCGGCTGGGGAAGCTAGTGTCTGAGAAATGGTACACTTGACTCTTCATTCTTGATCTCTTCCTTGGAAAGGTGGCACGGCCCAGAAGTTTAGCGTGCAGTCTCTCTGCTTCTAGAAACCACCTACGTTCAAATCCCAGCGGCCAGATTCCTGCAAGGTACAGGACCTCTCACGTCAAACCAGCTGATGGAATAAAAGAAATGTATTAGCCAGCAGAACTGGAAAGAGTTACGCTGTAGAGCTCCAGCACGTTTCATTCAAGGTTCCAGCTCCTTTCTCCCCTGATACTCTCAGCTCGGTCGTGTCTACGCTTGTCAGCTTATTCCTCAGGTCTGTCCCCATTATGGCTCAAAATTTGCAGCAACTCCAGATCTTACCCGAGCATACTGACATGCCTGGGTGGAGAGGGCGTACCATTGACGTGTATGTCCCAGCAGAGGTCCCCAAGTTAATTGTGGTCCAGTTTGTTTAGAGTCCTTGCATGACAACGTCACTTGTGAGCCACCCGGGGAAACCAGAGGACATGACTGAGGGCATTGGCTTAGCCAACGTTGAGGACTCAGTCGTCCTGGCAGCTGAGAAGGGAATCAAATTCCTTGAAACGACATGGGTCAGGCAAGGAAATTAGGCACCAGCCTTTCTCCTTTTTACTTGCCATTTATATGTTGGAGAAATAATGCCACGTGTCCTATGTATTTCTGACATTTTGGATTTGGCTGGTCACATCCCCAAGTGTTATCTAACACGCTTTCCAATTTCCCGGCTCCATCGTGCGGAGTTGGGGACGGGGCAGGTGGAAGGAGAGGACGTATCATGGCTCCACTGCCGCAGACGCTCCATTTTCACTGGGATTTAGTAGATTTTATCAAATAAATATTTCTTATTGGTTGTGTGCTCTTAAAAATACTTTTCACAGACTTCAAATGTTTTCTTTTTAAAAAAAAATAAGCTTCACTGTTTCTTGGCTGTTTCACTGCAGAAATGGACTTGTCACACCACCTTTGTGGACGTGGAACCCTGTGTTATGAGGGACTTATTTGGACTTGTTTTCTGTTGTCATTTTTTTATGATGTGGATTCGTCCAACTTTTATATGTTTTTCATTTCATTATGAGTTTTTAAAAATGTTTCTTACTTGATTGCTTTCTCTCAATTTATTTGGAATTTACGTGTGTATTTTAGTCTCTATCATTGAAATTTTACCATATAGGTTTTAAAAAGTATAAAGCTATATATATTTTCTTTTCAGATTCTTTTCCATAATAAGCTATTACAAGAAATTGACTCTAGTTCCCTGCGCTCTATAGTAGGTCCTTGTTGTTTATCTACTTTATATATAGTAATGTGTGTCTGTTCATCCCCAGCCCCTAATTTATAATTATATGTTTTTGTATAACTGAATCACTTTGCTATACACCTGGAACTAATATTGTAACTCAACTACACTTCAATAAAAATGCAAAAAAATAAAGTTAAATTAGTGATTCTTAACTGGAGGTTTTGCCCGCACCCCAGAGGATATTTTGTTAATATACCTGGAAATATTTTCTGGGCTGAAATGGGGTGGGGGATATGTTGCTTGCATTTATGTACAGAAGACAGGGATGCTGTTATAAAATCTTACAATGCAAAGGACAGATTTCACAGCAAAGAGTTAGCCTCTGTGACCCCCATCATCGTGATCCCTCTGGCTCTGATTTGCTCTATGTTTTGAGACTTTCCCTACCTTTTGTGAAACCAGGAATGCCACAGCTACTGCATCCTTTCTAGGCTTTAGTTGCTCTGCAGCCAGAGGGTTACTTGGAACCCCTAATCAGCCCTCACGCCGGGGGGAAGTCTGCAGCCCTGTTAGAAGGCATACAACTGACCGCCCATTGCGTCTATCAGCCCAGAAGTTCACAGGACAGGCTAAGGAAGGGGTGAGTCCCCTGTGCTGTCATTTTGCAAATCGAACTTTTGCAGTGAAGCTCCTGTTGACCAATGGCCAGCACCATGAAACCCTGGAGGATTTCAGGGTGTCAGATGTCGATGTTTCGTGATAGAAGTCAGGCTGGTGAAATGGGCCAGTTTTACTAGGTTGCCTACATGGTTTGTGTGCCTTTGTGGCTGAATTTGAGTTCAGATTCTTTGAGATGAAACTGCCTGCAATTCTTCTAGACACTGATGGATCAACTTTATCAAATGCCAGTGCATAATGCTGAGGCCAGGAGCCTGATCCTTCAGCGTCAGGGGCTTCTCCTGCCGGGAGACAGGTAGCCGGCGCTGTCACTAGGTGCTCTGCGGAGCTGTCAGGTGTGATAGCTCATCTCTGACTTCCTCTGTTTTGGGAAGCCACTGCTGTCAGGGCTGGAATAAGTAATTTGGACACTTTAGTTACAGCCAGCAGAAATGGGATCAATACATGCCAAGATTAACTTCAGTGATTAATCCCAGGATCAATGAACCAAATGATCATCGTCCCTGTCAGCGGAAGATCCTGGGATGCAAAATTGTGATGAAGGAGGGGGTTAATTTTCACCGGCTGGCTGAGGCACCAGGAGTATCTGAGGCCACTGTGCTCACTTCCCCTGCCTCTCGGCTGCGCTAGTGACGCCTTTGCGCTGCAGCCGGTTCCCGGTGTCACACGCTGGGGTGCTCAGAAGCCAGATTTGACAATGATGAGATGCAAAGTCGACTTAGTCTGGGCTGCTAAATCTCCAAGGGTAATGCCAAGCTAGTGAAACATCTAACTTTTAAATGAGAGTGATTATTCTGACTCTGTGTTAGACGTAGGTGGGTGTCGTTCGCTGTTTTTCAAAAGAGAGCAGAGGGAGCTGGAGGAAGGGCTGGGAATATGATTGCCCAGCCGAAGGCTGTGTGTGTCATCTGCACAGGGGCTTGGAGCCGTGTCAGTGGCGGGGCTTCCTCGCGGGGATCCCGGGCGGAGCGCACCCGCCCCTGCGGGTGGGGCTGAAGGATTACCACGTGCCGGGTGCGGTGCTCGGGGTTCTACTAATTTTATTTAAAGATCACAGCAACTGTGGCTGGAAGGTGCTGTTAATATCCTGTAAAGTGACGCATCTAATTTGAACCCAGGTCTGCCTGATGCTCGGTTCTCAGGGCTCAGATGCTCAGTGGAGACCGTCCAGGTGGAGCTGAGGAGAGATGGCTCTTGTCCTGGGTTGAATCGTATCCCCTCAAGCAGGCATGTTAAAACCCTGACCTCCAGGACCCCAGGATACCTATACCTCCTTGGAAATAGGGTCACTGCGATGCACTTAGCTAAGTGAAGATGAGGTCGTACTGGAGGAGGGCGGGCCACGAACCCAGTATGCATGGTGTCCTCGTGAGAAGATGGCTTTGTGAAGACGGACACGAAGGAGAGCGGCGTGTGAAGATGGGAGACTGGGGGGAGGCATTCGTAAGCCCAGGATGCCAAAGATGGCCCACAAACCACTCAGTTTCAGAGACAGCGTGGTTCTGTCAACACCTGGATGCGAGGCTGTGAGCCCTCAGGATGTGAGACGACACATTCCGTTGTTTTAAGCCACCCGGTTTGTGGTACTTGGTGACCATCAACCTAGGAAACGCTTGGGTTAAGCGCTGACGTCTGCAGGTACGCGCGGATGTGTTATCGCAATATCTGTTAAGGCGAGGCGCCCGTGGTCCTTAAAGGCTTCTCTGTGCAGAGCCCAGCGTCAAGAGTGACGGGAAGGTGACGTCCCCGAAACTCAGTCTCTGTGCTGGGATCCCCCAGTGCTTATGATTTACTTCTCATTTGCTGTTTGCCAGGCACTCCCCAGCGGTAAGGAGCTCCCATCAGGAAATGAGCTGGCCGCTGGAGGCAGGTCTGCCCTGGGGCCAAGGGCGAGGCCCTTCCCTGCCTGTGCTTTGCGACCCTGGGGAAAGGACTTAGCCTGCCCTTTGTCTCGGTTCCTTATCTGTAATATGGGAATGGTGACAGCAGAGAAGTCCTGGCGAGCGCTGGTTAAACTGATTCCTGCCAGGGGTTGAGCCCCGTGTTGAGCGCACAAGTGCACCATTGATGGGCGGCGTTATTACGGTAGCTTTGTGTCTTTGATAACTGCAAGGTGGGTACTGTCATCCCCATTTTATAAAAGGGCTAAGTGACTTCCCCAGGGCTGTGGGGACAGTAGTTGGCAGAAAGGAGTGCCCACTGATGTGCAGTCCTTCAAAATTTGGGGTTGTGTTCCTTCCACCTCTCCACCCCTCAAACTTGAGAGCATGTCGCCTAGTCTGGTAGACAAGCGGAGGCAGGGTACAGGCCGTGCCTGGGAAAGGGGTCCAGTGAGTGGTTTGACTGTCTTCTGGGCGTGTTCTTGTGTCACTGGGATGGACACTCAGAGAAGGCTCTGCCACGGAGGGACTCGGGTCTCGGAACCACTGGTCTCCTCTTCATCCATCTCAGAAGCATCCACCAGTCTGCCTTTTCTATGTCTCAGTAACTTTGGGGAATACTGTACCTTGAAAGAGAGGTGAGAGGGAGGGTGAGTTAGGGGTCGGTAAGCTCACTTCTTGCCCCATTAGGCTTATGAAGTGGGGCGATCTGAGACTGGACATCAATATTTTTAAAACACTTGTTGGCTAGAAATGCTAAGAAGTTTTTTTTTGTTTGTTTTTTCTTCCTTCTTCTTCCTCTAGGAATGGAACAAAACCCAGAACCAAATATAACATTTTAATGGACCCTTTGGTCATGAAAATTCAAAGCCAAAATCTGGCTTCAAAGTGGGGAAATTCAAGATAGTGTGGAGCTAAATAATTTGCCTACATAAAAGTCTAAATGTTATCTCTATCATGGACCAAATTTCAAAGTGAAAAGGGAAGATGGTCACTTCGCGATTCCACATTATGCTCTAGGGTAGACGCACGCACACTGGAAAAGTGGGGGAGGGGTGAAACTCATTAGGTCCCAGACTCAGAGAGCACTGTCTGTGATACAGAAGCCCAAACGCCGTTTCAAATAAAACACTCCTGGACTCTTAGCCTCAAACCACTTTCCTGATAAAATTACAGAGTGTGTTCCATTTATATCTGTATTAACTTTTAACCTTTGCCCCATTCCAAGAGTAGAAGATTAATCACAGAGTTTAATAGTGTAAATTAATGAGGGCAAATCTGAATTCCTGTTAGAACCAGACGCCAGGACTGTTTAACCACGATGCAGTTTCATTGTCTCTTGTTGTATACGTAAATATAAAGGAGTGAATTCCAAGTAAAATAAAGCTCTGTGAACAATATCACTTGGTATAATGTATTGAAGATACTCCTCCATGTTAAAAAAAAATGCCTAGTACATACAAATGAATTGAAATTGTCGTAGAAGGAATTTGAAATATCCTTGGCGGCTAATGTTAGTCACAGGGGTGTGACCTTGAATACCCACAGAGGGGTTATCTGGAACTTTTTATCCCATAAGGCTCTCAAGACCTGATCATTCATTCAGGATTAGTAGATGAGAAACTATTGATGTTTTCTGATCTATGTACCTAGGCGGTCTGGGAAGGTCTCCATCGTTTGGCCTCGGAAAGCGTCCCTTGGTGTAAAAGAGGCAGAGGGCCAGCAGGTGGCAGTGTGTCCCCACCTGCGAGGGACGCGCTCCCTCCTCAGGAAAAGCCCCCGCTCAGGCTGCATGCAAGTCACAGGAAAATGTTTCTCTGCTCTGTGAAGGGTGGAAATCCGTCAACAAGCATATTCTTTTCTCCGCAGAGCCGCAGAGGACGGGAGGGGCGCCTGCCACCGGGGTCCCTGGCTTTGGGGCGGGCTGCTCCCGCGGGCTCAGGTGTCCTGTGGGAGCACAGGTGCACCTGCCCTCTCTCTCACCCCACCCGTTTCTGGAAAAGCCCTGCCTGAGACCCCCCGGGGCTGACGCCCGAGTGGGAGGCAGAGGGTCTGCAGGGTGTGCTCTGCACAGAACAGCAGCTTCCAAACCTGCTCCGGGTAGACAACAGGCTGCCGGGGGGCACGGGGGCGCTGGCAGGGCCGCTCACCTTTCTTCTTGCTTTTGATGCAAAGAGATCCCCTGGGTGTTGCTCAGCAATGCGAAGTCATGAATCACTGAGCTGGAAAGAACCTTCGAGTTCATGGCCAATGTCCTTGTTTCAGACAGAAAAACCGAGGTGGAGCTCAGTACTCACTCCAGACCACACAGCAGGGGCCGCCCTCTCGGGTGCACCTTCCCCCTCACATTTACAATGTCTTGGCAACAGGTGAAAAGGCAAAAGCAAAGGAAATCATGATTGTTTCTTTTTGGACTGACTTTTGTGTCCTTCTTTCTTTGGTACACCTGTGGGTCTGTAGCCCCCAGAACGAACTGCCAGCTGATGGGCTCCAAATTTATAAATTCATCACCCGGAGCTCAGAGAGGTTAAGTGACTGGCCCGTGGTCACACCGCAAGTAAGTGGCGCTCGAGATTTTTGTCTCTTCCTGTAAAGAGAAGCAAGAGTTGGTTTTTTAAAAAGTTGTGCAATGCTGAGCGGGGACATAAACATGAGAAAGATTAGCAGAGGATTCTAAATTCCAAAATGACTCATCCTTGTCTTTGCAAATACCGCTCTTCCCTTCATGGAATGCTCGCCCCAGCCCTGTCTTCATCCTTGAATCCTCCCACTCTCTGAACGCTCCAGCTCAAAGTGCTTAATCCCCTGAGCAAGTGTATTATTTATGGTTGGTGTCCCTCGCCCAGCACATATCATTTATTGCATTTAAGAAACATTTATCTTTTCATACGTAAAAAATAGTTTCTTCCAGTTTGACAATAGGTGTGTACTAAATATTTTGATGAACTAATGAATTAAATATTTAAGTGGTTAGTTGGAGTTTACAAAAATAAGACACATCCCTCAAGAGAATGTTACTACTACTCCCTTAGGGTCAATATTTTCTAGTTCTGGGAGTTCAGAATCTCTTAGAGCAGGGCTGCTGTCAGCTCTCTGGAAGCATTGAACTAGCCACCTGCGGTGGGTGCTGGCCACACTAGCCTTGCCTGTTGAGGGTGTGTGGCCCCTTAGGAGACAAAACAAACAAACAAAAAACAATTAGAAAATGAGCCAAAGACCTTAGCAGACCCTCACAAAAGAAGACACACAAATGTAGCAAATAAGCACATGAAGAGATGCTTGCCATCATGTGACATCAGGGAAACACAATGAGGTATCACTACACATCTGTCAGAATGGCCAAAATCCAGAACACAGACCACTCCAGATGCTGACAAGGAAGGGGGGCAAAGGGAACTCTCATCCATTGTTGGTAAGAACGAAAAATAGCCACTTTGGAAGACAGTTTGACAGTTTCTTATAAAACTAAATAAACCCTTGCCATGTGATCCAATCGTTGCGCTCCTTGGTATTTACCCAAATGGCTAGAAAACCTGTCCACACATAAATCTGCATGTGGGTGTTTATAGAAAATTTATTCATAATTGACAAAACTTGGAAGCAACTAAGATACCTTTCTGTGGGTGAATGGATGAATTCACCATGGTACATCAGCCAATGGAATATTATTCAGCACTGAGAAGGCATGAGGTATCAAGCCCTGAAAAGACAAGGGAGAACATTTAATACATATTATTAAGTGAAAGAAGCCAATATGAAAAAAACCACACACTGTATGGGTCCAACAATATGATATCCCGAAAAAGGCAAAACTATGCAAACAGTAGAAGACAGGTAGTTGCTGGAGGTTATCAGACGGGTATGGATAGGCAGAGGACAGTGGGTTTTCAGGAGAGTGAACATGCTCTGTGTGACACCTTAATGATGGATACGTGTCATACATTCGTTGAAACCCACAGAATGTACAACACCAGGAGTGAACTTCAATGTAACTGTGATTATAATGTGTCAGTGTAGGTCCATCAGTTGTAACAAATGTACTGCCCTGGCAGGGGATGTTGATAATGGAGGAGGCTGTGCATGTGTGGGGCACAGAGCATATGGGAAAGCTCTATACCTTCTCCTCAAATTTGCTGTGGATGTAAAAATGCTCTAAAAATAGAATCTTAAATTGAAAAAAAAAGGACTTGGTGTTTGGTGACAGTGTCTCTTTCAGAATTGGAAGGGATGTGACGTGCTTGTCTGCATGGCACTGCTGAGCCATAGGTCACGCCATGGGAATGTGAACTGGTATAGACATTGGATGGAGTACTTTCCAGTGCTTTGTTCTATACCAGGGCTATAGCGATGTGGGTCTCAACTTTGCCCGGGTCAGGATGAGGAAATGCATCAGGACAAAAAGCTTGGTACTATTTACAATCCCAATGGCATATCAAATAACAATATTGCAAGAAAAGACTAAAGAAAAAGATGGCAGACAAATGACAAATGCTGGAGAGGCTGTGGAGAAAAGGGAGCCCTCCTTCACTGCTGGTGGGAATGCAGGTTGGCGCAGCCACTGTGGAAAACAGTATGGAGATTCCTCAAAAGACTAGGAATAGACTTACCATCTGACCCAGCAATCCCACTCCTGGGCATAAATCCAGAGGGAACCCTAAGTCAAACAGACACCTGCACCCAATGTTCACAGCAGCACTGTTTACAATAGCCAAGACATGGAAACAGCCTAAGTGTCCATCAACAGATGACTGGATAAAGAAGCTGTGGTATATTTATACGATGGAATACTACTCAGCCATAAAAATGACAAAATAATGCCATTTGCAGCAACATGGATGGACCTGGAGATCATCATTCTAAGTGAAGTAAGCCAGAGAGAGAAAGGAAAATACTATATGATATCACTCGTATGTGGAATCTAAAAAAAAAAAAAAAGACATATGAACTTATACATAAGAAAGAAACAGACTCACAGACATAGAATACAGACTTGTGGTTGTCGGGGGGAGGGGAGTGGGAAGGGTTAAACTGGCAGTTCAAGATTTGCAGACACTGACTGGTATGTATAAAACAGATAAACAAGTTTCTACTGTATAGCACAGGGAAACATATTTAATATTTTGTGGTAGCTTATGGTGAAAAAGAATAAGAAAATGAATATATGTATGTTCATGTATGACTGAAGCACTGTGCTGTGCACTGGAAATTGACACATTGTAAACTGACTATACCTCAATAAATAACAATAACAATAACAATAATAATAAAAAGAAAAAAGGAAGGATGACAGGAGACTCTCTTTCTAAAAGCACATGCTCCTTGGCAGGTTAGTGTCTCTCTTCACCCCTGCTACTGCGTGATGTTTTGTTCAGATACAACCTCTAAATGTTCCATCAGGAGGCATTTCTCACTCCAGATAAAAATACTAACCTTCTTAGCCCTAAAGTTATCCTTCTTTCAGAGTGATTTTGCCTCTAAGCAAACCTAAGCGCATCTAAGCAGTGGCTTTGAAAGCCCACACAGCACTGGAAGGCTTTGCCACAGTGTGTGCGTTCACTGCTGAAGTCAGTAAGTTCCAAGTGACCATCTCTGATCACCTCGGCTCCATCCCTGGTCCTGGTGTCATTTCTGGATGCACTGCCAACATTTCTCTTTGCAAAAGAGAACCCCTGGCAGTAGGGCTGGAAACAAGTCCAAGGTCTGAAACGGAGTTCACTCTGTGAAATTGAAAACTGAAGAAAGAAATTCCGTGACTTGGCCAAGGACCCAGCGTCCATCTGTGTTTGATCTGTACGGGAATCAGAGCCTTCGGCTACCCCAAGTCTTTAATGATGTGGCTCTGTGTCTGCGGGAGGTGGCCAGGAAGCCAAATTCGTGATTTAACATATCATTTTCTTTGAGAAAGATTTAAATACCTTTGGCCAGATGCGTGGATAAAAAGCTCGAGAGTCAGTTCATTAAGCTGAGCCTGGGATATGTCAGATGCATAATAAACCTTTCAAGGTCAGGAGGGATTTTGGTTTTGGATCTAGACGTCATTTTGCCTATCTTGCCATTGAATTAATTTTGAATCCCAAGCTGCGTTTTGTGGCTCTTATTCCAGAGGCATCTCCCCGCTGCCAAGTCCAGCTCCGGGGCGGGCACCTCTGCAGGGGAGCCTGGAACACGCAGAGCTTTGCCGAGGAGGACCTTGACCCGGCTCTCCCCACCATGGCTGTGCCTCACCCTCCTTTTGCCACAGTGTCAGTTTTCATTACTTTGACGTTTCTCGTGCTTTGATGTTGATAGGAAATGGTGGCCTTTGGCAACAGATGGGGAAATGAGGCTTCACGGGGACATGGGACGCCTGCCAAAGGAGAAGTGTGGAGAATGGATGTGACAAGGTTGTTCAGCTTGCTTTCTTAAGGGGTTTCGGCCACCGGTTTCCACTCCGGCTTGTGGATTATAGAGGTAGCTGTGTGTCCCTTTGTGAATTCGTCTCGGGTGCTTTTGTCATCAGGTGTAACACGGGGAGGTGCTGCCTGGTAGGGAGAGCAGAATAACCAGTCACCTAGGAAAGCTCCATGAACATTAATTTCCATTTCAATGGCTCGGATCTCAGATGCATAATGGTGACCTTTTGTTTCCATATTGCTATCGCTGACTCTCTTGTCACAGGTTTTATTTTGTTATTGTTTAGTGAGAGTGTTTATACCGTAATTCAGTTTAAAAACTCCTTTGGTCTTTTGTCTAAAGCAAAATAATCACAGCCATAAACATGTTCAGATGACACGTCCTTCTTTTTTTTTTTTTTAAGACATTATAATAAACACATTGAGCTGGAGCACAGAGGGTTTTACTATAAATTCCAACACAAACTTCCAAAAGGGCACGTGAACCCAGGCATGATCTGGGATGAGGGATCCAGTCTAATGGGGTCCAGTCTGCTGGCCGGGCTTTAGCAGGAGGCTGTTTTAGGCAGGTTGGCAATGTCAGCCCAGTTCCAAATGATGGGTCTGTCTGGTATCAGGATTCTGTTCTGCCAGTGACTGTGTGTGTGGTATGTGTGTGTGTGTGTGTGTGTGCGTGTGTGTGGTGTTTGCCTGAAGCCTGGCTTCTGCCCCTGTATTGCAGTGCTGCCAATGCATAAGGAATTGCCACAAACTTAAGGACTTAAAACAACATACATTTATTAACGTTTAGTTTCCATGGGTCTGGACTTTTGGACCCAAGTCAACTGGGTCTTTTGCTCAGGGTCTCATCAGGCTGAAATCAATGCGCTGTCTGGAGCTACCTCATCTGAGGATTTTCGCTATTTCTAACTCGCATGCTTGTTGGTAAAGTTCAGTTCCCTGGGCTGTAGGACTGAGGCCCTCCGTTCCTAAAGGCCACAACTCTCCAAGGGCAGCCCGCAATATGGCGGTCTGGCTTTCTTCCTCAGGCCAGCGGGAGAACAGCTCTGATGCTTCATTCTCCTTTAAAGGTCAAACCAATCCAGGATAACCTCCTTCTTGATTAACTTAACTCCAAGTGATTAAGGCCTTAATCACGCCTGCAAAGTCTCTTCACGCTCCATTGGCCAGAAGCATATGACAGGTTCTAACCAGCAATCAAGGTTGTGACACCAGGGGGCAAAGATCGTGGGGGCAAGTGAACAATTCTGCCTTATGATGGTCACCACCACTCCCCCTGAACCACTGTCTCGGGGCCCTGGTTCCCCTCCTGATTGCCGAGTCCAGCAGCCTCTTCTGTTCTCACCCTCAGCAGCACGAAGCAGTGCTCTCCACCCTCCTGACACTTCTTAGGGTTTTCTGATGCTGCGCTCTCCCGGTTTCCCTACCAGAGCGCCAGAGTAGGATCAAAGAAAACAGATGAAAATTGCAGTCGAACGGAACCAGGTCTCAATCCAAGCTCTGTCTCTTACCGGGACGACCCCACAAGTAGCTTGTGTCTGCTGCTTGAAAGATGTGGACAGCAACTGGAACACGCAAAGGCACTCTTCCTCCCCCTTCTCTCCTTTCCCGTTTTGGTTTCCCTTCAGTAGCTCCCGTTAGCAGAACGTAAGCAGAAGCCAGGAATTTCTAGCAAGGCAGCTGAGAAATACAGATTGTGGGCTCCAGCCGCCGCAGATCGGAGCAGTGTGAAACGTGGTCTCCAGGCTGAGCGTCAGCAGGTAAGCAATGGGCACTGTTCTCTGCCCAGTGTAAATAAATATCAACTGTAAATAACAGTAAGGCAGCTGAGCAAATACACTGAGCCCCCTGTTAACTCTAATCCGGGATAATAAACACTCCCCTTGGGCACAGCGCAGCTTCCTGTCACTAACCTCGAATGGTCCTTGGCCCTGAAGCATCTCTCTCCACTCCTTGGCTGGTGAACATTGCCTTTCCACTTTAGGTCTGCACTAGGTCGCCTCACAGACTGGGGTTTCCTGAATCCCCCCGAGAGAGTTTCCGTCTGAGCTTTTTCAGGGTCATTTCAATCCTTGACTGAGCTCTGCTTCTGAAAGTTCTACCCTCCAGGACCCCCCGGTGCTGCTGCCTTCCCTCGCAGCCCGGCTTGCCTCAGTCACAGACGTTCTGAACACAGCGGGCGTCACAGCAGGGACTCCGGGGAGGAGCCGAATCAGTCCCGACGCCAGCGCCACGGGAGAGGCGGCGCGTGGGCCTGCTCCCCCCCGCGCAGTCTGAGCCCCTGGCGCCTTCAGCCAGCCAGGCTGCAGAGGACCAGTCTCCCAGGGGTTAATTCACTGCGACATTGATCTGCCCCTTTTCATTGTGCCTTTTATTGCTCTGGGTTATTGTAAAGGTGCAGAGATTAATTAGCAGATTTAAAACCTTGAAAGCTTCATTACATAATTTTAGTCATCAGCAAACCTTGGGAAAACTTAAAAAATGAAGGCACTAAATCATTTTAATTGGAAACTTAACTGGGTGTCTTGATAGAATATTTTATTGCGTGTCTTCTGAACAGGCAGCTGCCTTAATGTGTCCTTAGACACTGGAGTTCGGGGCTCGGATGCTCCTGGGCATCTTGTTCTCGTCTTGGCGGCAGCAAGTGGGGTTTGCCGGCAGCGATGGACATCATTAAGTACAGGCAGGCCCTGCCTCAAGGAATCCTGGCGTGTGAAGGGCAGAGTGTGCAAATTAGCCATTGGGCTACAACGAGAATCTGCTTTCTAGTTAAAAAAAAATGAGATTCTAAAAGACTGTGCACTTCTTTCCGTTTCCACAGAGTAATTTAATTCCTGAGGGCTTGTTTTTCTCTCTGTTATTCCAGGGACACACTCACGGGGCTCCAGTACATCCTGCCACACCTGGCTAATGCCATCCTTCTGGGACTGCGGATTGTGAGCGGAACAACAAATCCAGCCGGAGACTGGATTCCTCCCAGCTGCCTGGGCTCGCTGCCCTCTGGTCAGGACCAGGCTCACCTCCTCCCTGTCTTGCTCTGCACTTTATCAAAGGTAACGTGGGGAACGGATAACCTCTGAGTTCCCACTGCTGGCGCAGGAGGAGATAAGGTAGATCTTTTGACAAGAAAGAAGTGGAAGCAGAAAGAGAAGTAAAAGATTGTAAACAAGATTTAAAAAGTAAACAGCGATCCAAGAAAGAAACACAGACTGAACGGTCGTTGCTTTCCCTTTGACGTTTATGCTTCCCCAGATGTGTGCTAGATCACCGTGACAAGGCCTCTCGGGCCCCTTGAGGAGTGACGGACAGGTCTCTGGGATCGGGTTTGGCCACCCCTTCCCCTCCCCCAGCCACCCGCCATCACCCCAGATTCCTGACATTTCATGGACGTTTCTGGCGATGAGAGGGGAGGGACTGCCCCAGTCGCCACACTGTCCTGAACACACCGCTCTGAAATGCTCTCTCTGCGTGGTGCTTTTTCCTGCTGTCTGTTCCCCAGATTCCTTGTCGACTCAGTGGAGAGGCCAGGCGAGCAGAGCACACACAGCCAGAACGAAAGCCCGAGCGCCGTCTTCAGCTCCTGACCGTCCCTCTCCGCTTCTCTGCAGCGCTGGGCTTGGTTTTCTTCCCATTTCCGTCTCGGAGTCTGTGCGGGGGTGCACGTGCTTCTGAGCTTCTGTCTGTCTCTATTAATACATGGCTTAATCATGCAGAATGGTTCACTTTACTTTTTTTTTTTTTTCAATATTAGGCACTCAGAGTCAGATATAGACCTTGGACTTGCACGCCTGTGTTTGTTGTGTTTGATATATGAGCAGTTCTACTCCTGAGGAAATCACTTGAAATATATCCTTTGAGGCAAAGTCATATTACAGTTTAAAAAAAATAGAACTGTGGTTGTAATAACACTCATAGTAATTTCCAACTGAGGATAATTCCTTCTCTGTACAAGGTTTCTCTCATGTCCTTAAAATTAATTAAACTATTATTGATGCCAACCATCCAAAAATATTTCTTATTCCTTTTGAAAGTTTGAAAGGCACATACATGTATTTAAGACACCGATGCTCTGAGAAAGCTACTCACCCTTAGCTATGAGTTCCAATATTTTTAGCCGTCCTTTTTCCCTCCCTTCCTCAGTATTACCCCCAACCTTCTTCGCCGTGCGAGTGTGCTCGGACCCAGCAGGGAGTTTGGGTTTGCACCTAACTCAGGTGTCGGTCATTACTCTGCACTGGCACCCACTGAAGTGTCCCTGCTCCCGTCCGGTCTTCTGCTGTGTGTTCAGTGACACGGGCCACTGCTGTCTTCATCTGAATCCCAACCCTGTGTCACCTACAGACACGGGAAGTACCTTGCTATCCACCGTGACATTTGGGGGAGCAAATTGGGGTGTCCACCCTGAGGCTCTCTCCCTCTTCTCTGCCAGTCACCCAATGCAAATGTTTCTTCCAATCCGTCCCCCAGAACAGCGTGTATGTCCTTTTTCACCCGTCACCCTTCAACATCTCTGCCTTCAAATCAGACTTAGCTCTTCTCAGAGGTTGCCTCTCTGATGTGGGATGGCGTGTTCGTGAGAGTGCGGGCGGGGTGCAGGTGGAGGAGAGCTCAGCTCTTGCAGAGAGGACTCAGGAGCCAGACTCCGCAGGGAGGAGCTTGAGCTCACTACCGGCATGCAGAGTTATTGACCACAATGGCTTGCTGGTTTTGCCTGGGGCTCTTTAAGTAGAATTCTGAGGCCTGGACCCAAGGCTGTAGGAAGTATGCTGCATCCTTGTGTGAATAGAAAAAGGCATCACCTTTGAGAAGTCGCACCCCTGGGCCCTGAGGACTTGGCCATCAGGCACACCTTTGCGTGAATTTGAAAATAAAGACTCCTTCTTCTGCGCAGACAGCCTGTCCCGCAGGCCCGTGCTGGACTCCAGGCAGCTTGCTGTCATGCCCGAGCGCCCTTGCGCACTGAATGGCCTGTGCGACTCCCCGGGGAGACCCTGCCAGGTCCCTGCCCAGGTCACCTGTGGTTCCATCTCAGGGGGTGGAATCTGGGAACTGCAGTTGAAAAGATCTCCCTGAATAATGCTGGGGGAACAGGGGATAAAAAGCTCTGGCACAGACCCCAGGCATTTCATTCATTCTCCATTTATTTACTTAGCACTTACTGATTGAGTATTTATCAGCGTATTTCTGAGAACCCCAGGAAGCTGACACAATGTTCTGCAGGGGTGGGGCTTCTTTCGAAGGCTTATGCACCCCCAGTATCTTCACGCATCTCTCAGGCACAGGGCTGGCGCTGCATCACCTCCGAGGAATAAAGTGAGTTCTCCTTGCACATCGAGCGCCGCAACACCGCTCCCTCGTGCGCGCTGCCCGGCTTCTGCCTCTGCAGGGCGTCCCTTCTGAGGTCACCCTGAGGCAGTAGCTATAAAGGCACGGACACAATGAAGAACACATGTCCACGGAAAAGTGTTCTGTCCGCGGCCTCTGTGCAGCTTTCGGAAGTTACTACTGAAATTGCCTGACTGTCAGCAGAAGGATTAAACTTCACAGTGACAGAAAGAGAGAGAGAGAGAGAAAGGGACATTCTTTGGGCCTCAAGGGCTCCTTGGAGAGTCTCTGCCGTCCTAGCATGGGCGCCAGCTCTCTGGAGAGCGGGTACTCCATTTTATTCTCTTACAGAGAAGAACCCTGTTACCACTTCTGTGGGGAGCATGCGTCGTACGGAGAATAAATAACAGATTAAAGGGTACCCAGTGTTGGGTCACTTTATGATAAAAGCAATTCCATTTCATAAAATCAGCTGCATTTCTATAATCTGGAGAGAGCCACTGTCTACACTTCGGTATTTTTTCAATTAAAATGGTGTATTAGGTAATACATGACTTTTTAATTCTCCTTTTATTTAAACTATATTATGAGTGTTCTGTATCTTTAAATGGGCTTTGAGAACATGACTTTAACTTGATAAATGGTACAACATTGTTAAGGCTCTTAATCTACCTATTGCCAAGTTACTGCTCCCAAATTTTAAAATATCACCTCCATGAGCACCATGGGAGTGCCGTTTCCCACTATCTTTGTCACCCAAAAGGGAAATGGAAAAGACCCAATTCTTGTCTTCCCTGAAAGATCAGATTTACAGATGGGAGACAGTCTGAAAGCCTTGTGTAGCAAAAAGATTTTAAAGTATTTATTTGGAAAAGGAAGAGTGCACGCCAAGAGCGGGAGGCGGGCTGACCCCAGGGGGGTCGGGCGCTCTTTGACCCCCCCCTCTTGTCCCCTCGTCTAGAGACGCCCTTTTGATTGATTGATGGCACTTGTCCCTGGAGGGCTGAGTCCCCTTTAATCCCTCTGCCCATGTCCTTACCCACGGTGTTCATAGAAAACCCAAGGTGGGGGGCGGGCTAAATCGTAATGTTAACTATGATGCAATGAACGCTGGGTCATGTCTGGTTAAGTCCTTTCCATGATGCAGTTATGGCTGTTGGGTTTTTATCGGTTTTTTGGCACTCATTTGGAGGAAGCCAAGTCTCTTTGTGCTGAAGGAGATCATACCACCGTCTTCCAGAGCACCCTCCCTCCCCTCCACCTGTCTGCCCCTGGCCCACCTGTCTGATGACCCTACACCTTCCCTACCCTGGGGACACTTTTTTTTAAGCTTTACAAATTTTGTGATGGTAATGACCTTTTTTTACTTACAATTTTGATTTTTCTACTACTAGTACAAGAAATATTCTTCATATGCTTTTTCAGTGTTTTTGATTCTTCCATGCATTGTTGCAAACACACATTGCCTGTTTTCTATATTGAGTTTCTGATAATTTTAGTGTTGATTTATAAGAGCTTCCAGGCTGGCAGTAATCCGTGTGAATTATCACACATCAGTGAAGAGAGGTCGCCCACCCTGAGGGCAGCAGAAGCGTCCCGTGGGGCCCCTCCCAGGTTCCGACCTTCCCGTGCCTTCCTTCGGCGGATTTTAATTTTCTCGCTCTCCCTGTGATTAACCCCCGCTCTGTGTGTCGTAGCTTTCGGAGAGTTCTGTGACTCTTTCTAGCAAATGATGGAAACTGAGGCTGGTTTTAGGAACCTGGTGAACTTGGAGCAGTCAAAGTAAAAATGATCACGTGGACTCTTCCCAAAAATTAAGGTGTTGGACCCAAACTATTTGTAGTTGATACTAGAAACCTTAGGCAGACTTCGCCGTCTGAAGGACGAAGCCTTCAGCCTTGCAGTGTGGCTGACTCTGGGCCCAAAAAGTCGCCTTTGTCTTATTATTGAGAGTATCAAGAATTTCTTTTCTTGTTTTCTTTCGCCGAGCATAATGCTAGTGGTTCCAGATAAACATAGGTTGTTTTTTTTTGGTCATGTTCTGATACTACTGTTTTATTCCTAGTTTATTACTTTCAAACATCAGGAATGGATGTTAAATTTACGAAGTGCCTTTTATAACTTTCCACCTGTCCAATGGTAACAGCTCATCACTGAGGACTTCCAGCCGTTGTGCTGGGTACCTTACGCACATTCCCTCACTTGGTCCTCACAACAGACCCGTGAGGTAGGTGATATTTTACTTCTATTTTGTCTGTGAGAAAACAGAGGCCCAGAATGTTCAGGTAATTTGCACAGGTCACTAAGTCAGTGATTGGTGGAGCTGGGGTCGGAAGCCCCGTTTGCTAAGATCTGCAGTCACACTGACTGTGTGAATTCTCTCAACATATTGTCTCGTGCCAAAATATTCTTCTTATTCTTTTTAAAAAATTCTACTTCAACATATATATATATATATATATATATATATATATATATATATATATATATATATTTTCCATTAGTATTCAAGAGTTTGATTTACTGATGTATTAAATAAAACTCCTACATCGGGGTGTGAGATTGATACCGAGTTTTCTCTTACTGTGCTTTGTCACGGGTTTATTAATGTAGCTTGTGTAGATGAGTTGAAAAGCTTTCTTTTTTTTTAAACTAGATAATTGATTTTAGATTTTTCTTCTTTTCTAATATACGTATTGTTTAATCTCCATGTATTATGGAATTTTCCAGTTATCTTTCTGTTTCCAGTTTAATTCTGTTGTGGTCTGAGAGTAAACATGGTACGGTTTCTACTTTTTAAATTTGTTAAGATGTGTTTTATGGCCCAGTATGTGGTCTACGTTAGCGAATGTTCCATGTGAGTTTGGGAAGAATATGTAATCAGCTGTCATTGCATAAAGTAGTCCCTAGATGCCAACTGTATATAATAAATATAATTATTATATGAAAATATTTTTTCTGTCCCTTTCTTCTCCTTCAGGTACTTCCATCATGTCTTCTGTAGCTGTCCCATTTTTCTCCTTTTTTCAGTCTCTGTTCTTTCTGCTTTTCGGTTTTGGAAGATTCTATTGAGTTGGACTCAAGCTCAGAGATTCTTCACTCAGTCTTGTCCAGGCTACAAATGAGCCCACAAAGGGCACTCTTTAATTCTGTCACAATGTTTTCGAGCTCTAGCGTTTCTTTTTTGGGAGTTCGCTATAAGCCAAAACTTTATATTTTTAGATTATAACCTGCGTTTGCTCAGTCTTATTCCGGCTTCTTCCTAGTTGAGAGTAAGCGGCTGTGTCATGTCATGATTGTTTGCTGACCTCTGGGTAATAGATGGTAGAAGGACCCATAGGCCAAATGTTCAATAAAGCTCTGATCCTTGTGTTCTTGGGGACCACGCATCCCAAAATAATAAGTTGAAAGGACTCTTTCCTTCAATATCTCTAATTTTTAAAGTGTAGAGAAGTGTTATGGTAAAATACAAGTTTTCCCTCATGAAGTGTGGTGTTAGCCAGGCTGGATTTCTCTTTCTTTTAAATCCACTCCAGTACTTCCTAAGGGCCCTGGCAGCCGTGAAGTACGTCTCGTCATTGTCACTGAGAGACACCTTTTGGATGCAGTGGCTTTTCTACATTTTAATAACTCATTTTTGCTTCTCTCTCTTTCTTTTTCTCCTTGTGTTTGAATTGATAGTCAGTGTCACATCTTGAGTTGGAGAACTTCTTTTATTTTGTAATGAATATCCCTGACTTCCAGCGGCGCTCAACCAGGTGATGGTTCGCGGAGATCGTCTGTTCAAGAGCTGTGGCCGGAAGTGAGTTGAGCAAAGGAGATGAGGAACACTCTGCACGGGAGTGGCCGTCTTCTCCTTCAGCTGTGGGCGGTCCAGCCGCGGTGGGCGCCGTCATGAGGGCTTATGGTGAGTCCAGAGATACTGACAAATATGTCACTTCTACGTCACCATCCCCTTAACGTCAGGTGTGGCCATGCAAACAACTGGCTTTGGCCCATGAAAGGTGGTCAGAATTGATAGTGATCTGTTTGTCTGTTCTTGGCAGATGTTTTCAAAGCCTGTGTTTGAGTTTCCGCTGTTTTTAATTCCCCTTCGGAGAGATTGTGGAAGTCCGTGCCAAGGTGTGGCCTCTGTCTGCCTGGGTCCCTGAGTGATACTCACGTTGGAGATGTAGTGTTAATAATAAACAAACATTCACTCTGTTAAATGACTGATAATTGGGAGTTGATTGTCACTGCAGCTTTTCATAGCCTAACCTGACTGAGGTATCTCCAGTCATTGGAGAAGCTGAGCTTCAGTATATGTGGCGAATCTCCTGAGCTTCCTAGAGCTCAGTAACTATATGCTTTGCAATTTTATTGCACACTTTGCTATTTTATTTATTATATTTTTAACTAGACCATAAAGACCCATCAGGGTTTATTTTACATGATAGTGTAGCAATGAAAAAGTGTGGGTTTAAAGCCAGTCTGCCCAGCTTCACAGACCAGACCTGCTGCTCAATAGCCGGGCAAGTTCCAGTCACCCCGTTCCCCTGTTTTCTCATCTGTAAGGTGGAGGGAGCAATTTTGCTTACGTCACATTGTTTGGATGATTAAATGAGTTAATATGTAAAGTATGCAGAATAGTGGCTCTCACAGAGGAAGAGCTTATCACATACCTGCTTTTATTACACCTTTTTATCACCCACAGTCCTTAACTGAGTTTCCTGTACACTTTTGGTCCTTTTTTCTTTTTGATTTAGCAAATGTGTCCTACCTCTAACTTGAGGTGAATTAACTGGTGACTTCTTTATTTACTTATTTTTCAGAGAACCTTGGACATCTCAGACAGCTCTCTGTGTATAGTCCTTAATGATGGGGCAGGATCTTCTGGAAGTTGTAGGGAGGCAGGAAGGATGAGGAGAGGGGGTAGAACCCGTGTTGAGACTCTCGGATTTTTCTTCCACTGGCCTCCTGCTTGGTGTCTGAGCATCAGGCCCTTCAGATGCCACTTGGGCAGTGGCCACGTCTCAGATCTCAAACACTTCTCGGTTTCACTGCTTCCACTCTTGACTTGTACCCCCCAATATCTTGACCTAAATATTCTCGCTGCAGAACTTTTATTTGGATTTCTCTTGCATTTCCATTTGGCTATCTTATATCAAAGGCATCTTAACTCAGTGTGTTTAAGTTTGTCCTGAAAATCTCCCTGTCAAACCTCCTCTGGCCTCATTTGCCCCATCTCACCCCCTGGTACCAGCATTCGTCTAAGTTCTTCATGCCTTCCCTTTCTCTTACTCCATATGCCTGTTTCACTACCTCTTCTGATCAAATTAATCTCCAAATCCTTGTTGAGTCTGTTTTCCCCATCTCTAGCACTAATATGTCCAGTGCTAAGTGGCCGTTAGCTCTCCTGAACCGCACTGTTGACGGCCACTTTGCCCAGCTGCTCTTCTAGGTCCCTCTGCAGTGCTGTGCAGAAAGGTCTTGTCCATCCCTTCGTACCACCCTCAGAGGCTCTCCGCTGCTTTCAGTGTGAAAAATGAAGCCCTTCATGTCGTCCTCAGGGTGCTGCATGGTCTTGCCCCGGTCCCCTCGGTGACTTGTCATCTTGTGCCTGTCTCCCCAGCTGCCAGCGTTGTTTTATTCTGGAATTTGTCTTTAGCTCGTGTCTAACTTTTGCAAAAGAACATTTGGTGCTGTTTGTCTAACGGAACCTTCTCATCTTTCAGGCATCAGCTGAAGCATCCTTTCTTAAGGGACCCTCCTGGACCTCTCTGGCTGTTCCCCATTAATTTCAGTCCTTGGCATTCACTTTCTGATTAGGCATTTGATATCCTCAGGTATGTCTGCAATATTTGATCCCAAACCAGGAGAGAATACCGTATTCTATCCCTGCATGGACACTGAGGGATTAGTCACCGTGTTGCCCACACTGCATCTGGGTTATCTCTGAGTCCCATCCGAAGGTCTCCCTTCTTCTGCTTCCATCTTATCAAAATACCATCTTTTATCCACTCCTGCCCTGCTCTGTGCACCTGTCACCAGGGAGATAAGACAGCAGAAGCTCCTTGGTTCTGCTGTAGGAGGAGGTGCTGGTTCTTCCAGATTGTTCAGAGGAAATTATTTGCAAGAGAAACAACATTTCTCACCCTAATGTTGGGGTCACTGTTTATGCCATAAGTTTGTCCCTCTGTTCTTTTCCTATCTTATCAAATATAGTTTCTCACAGATAAACAGAATGACTGAGTTGGGGAGCCATAGAGATGGGAATGTGAAAAAAAAAGAGTCAAGTAAGAAATAAAAAAATTCCATCCTGCTATACACTTATTACAGACTTTAATCTGTTTATTTAAAATAATTTGCCTTCCCCACTGCACTAGAGGACACGGCCCCCTCTGTTTTTCTCACTGTGGTATATCCAGTATTTAGCATGGTGCCTGAAAATAAGACTGTTTGGTGGCTTAATAAATGTGGAATGATTTCTCTGTACAAGTCCTGATGATGATCCAAACTGAATATCTTGCATCTTGCTCTTTTTTTTAACATTTTTTTAAAAAACAGGTAATTAAAACTGTCAAGTGCATACATCTCCTATGTCTAAAGCAATTGCAGTTTATGTCTTGCCGTGGTCGGGAGACGCTGAGAACAGCGTTACTTGTTGATTTTTAAATTAATTTAGACGTCAGTGCTTATGTGTTTATAATCAGGGGACCAGAAGCTTAATTTTCCTATGTGCATTTCTCTGGTATGTTTGCCCATAGACTGACAGGTGGGTCGTTTTTATTATGATCACTAGACACATGTTTGGGGCACGTGTGTGCCATGATCCGGGGGATAACAAATTAGGAAACAAAATGCGCAGCTCCATCCTTTCTGATGCTTGGTGTAGGGTGACGGACAGTTTAATAGGAAATTCTGGCAGGACGTGTCCTGGATCAGGGGACACATGTCCCCTGCTTGGCCCAAACATCTAATATCCTGCTACAAACTGTATGTATTTACTTGAATGCACATCAGTGAGCAAAGCTCTACAATTCTTTTTATTTTATTTTATTTTATTTTAATCTTCCTCTCTTTCTATTTTGACTTGACACCCTCTGTTTTTGCCCAATGGTAAAAATGTGTCCACGCAAAGCTGCAAGTTTTTCAGTTTCTCCCTGGACCCACTTGACCTGAGAACAATGTAGCTGGATGCTTGCAATTGTGTTTTTTTCTTTAGACTCTTTTGATTTCTATATTTGACTTATTAAGATTTTGCCAGAATAAAACAAAAAATAGGAAGAATAAATTAAAAAGCATAAAAAGCAATATGAATACTATAAATTGTCTTGGTTAGGCAAGGCTGGTGGACAGGAGATGTGCTTAATTCCAATTTACTGTACTTCTTTTCTTTCTTTCTTACTTTCTTTCTTTCTTTCTTTCTTTCTTTCTTTCTTTCTTTCTTTCTTTCTTTCTTTCCTTCTTTCCTTCTTTCTTTCTTTCTTTCTTTCTTTCTTTCTTTCTTTCTTTCTTTCTTTCTTTCTTTCTTTCCTTCCTTCCTTTCTTTCTTTCTTTCTTTCTTTCTTTCTTTCTTTCTTTCTTTCTTTCTTTCTTTCTTTCTTTCTTTCTTTCTTTCTTTCTTTCTTTCTTTCTTTCTTTCTTTCTTTCTTTCTTTCTTTCTTTCTTTCTTTCCTTTCTTTCTTTTTCTTTCTTTATCTAATTGATGATGGCAAAGCACCTGGTTATCAATGTGAACACAATCAACAAAATATTATTGGGCTATGAATAACTGTTATTTGTTAAATAGGAAAAAGTAAAAATGATGCTGTCATTCTAAACTCAGTGTTTTCACTGGGATTACCTTGTGGTTTTTAATTAAATAGTGGAAAATATCTTTTTTTCTACAGATCAACATTAAAATTAGATTTTTGTAGGCCTTTGGGTGAATATGATCGGCAATTTAGAATTTTATGTTACCAGTTTTTCTTCTGACAATTTCCATCCATTTAATAAAAATGGTCAGATGTAGGGACCATACTTGAAGAAACAAGCATTTATTTTTATGTGTTCATTGAAGCCAAATATATAAATCAGATTGTGGGAATTGCAACTCAAACTTTAATAACTTTAAGAAATGTTACTGTTACAGTGGAACTTGAAAATCAAATAAATAACTATGTACTATTTTTAACAGAAAGTAAATATCACCCCTGACCTCGCTACCCAGAAGTAAGTACTGTTAATATTCTTGTGCACACACACAAGTACGTGCACCACTCATACAGCCTTACAATAAGAATTTCCCACTGTAAAATCTGTATTTACACTTAAATCTGTATTATTGATCTCCTTTAATCTATTTAAATTCTCTTACCTAATATTAATGTGGAAAAGTTCCATTATGTGAGCGCACCGTAATTAATTTTACTAATTTCACATGCTGCGAAGCTTGGGACAGTTTCGATGTTCTGTTACTGAAAATAATGGATCCAGCTTTTCTGCGTGTATTTCGAGTTTCTATTTTTAATGAAAGACTTGTTCTGCTCCAACATTTAGAAAGCCCTGGGCAGTCTTGATGGAAGGAGAGGGTGCTTGTCAGAGGAGACTGAAATCCCCTGGGAGAAAATGTATTTCAAGGAAAAAGGGAGTGAAGCAGAGTGTGTTGGTCCAGTTGAGGACAAATGTTTCCGATAAATGTCAAAGGGAATCGGTAAATTCAGTTTTTTGGATTCACATAGTTCCCCTGATATACCCCATGGATTCTGGCTTAAGCCCTAGGGAGGAGGTGTTAGTGCAAAATGCGTGTTATGTGCCCTAAAACTCTCTGGGCAAAGCAACACTACTGATATCCCAAGGGGCAGGTAGAGACGCAGAGGGGAGAAAGACATTCTCTGACTTTTGTTCAGAGCACATCACCGCTGCGGGCAAGGAAGACTCCAGAGGGAAGCCTGGGTGCTCATCCACCTGCGCCATCAGCCACGCCTGGCAAATGCAACAGTGCCCGCAGACACACAGGTCATTGAAGTACCCGGAATCATGTCAAGGCTTCTCTCCGATTACATCCTCAGAGAGCTGAGCACTTAGAAGCAAACGTAACCCAGGAGGAAGGATCAGGAAAGGAAGAGGGCAGCCTGTCCCAAGTGGGGTCGCTGGATCATGTAATTCAGTTTTGAGCCTATCAGGAAACTTCATACTGTTTTCCACAGTGGATGCACCAGTTTGCATTCCCGCCAACATTGTGCTGTGGTTCCCTTTTCTCCACATCCTCGCCAACATTTGTTATTTGCAGACTTTTGAAGATGGCCATTCTGATAGGTGTGAGGTGACATCCCACTGCGGTTTTGATTGGCATTTCTCTGATGATGGGTGATGTTGAGCATCCTTTCATGTGTCTATTGGCCATCTGGAAATCTTCTTTGGGAAAATGTCTATTTAGGTCTGCTGCCAGCTTTTTAAGTGTTTTTCGATATTGAGTTGCGTGAGCTATTTTATATATTTTGGATATTAACCCCTCGTCAGTCATATCATTTACAAATATATTTTCCCCCATTCAGGAAATTGTCTTTTCATTTTGTCAATGATTTTCTTTGCTATGCAAAAGCTTTTATTTGTTTATTTTCGCTTCTCTTCTTTGCCTTAGGAGACAGATCCAAAAAATTATTGCTCTGATTTATGTCAAAGAGTATTTTGTCTTTGTTTTCCTCTAACATTTTTATGGTTTCCAGGCTTACATTTCAACCTGTAATCCATTTTCAATTTATTTTGTACATAGTGAAAGAAAATGTTCTAATATGATTATTTCATATGCAGCTGACCAGTGTTCCCAGCTCCACTTATTGAAAAGACTGGTTTTTCTCCATTTTACCTTCTCGCCTCCTTTGTTGTAGATTAACCATAAATGTGTGGGTTTATTTTGGGACTGTCTGTTCCGTTGCATTGATCTATGTGCCTGTTTTTGTGCCAGTCTTGTTTTGATTACTGCAGCTTTGTAATTTAAAAAGATACATGTACCCCCAATGGTCATAGCAGCATTATTTACAAAGGCAAGATACGGAAGCAACCTTAGCGCTCATCAACGATTGGACTGGTGAAGAGGATGTGATATATATATAGATATATATATGTGTGTATATAGATAGACAGATAGATAGATAGATAGATAGATAGATATGTGTGTGTATATATATATCAATGTAATATTACTCAGCTATAAGAAGGAATAAAATTCTGTAATTTGAAAAAGCTTGGATGGCCCTAGAGGGTATTATGCTTAGGGAAATAAGTCAGATAGAAAAAGAGAATCACTGTATGTTATCACTTAAAGGTGGAATCTAAAAAAATAAAACCAATGAATGAATATAACAGAACAGAAACAGACTCACAGATACAGAGAACAAACTACTATTGGGGATATATAATAAATCTGTGTAGTTTTAATTCACTAAATTTTTGACAATGCTGTTATGCAGCCATATGTGGCTGCTACATATTACCAAAAACAGTGCTATTATACAAAACAGTGGTATGCAGCTAAAGCAGAACTTTAGAAAAATATATGCCCTTAAACCCTTAACATAAAATAAAAATGTTTTGAAATTTGTGAACTAAGCATCTAATATGTGAAGTAATGAAAATGACTTCAAAATAAATCCAAAGAAAGTGGAAAGATCAAAAACAAATTTAATAAAATAAAAAATAAACATACACTAGAAAGGATCAGTAGATCCAAAGTAAGTTCTTTTTAAGAGATAGTAAGCTTGATAAAAATCCTTAGTGAAGTTGATCAAGGAAGAAGAACAACACGGGAGTAAGAAAGGGCATGTAACTATAGATATTGGTGTACTAAACATTTAAAGAATATACAGCTCCCACACTTTCCCAGGTGGTCTAAACAGGGAAGATGCTCCTCTGTTCACCGCATGAGGCTAAAATAATTGTCATACCAAAACCAAACAGGAGCACAACAAAGGAAATTACAGGCCAGTCTGACTCACAAAAAAATTGCAAAATTCCTTTGAAAAATACTGAAACACTGAAGACAATACATCATTACCAAGTGGGATCAGCTTCAGGAATCCAGGGATGATTTGATGTCAAAAAAATGCAGAGGCTAATTTAGCATATTAACATATTAAATGACAATAAATACGTAATAATCTCAGATAAAGAAATTTTATATGAAATTCAACATCCACCCCTGACAAAACTCCTGACAATTGGATGGAAGAGCATTTCTTTTTTTAAATCAGATGAAAAGCATTTACAAAAACAGAGACACAAAAAGAGCTACAGAAAACATTGTAAGTAATGCCCACTCTGTCCCTTCTAATCAACATTATACTGGACATCCTACCTCTGCAGTAAAGACAAACAAGACAGAAAAGAAATGATGTGGGAAAGAAAAAGTAAAGCATTTGTCACTTGAAAGTGATTTGATTGTCTACATAGAGAATCCAAAACAATACAGTGATAAATTATGAAAATTTGTAAATAAATTTTGTAAAATTGCTACATTAATGGTTAATAGTACTGCATTTCTGCATATCAACAGCTGTTAGTTTTGTTACATATATATGTGGTGTTTGAGAATGACTATATGATAACCGTATACTAAATATATTAAAAGTATAAATCAAATTAAATATTCTAGTCTTTTATGCAAAAATATAAAACTTAAGTGAAAATGTGAAGGGAGATCTAATTAAATACATACGGATAGATTGATGTCCTTGTATAGAAAGTATAAACAATATAATGACGTCAATTCAACTCAATGCAAGATAGAAAGCAAAGGCATTTCACAGAAAGGGAAACACGTATGGCCTATAAATACATAAAACGTCATCTTCATTAAAAAAGGACTCAGTATTTTCAGGGTATAAAATAAATCTTCACATATATAATATATACCATATATTGTTTCACGTGTATAGCATATATCTCAGAGCTTCTGTAGGTCATGAGAAACTTAGCTTAGCTGGGCTCTTTCCAAGATTGCAGCCCAAGTGTCATCCGGGTTCTCATCTGAAGGCTCAGCGGGGGAAGGACCACTTCTACGCGCCTGTGGGCAGAAGCAGGACTCAGGTCCTGGGGTGACGCTGAACCGAGAGCTTCAGCTCCTTGCTGGCTGTCAGTGGAGACTGCCCTCCCTTCCTAGCTGGTTGTTACCTGATCTCCTTGGCACGGCTAATTAGCTCATCAGAGCCAGCGAGGGAAAGGGTCTCCTAGCAAAATGAATATTACAGATTCATGAAGCAGGACCACAGAAGTGATTTTTGCCATACTTTATTGGTGAGAAACACACCACAGATCCCTATATGATTGGTGAGAAGCAAATCACATATTCCTGCCCACACCAGAGGTGAGGGGATTGCACGCAGGTCTGAGCATCAGGAAGCAGGAGTCATGGGGACCACCTGGGGTCTTTTTAGTTGTTTCAATCAGGAAAGTTGCTCAGAGCATCTTACCCAGTGCATTTCTAGAGAGGAAGCCGGTGATGAGGCTCGGTGAACGACTCTGCAGAGTAACTGGAGGTGAGCGGTGGGGTTTGAAGGAGGCTGAAAAAGCAGATTTGGCCTTGAGCAGCGCCGGTGTTGGACGACAATGCAGTTACAGACGCTTGGTTCAAAACTGCTGCGCTCTCTCTTCAAGGAGTTCTTGAGCAACTTCCCTCCTTCCCTTCCTGAACCCGATCCATTGTTAGAATCATGTAAGTCACGGTTTTTACAAGATTTTCAAATGCTCGGTTTCCTACGTGTGCAGAGAGAACACAGCCAGGCCTCAGCTGTCCCTTTCTCCTCTGTCACTGTCACCCACGGGCAGGGCTCTTTGCAGCGCGGCAGGCCCCTGCCAGCAGCGGGAACTGCGTTCACACTGATAATTAAGGCGGAAACAGAAGCGTGACCGACCCGATTTCCCTTGCCTCAGACGTGGGTGGTTTTAGCCAAGTGATTTATATTGGTCAAAATAACTAAAACCCTATTTATCTTTGCCTATATTTACACAGCTTGAAAACAAACCCACCAGCCTGATAATTCCCATGTCAATGGTTAGACCCCTAGAGGCAAGTTTTCCACCTGGATTTTCCCAGTGAGACGTCCGTGGCAAGATGAGAAAGACAGTAGCATTTACTTTGCATGCTTCTGTTTCCTTTCCCATTTTTCCCCTTTAACTGTGAGCCACTCGTGGATTCGCTCCCAGAGTTCTGCAGTCACTGGACCCTTGCCTTTCGTTACCATTAGCGCCTTGATTTCTGCTAAGGTGTTTGCTGAAAACAAGCTCGTGTTGTTGCTTCCGGTGACACTTGCCTTGAACCGACAATCAGAAATAAAGACTCTTAAGTGAGAAGATTTTGAAGCAACATGACCTCCTGGGAGGGGAAGGGATTACTTTTCTGAGCCCCTCAAATTTTATCAACTTACTTTCTTATAAAACCACTGCTAGTAATAGTAGCTACCGCGTTGAGGGCACTTACTATGTGCCAAACTCCTCATAGCTTATTTCAGTAAAGGCCCCCGACAGAACGTTGAAGTGGGTCCTCTTAGCTGCACCTTACAGCTTAGGAAACTCATGCTTAGAGAAGTTGAGGCACTTGCGCGAAGCCTACACAGCCAGTCCGTGGGAAGCCCCAGGTGGGTATGGCTCCAAACGCCAGACTCTTGGAACCTGTGCTCTGCTGCTGACGGTACGTGACGTTCTTACTCTTGGCAGTCAGACGGCAGAAAGGGTGCTTGTCACAGTCACTCTGAAGTCTTGATCCAGATTTGTCACGAAGTAACCATTTGAACTTAACCAAGTCATTCACGCTGTGTAAGCCCTGGTTTCTTCCTGTTAATAAAGGAGAGAAAAAAACTGAGCGAACTTGGAGTTTCCTCTTTTCATGTGTAATCCTAGCATAGACTATTCTAAACTACCTTTGGCGTGGCCGATGTCAATTCTTACATATGGAGCTGCACTTCTAGGTTCAGGCCCAGAAACGGGAACCTGATCCCGATCTCAGTGAATGAGAGTGAGATGAAAACATCCCATTCAGGAGAGTTTTTCTGCTGGCTTCTCCGAAACATGCCAATTGCTATTATTGCCCACACATTTTGAATTGTTTGGTTTCTTAACTGTTAATTGAAATGTAATTTCATTTGCATAATAGAAGACTAGTGTGGTGATTAGCACTCTGCTTGCTAATTGCCACCCAATTAACCTGCTTGAGGTGTCTTGGTGTCAGCGCAGCATCTAAATATTACCTTCCTGCCTTAGCTGATGCATGGGGCTGTGATTTCCTTTTATGGCTTATAAAATTCAAAATTAATTGCATTGCATCTAGAGATGTGGCTCAACCTTATATCTCAAAAAAGGTCCATTAGGTAATTATCTGATAACTAATTAAGTTTTAGCCATCTCACTACATCATCCTAAAACGCTCCTCTTATAAAGCAGATTTAAAGGGTCACAAGGGGCTTCTGGAGAATCAGCCTCAGAGTCAACCGATCGCCTCTTTACGGCTTTTCAGGAACATCCATCCGTCATGGTTGAATTCCTGTCGTAGGGCGAGAGGCATTTTAGAGGCAGAACTTGGACAAAGGAGAAGTATCTTATTTTGAACTGGAATCGATGGCAGCTTCAATATCTGTTAACATCCCAGGCGTCTTTTATGGTCTATCCCACCTCCCACCTTCGTCTCCGTCCTGTCCTGCTCTCCCCGCCACACGGGCCTGAGGCAGGAGAAGCCGGACGTGGATCCGCACCTCCCGGGGCGGAATTTGCTTTGCTGGAGTGTGGCTACTTCAAGCTTTTGCTGAGTGACTATCAGCGTCGAGCCTTTGCGCCCAGGGCGTTATCAGTTATCTCAGGAAAGGCTGATACATGTGGTCAAGAGAAGGCATCACCCCTAATCCCGCGTATTAGGGAAAAAAGTATTTTGAAAGATGAGACCATCCTGAAATCTGACACACTGTAACGTGTTCACGTTCTAAAAGGTAAAGGCCACCGAGGCACACACAGCCCGTCACACTGAGGGTGCCGTCAGCATAGTTTCTTGCTCAGCTATTCCTGACGCTCTGACGCCTCTATCAAAGGGCCCGTTCAGTTTTCTAACCGTCAGCGGGTGGCCTTTTGCGATAGGTCGTTTCCTTACGTAGTTTTCTGCGGTTTTGATTTCTAGGCATAAACTCTGTGGGCCCTTGTTATTTCATCGGTTCACGGATTTGTTCAATGCATGTTTATTTAGTACCATTATGTTTTGGGTGTCGTGCAAACTTTGAGGCTACCGTGCTGAGAAATACATACTCCCTGAACTCAGGGATCTGGGGGAAATGTTAGGAAATACAGACATTTGACAAATGACTGCCAGGACTCTGAAAGCCGAAGCATGATGTGCTCATGAGCCAAATGATGGGGGGCCCTCTCGGGTCCCATGGTTCCAGAGGGAAGGCCGCCCTGAGGAAGTGATATCTAGTATCTGAAGCTGAGTCTGGAAGTAGGAATAATAACCTGGCAGACCCACTGGTGGTGCTGACAGGTGCTTTGTGTTTGGCACGGGTGTCGCAGGCAAGGGGAACATGAGGTCCTGGCCCAGGAGAGACTGCGGCACAAGCGAGGAGCCTGGAGGAGCTCAATATGACCTTGGACGACAGGGGAGCAGGGAGAGGTGAGCTGGGCGTGGACGGGGGGAGTCAGGGTTCCATGACCTAAGGCCACGGGAGCCATCCTTGCCATTACCCCAAAGTGTTGGGAAGTCACTGCAGAATTTTAATTGCCTGTGTAACACAGATATCATTATATTTTTTCCCTTTATTTCTTGTTTGTTTTTTTGAGTGAGGGAGGTAATTAGGTTAATTAATTAAATTTTTTTTTTAAAGGAGGTAGTGGGGATTGAACCAGGACCTCATGCGTACCAATCATGAGCGCTGCCATGAGCTGTCCCCTCCCCCGTCCCCATCCTGTATAACTGTTCCTTAAATGAATAGTCCGGGCTGAGAAAGGGGAACAAAGGAGAGGGAAGTCGCATCTTCTCAGTCTTATTTTCTGGTTATATTCGTGTCTCTAAAAGTTTGACTTAGTGAGGCAGATCCCAGACTTTAAAGGGAAATGCTGCTGCTGCTGTAGTAACGAGACAATGATAGGAGGGGATGGAGGAGATATTTGCTGTGGGTGGCTGAAAGCATTACATTATAACACCAGTGGGGAGGGTACAGCTCAGTGGTAAGAGTGCCTGCTTAGCATGCGCGAAGTCCTGGGTTCAATCCCCAGTGCCTCTGTTAAAAAATAAATAAACTTAATTACCTCCCCCCAAACAAAAAGCAACAATGAAAAGTTATAATACCATAAATGTTTGCCTTCAGAAAGTGAGAAAGTCGATGGAATACTACTCAGCCATAAAAAGGACAAAATCTTGCCACTTGCAGCCACGTAGTTGGACTTGAAGAGCATTATGCTAAGTGAAATCAGTCAGACTGAGAAAGACAAATACTGTATGATGTCACTTATATGGGGAATCCAAAAAATGCAGCAAATTAGCACATAACAAAGACTCAGACTCAGATACAGAGCCAAAACTAGTGGTCACCAGCATGGGGAAGGGGCAGGTCAGGGGTGGGGAAGTGGGAGGTGCACACTGGTGGTGTCAGGTGGGCTACAGGGACGTATTATACAACACAGGAACGTAGGGACCATTTTGGAATAACTGTAAATGGAGTGCAACCTTTAAAATGTGTGAAGATTTAAAGAAATAAAATTTTAAAATGTGAGGAAGTCTATAAAATTGCAGATCACTGTTATTCTAAAAGTACAGCTGAACCTTGAGCAACGCATGTTTGTGCTGTGTGGGTCCACCTATACTTGGATTTTTTTCGATAGTAAATGTTGCAGCACTGTGTGATCTGCAGGTGGTGGAACCTGCACACGTGGGATTCCGTCTGTGGGGGGGCAGTGCATACCGAGGGCGGACTGTAAGTCATAGTGGATTTTCAACTGCACGGAGCGCCTGTGCCCTTAACTTCTGCATTGTTCAAGGGTCAGCTGTAGTGCCATAAGCTCCAACATTCAATAAGAAAAAATAAAAAAAGAAAGGAAGAGGAGAGTGCAGTCTAATACCGATAACAGTACCTCACTTTATGTGCTAATTCACCATTTTCAAACCCCTTCTTCTGAATTATCAGATTTAATCATCTTAACCTTCTTGGGTAGGCAGGTAAATATTGCTATGCCGGCTTTATAGATAAATAAATCTACCTTTTGCTTTGGGGAACCACCTCGCCTCTTCTAAGCTGTGTGGTTAGTGTGGTAGTGGGGCTTGACTAATAGAAGCCAAAGTCAATATCTCTAATCTCTTGTCCACTGACTGGCTATAGCTAGTGAGAGCCAATGAAATGGGGAGATAGATCCCTGGGATTTCTTGGTTTTTTTTTTTTTTTTTAAGATATAGAGGAAGATAGGAGAAAGGGAAGAGGGAAAAGAAAGGGAAGGAGGAAGAAAGACAAGCATCTTTCCATCTTTCCTTTCCTTTTTGTTTGTTTGCTTGTGTTTTGGAGGGACTTCAACAGAAGACCCCTTCTCCAGTGAGGAAGAGTGAAAATGCAACGTAAGATCTGAAACGGCTTCAGCCTGTCTCGCCAGTTCATGCAGAGTTGCTGAAGCTGCCAGAGTCAACGTATGGAAATTGAAAGTGAAGTCGAGATCCTGAAGTTGAGAGAAACTTGATCTCCAGTGACATTTTTTGAAATGTTGATTGAATTTTGCCTGAAGCCTGGGCTACCTCAGAACTTTGCAGTTTTGTAAGCAAATATTTTTTTCTTCTAGTTTAAGCCAGTTTGAATTGAATTTTTCAGTCACCTTCACCTGAAAGAGGCAAAAGCAATAGACAGTAATCAGGGTTAACTGAAGCAAAAGCCTGACTTCTCTAGGATCAGTGCAGGGACAGAGGTACCAGCCTTAGTAATCAAGACAAAGAATTTTACTTCTGGTCAAGTTCAAGCATTTTATGAATAATCAGTCCAGGTCTGGCATGGTGCTGTGGTCAAGGAATCAGGATCCTACACCCGTGCAAATTTTCCACATTCCCAAGATTACCTTATGGTCCAATATGGTTGCTGGAGCTCCAGCCATTGTGCCTACCTTCCAGTCAGTAGGAAAAAATGATGACATGGCCTTTCCTCTTGAAGACACTTTTTTTTTTGACTTTTCCATATCACTTCTGCTTACACCCCACTGACCAAAACTTAACCACACAGCCCAACCTAGCAGCCTAAAGAAGCTGAGAAATGAAAGTTTTATTCTTGATGGCAATGTGCCAAACTAAAACTTGGGGTAATATTCTTATGGAGAAAGGGAAGAACACATAATCAGGGGCAATCACCAGAAGGAGATGAGGAGTACACAGAATTGAGAGGAAAATGGAAGAGCCAGGCATGGAAAAAAGGCAACTCTGGAAGGCTAGAAGGCAAAAATCACAGGAACCGTCTCCTAGGAAGGGTGCAACGGGGTTCAAGCAACACTTCCAGCCGAGTCTCCCCTGAGTCAAAGCTCTGGACAAGAGCAGCTTGTAGGCTGAGCTTGGGTTCCTGCTGGCCCCAGGGCTATGAGGAGGTGATGGGGTGGGGGGACCTGCCTGCTGGGTTTCTGTGACAGGAGACAGCACCTGGGTTTACCGCCCCACTGTGCCTACACGAAGTGATGGGAAAAAAATTTTCCAAAAGCAATGTGGCACTGCTGTGTGAAGAAGATTCAAGACAAATTAATAATAACATCAAAAATGATCATACTAAGACACATTTTTACTACAGTCACAGGGGGGTGGCCTGAAGTTCCAAAGGAGCACAGGCAGCTAGAGGCGGAGCCGGGAACAGGACTTAAGTCTTTCCAACGTCCAGTCCAGCATCTTCCCACGCTGCAGCGCCGTCTAAACTCTACAAAGTCCATGGAGGGAGCAAGATACTGTCCCTGCCGCAGCTGTTTTAACAGACATCCTCTCATTTTAATTTTGCTGTTTTGCTCTTACAAGAGCGCTAAGACCTAGAGAGAACATATACCAGTATATCCCAGACGAGGAGAGCAAGTTTTGGGAAGACAGGATTTGCAGGAGACCTTAAGCCCAGACTTTTTTTTCTGGTTCCTGCTCCAGGGCTTGTTTGACTTGGACCGTGGTTCTCAGCCTGGGGTGATGCTGCCACCTCTGTCTCATGCTAGGCAGGGGTAGTCGGCCACATCTGGAGACATTCTGGTTGTCGCAGGTGGTTGGGAGGTGCTACCGGCTTCCAGGGGACAGAGAAAATAGGTGCTGCTATTTCAGTTCAGCCCGGTGCACGGTCCAGGGTCCCACAACGCAATGTAAGTAGCGAAGTGGAAGGGTGATGGGTACTTATTTGCTGACAAGTTTTAGCCCAGAGAGGCTAGTCTAGTTGTCTTCCTGGGTGAGGGGTAGGATTGATGGAGTATGGGATTCTGTACAGTGGCACTCCAGCTGAAGTTCTGCTGCTTTGTCGTGGCCCAGATCGACACCCGGGGAAGCCCACCGCGGCAGAGCAGAATGGTGCCCTTCCCGCATCCCGCGAGGTGGGGTCTGCGTGCCAGCTCTGACATCGTGCCACGTGACTTGCGCTAACTCTGACTTTCTGAACCTCACTGGCCTAACCTGCCAAATGGAAATAACTTTGTTTACCTACCTTAGATGTGCCATGAAGTTTAAATTCAGGTAAGCTTACAGAGCACTTGACATGTAGCAGTTCTTGATCAAAATTAGGTATTTTTGTTATCCAAGAAAATGGTACTTTCTCTTTAGAAAAACATAAAATTGAGCCTTTGGTCCACATTGTGTGCCCAAATGTATTAGTGTCCATCTGTATCAGGTTACGTTTGTAACCTTTATTGCTGAATTTTATTGCCTGATCCTCACAGGTACGCAACATAAAAACACTGCAATGCTGCCTTGTTTTTTGACTTTTAAAACATATTTCTGCGGCTGATAAACTTCTGCTAGAAGTCCTGAGGGGACCCAAATCTCACGAGTGAAGTCAGACAAGACTCTGTAATGTCCATTCAGTGGCCTCCTTCAACAGTGGGGTGGTAAGAGTCTCAGTGTCACCAAGCTGGTTTCCCCTTAAGCCAGAAAGAAAGTAAGAGTTACTGCTTCCAAGATTCTCCTATTTGACACATCAGTGCTCTTTGAAGGTCTAGCTTTAAATCATTTTGAGCTACAAGCAAAGATAAAATAATGGGCGAGTGTATAAACCCGCAGTTGGAAGTGGCCCCTGCTGGGGTTGGGGCTCGCTCCCAGCCCGTGGTCCGGAGGAGGGTCCACACGTGGGCCAGCAGACGGCTCTCTTAGAGAAGGGGTGGCACCGAACAAAAGTGCTGTGTATAGAACAATGATGAAGGCAGACCTAGGAGAGCCTTACAGTAGAGCTGGCATTGACCATGGGTCCTGATGGGTGAGGTGACATTTTCCACGCAGTGAGGATGTCCCAGGTCGCTGCAGACAGAAGACAATTCCGCGAGCAAAGACAGTGTGCAGTGGGTGTGGGCGTTAGCAGGGCGGAGGGTGTTCAGCTGGACATACGTCGGCGGGGTTGCGTTAAAATCATAGGGCAGATGAGAAAGGGATGCTTGGGAGGGAGGGGAAGGCAGGGAGGGAAAAAGAAGGCTTCTGTAAGGGAAACATGTATCACTTGCCTCAAGTGGCCTGGAGCACCCACAGAAACTCACTTTGCATGCATGCATGCTGCTCAAAACCTGAGGGCAGAGCTCGAGGGGCTGGTAAACAAGGAGAGGGCAGGACAAACTCCATAGAGGATGGCCACACCTCTTGACTCTGTGTGGGACTGTTTAAATTAATAAAAGTAATCAATGAAACCCATCAGATCAAAAGGGGTGGGAAGTGGAAATGACATAACTTAACGCAAATGCAAACAGCATCCCTCTCCAGCTTCATGATAGAAACACTTTTATTTAATTGAAAATAATGTGATTTAAAAGGAAGGGTGAATAGATTCACTTATTCATTAACCAATATTGATTGAGTATTTGCCGTCTTCTGGGCGCTAGGCTGGGTACTATGGACAGAAGAGCGAGGAGATGCGGTCCCTGCCTTCCGGGAGCTCAGGGACGTTCCTGAAAGGGGAAGAGTAAGGAAGGTCCTGTGGGGCCGTGTGAATTCTGTGTTGTGCACAATTTCCACAAATTCAGTAGCAAAACGACCACCGCTTCTTAGATCCCCATTCAGTAGGCCAGAAATCTAGACGTGGCAGGATGCAGGCCTCCGCTCAGGGACTTGTAAGACTGAATTAAGGAGGGCTGCACACTCACCTGAGTTGGGCTTCTTTTCCAGACTCGCGTGGCTGATTCAGTGCCTCACGGCTGCAGGAAGGGCGGCCGTGAGTCGTCTTTCTTCCTGACTGGGGACCCTCTCAGCCCACACTCTAAGCCACGTGGGCTCTTCCATCTTCAAAGCTAACAGCGGACAGTCTCTCCTGTTGAGTGTCTCACGTGATTTGGATCTCTTTCTTCAGGAAGAGCTGGTCCCTTTTAATTAGGTCATGTCCGTTCAAGAGAGTCTCCCTTTCTTAAAGTGAACTGTGCCGTGGACTAGACCTCAGCACAGAAGAGGCCGTGTCGTCACGTTCAAAGGCCCAGGGGTTACATGTGACGTGCATGTCAGGGTGAGAGTCTTGAGAGGACGTCCTAGACTTCTGCCAACTGCAGGGCATGTGTAGACAAATGGTCTCACTTAGCTTGGAGGGCGGGTGTGCACAGACTCAGCCCGAGGAAGGGTAAGTGATTCAGGCCAGCGCAGTAACACGGGAGAACCGCCTTCACATCTGCAAATGGGAGAATCAGAGCTGGCCAGTCTCTGGGTTGTCATCCACTTTTCTGCCACCTCGCTCTCCGCCGTGGCTAGCTTAATACCCAAATCCCCTGGGTAAAACCCTCCCTTGCTTCACCTGCTTCATGCACCTGCAAATATCAAAGGGAGACACAGGGAGAGGAAGTCCTGAGGGAGACTGCAGAGATTTGGGTTGTCTTCCAAATCCTGCAGTGGGTTTGCTTTGATTCTGTTTGGAGTCACGCCCGCAACGGTACCAGCTGAAACCCTCCCCTCTGACTGGTGCTCGGCCCGCAAAGAAAGGCTTGGCTGTGTTTCCTCTGCGGAGAAAGTGTCCAAATGGCACAGATGACTCAGAATTATGCTCATTAGCAATCAGATCAGACAAATCAAAGCCTGACCATGCACGCAGCTCAGAATCTTCCTCGTGTTTTCTGTTGTGAGTCTGGTTTGAGACACATTGGTCCTTAGAACGATGATAAATCGCCATTTCGGTCGTTGCCATATTCCATATGAGGTAGACGGTGCGGCTATCTGGTTCCAAGTGCTGTCACCATATTAAGCGGTGTAGTGTGAGAGGTAAGCAGAGGGGGCAAAATCCTTTGCATTTCTTTTCCATGAGGCACAGGCAATTAATTCACTTGTATTTGATTGCATTTCATAAACCCTGAACTCACCCAGCCAAGAAGAGGAGATGAGCGCACGTGGCCCTCACGCTGCTGCCTGAGGATGCTTGGCTGAAAGCTGCAGTCCTGGACCAACCAGCTCGTCTTCCTGGGAGGTCTTCGGAAGCACTGCCTCTGGCTTTTAATTTTCTGCATTAAAAAATGCATAAATAAGCATTGGGACAAAAAGGCAGTGTGCAATGAACGGCTTTTGTTTAATGCAGAGGAGAGAGCATCAAGGCCTCGGGCCACAGTTGGAGTGTGTCTGTCCGTTCCTGGGGGAGCCCACACTTAACCCGACTCCTTAGTTATGAAGTCAGCCCTTGTTATCTCATTTAACCCTCTTAGCAACCTGCGACGTAAATCCTGAGTTAACTGATTTCAAGATGAGAAGATAGGGGATCAGAGAGGTCAAAGTCACACGGGATTAAGCAGCAGGTCCAGGACTGTCACTCTGACCCCACCAGTGCCCTGATGCATGCCAGCGTCACGTCCAAATAAAAGCTCAAATGTGTGGCCTTCACTTCCCGGCAGGGGCCATTCTAAGTCTTTGCGTACATAACCTCGTTTAACCCCTACAAACCCTTGAGGTGCTGATGCTATCATTTCTTTTTCACTCATAAGGTAACTGAGGTACAGAAAGGCTAGATAACGTACCTAAAGTCACACCGATAATGAGTGGTAAAAACGGGTCCTGGACCCAGGTCGTCTCGCTCCAGAATCTTCGATGCCCTCAGTGACTGCTTTGCGCTGATTCTCCTAAAACAGCCTCGCTTTTTCAGCCCCACCCCATCCTTCTGGCACCTGCTGGAGGACCTTCATTCTCTTGCTGGGCGTGTGGTAGTTTCTACCCTCCGTTAAGAAGGAAATACAGGCGCGCACACACAACTGCTTTAATTCAAAGAATGACTCAGACAGCCTCCCAGTAAAGGTAATTTCTGAACTTTCAGAGGCGTTTCACTGTAGAGATGATGAGGTTCTTTTTTTTTTCCCTAAATGTGATCAAACCAGATACTCTTCTAGCTGCTAATGTGTTGCACAGAATTGCAGCGATTATTCGATTATGCTCATTCGAACACTGATTTAACTTTTAATTAGAATGCTCCCGTGCCTAATTGCTTAGGAAATCCACCTTGAAGTAATAAATGATGTTTGGGAACATTGTTGATAGGAAGCCGAATAGCCCATCACAACAGCACGTTCTATTGCGTAAATTTAAACGCCGTGTGTCATTAAATTAAATTAAAAAAACTTCTTTACAATTAAATAAATTTACCTCTTAACTCTGAACACAGAGACAGTATTTACTTTACTAAAGCATCAGGGGCCTTTGTGGGAGTGCGTTATTCTTCTTGGTGCGGAATTTTGCTCCTGACATTCCTTTCATATTCCCCGAGAGAGTTTTCTGAGGCACACCAGCTGCTTTTTTTCTTCGGAATAACATATGAGATTACCTTTCCCACTGAAAGTCTCCTTCCTTAGTGCCCCGAATTTCTGTTTGTTTTGCTCTGTCTTTCAATGCTGTATACCCTGTTCAGATCTTGCTTACTTTGCAATTGTTTTTATTCAGGAAGATGAAACTCAGAAGCATAAATCCTTCTGAAACTAAGTTGAAAGGAAACCCTGAAGGTCGGGAAGCTCCCATAAAAGTGGCTTTGAAATTTTTTTTTTTGGAGCCTGACTACGCTTCTGATCTGGTAACCTGGGGAAAACGTTTTAGCCAAAGGATTTGGTATCAAATGTCAGTTTTGGTTTCAACTCTGCTGCCAAGTATAAGCTGAGAGATGGGACACAGAGGAAAATCACAAAATGGCAGTGGCCACTGGGTGGGGAGAGATTAATGGGAGTTTTGACGGAGTTTATAATTTGAAGCCAATAAATTATCCACAGACAGGCTCCGGCAGGTAGAGTGGGTGGTAGGTCTTGCTGAGACGATGGAAAAAAAAAAAGACATTCTAGTCTAGTCAGCTAATGTTGGAAATGTCTTCACAGGCAGTGCTCCTTCCTTCCGGGGCCCAGCCTTCGCCTTTCACAGCAGTGCAGGCCGCTGGCCTTTGTCCACCTAAGGCTGCGGAGAATCAGAGACCGCGGGGCCAAGTGAATTGTCAACAACTATGCGTTTTTCTGCCCCGAGGGTATAGTTTCAACAAGAAAGCAGCGGCTCTCCGAGGGGGAAGGGCAGCTCCTTGGAAGGGAGCGCCCCTTCTCCCCAGATCGGGGCTCCAGCGTCCCGACACGTAATCCGCCCATGAGCGGGGAACGGCGCTGGGCCTCTGCTGCCCCGTCCCCTGTGACGGCTCACGTTCCGTGTCAGAGTAACTGGACCGCCAGGCGCCCCGGTGTTGGCCGGACGTCACTCTGGGCGTTTCCGTGAAGGGGCTTCGGGATGAGATTAACAGGTAAGTCAATAAACTGAGTGAAGCAGGGAGCGCTCTCTCGTCTGGGTGGGTCTCACCCAGTCACGGGAAGGCTTGAAGGGAGCCAAGGGCCGGCCTTCCTTCAGAGGGTTGGGAGCTCCTCCGCCCTGACTGCCTTGGCACTGGGGTGCTGATTTTCTTCCCCCGTGTTTGGACTCTGGCTGAAAATCATCTCTTCCTGGGTCTCAGGTCTGTCGGCTTTAGGACGGGAACGTACACCGTCAGCGCTCCTGGTTCCAGGCCTTCAGATCTGGGCTAGACTTGGACTAGAACTGCCCCATCAGCTTGTCCGCTGACGGCCGCTCTCGGGACGTGTCCCTTGTCACCCTCCATCACGTGGGCCAATTACTTGTAAAAAATCTCTCTCCTTCTCTCCCTCTCTCTACACACACACAGAACACAGACACACACACACACAGACACACACAGACACACACACACACAGACACACAGAGACACACACACACACACACATCTTATTCACTTTGTTTCTCTGGAGAACTCTAAAATCGTCTAACATAGCCAATCTTTCAGCCTGTTTTTGGAGAGAAATCTCTTGCACGGAAGGGTGTCCTAACGTGTAACACAGCTAGATTCAAAATTGAAAGTAGGGAAAGATGAGAAAATCACGAGAGGAAATCTGGAGACCTGGGCTGAGATTTTGTGTTGGGAGGAGATTTTATGGCGGGCACAGGGCTGTTCTGAAGCTTCCCAATAGATATAATTGGCCCAGTTGGAGTGTGTGTGTGTGTGTGTGTGTGTGTGTGTGTGTAGAAAGAGAGAGAGGAGGAGAGAAAGAGAGAGATTAATTCTTCAGAACTCCTCCCACGGTCATTAGGGATACTCGTAACGTTCAAGAATTTCAGGGTACCGAGTTACTCTAGTTTAACCCTTGTTCTGTTACATCAATTTCATTTTTAACATACTCAACAAGTATTTAATTAGAATCTTAATGTCCTCATTTAATTTCAAGATATCTTTATAAGAACATTTCTGTCCCTCTCCCTCGTCCCTTCTGGAATTAATAACTTTTCATTCATTTCTTTATTAGATATTCATTGAATGCCCTTTTGTTGCCAGTAAGGGGAGCTTTTCTCTGGCATGCAAGATTCCTTAGGGTTTCCGAGTAATCTGGAAAAGAGGCATTGCACAACTCAGAAGGCTTACTGAGCCCTTGGACCTTGTGAGCCTGATGGGAGCAACCAGTGTGACGTCAAGGGCCTTGTCCGGGTTGGGGGCTGGTTCAGGGATTTCCTGGAGCTGCTCACACATCATTACGATGCCTTCTCCAAGTCCGCCCAGTTTCTGCTACGACTCCAAGCTTGCCAAACAACCCTTTATCCACAAAAGAAGAAGATGTATTTATTATAGAAAGAAACGGGAGAGTCTCCTGGCATTTTCTGTTTTAAAGATCTTACCTTCTTTCTAGAATTTCTTGATATTCTAGTTGCATACTTGGTCTTCAGTCTTTGATTAACCAGCTCTCTTATGATTATTTTATTTTTTTTCAATGGTGTCATCAGAGGTGAAGCACGGCTCAGGGCACGCTCCGGCACGTGAGAGTGAGATGGAGCCTTGCCTGCAGGTCCCAGCCACGGTCACCCTGCGGAGGCACTGAATTGTCGTGTCTGCTTGAGAGCCCTGCTCCATGCTGGAAGGGGTCTGTCGGCTTCCTGTCAACTGTGCTCTCTCAAGTGATGCCCTGGATGCAGACAAAGGACGGTCAGGGATTCTCGCTCCAGTACTGTTATGCTTGGTTTGTAGATCTCAGGACAGAAACGTTTATTTGTGCCTATTAACATTTTATATCATCTAGCACTTGGAAGACATTGAGTCTGCCATCAAACCAGCACACTCTTATTCCTCGCTAGATCCCATTTTATGATTTGGCGAGTTTTTTCACTTCCAGGATATCAACGCAGATCAACCCCTGTAATTGAAACCAGCTGTGCAGGTGGCTGTCCATTCATTAAACATTTGCCGCTGAGTGTAGGGTTAAATTATTTATACTTTAAAGGTACTAGCTCATGTTACTTCAACTTACCCACAAGACTGAAATAGAAGAGCTTGTCTAATGTCTGGCTAAAACCCAGATGCTCTGGGTTTACAGAACTAGCCTATCAATTCTGCTGTCTTGAAAAATAAAGTACAACTTTGGGTGCACAGGGATATAATTTGAAGACTTTGAGCAAAGCCCTTGATGGCATGGTCTGGCTGGACTTGGGTTAATTCCAGCTCAGATTAGAGAGTCCACGTCTTCATGTGCCGTCAGGCACAGTGTTGGGTCAGTTTCTCCAAATCAAGACCCACAGACTCTTCTGTTAGGTCTTCTTCCTAGATTTCTAGCTCTGTGATGTCTGTGCGTCTTACGTTGTAGTGGCGTTGACAATTTGAGTCTTTTCTCTGTGTCTTCGTTGACATTATAGTAATAATCTGGTTGCGCTGGTGACACCATTCTGACCCAGAAGTACAAGTCTCTGTATTTTTCGTGGTGTGGTATCTTATCATGCAAGCTTCTGCTCAGGACAGGAGTGAGATGAGTCATTGATTCAGACAGCAAATCTAACACATTTTGGTGGTGCTGGGGAAGCTATCTGCCTTGTCTGAGCCTCAGGTTCTGCAAATGGGGCTAATATTCATCTTGACCATATAGAATCACTGTATATATGTGTGCATGAGTGTGTGTGTGTATATTCATGCATGTGATTTGATTCAAGGTTCCTAATGCATCAAAAGCCCTCAAAATGAGGAGTTCCCAATCTGCTATCATGCTTACGATGATCATTTCCTACTGGGCCATCAGTAATTCAGAAAAGTAACCTTCAGGGGGTACATGTAGGACCTTCCACATGCACGAACACCATGGGAAATGTGTGAATTCAGCACTGTGTGTCCTTCTCAATGTCCTTGGGCCTTCTTGGAATTGGAGGGCGCCCCAGTGGCGTTGCTAAGCCGTGTGCTGTGATGCAGGGGAAGGTGCTGACTGCGCGGCCTGTGCTGTCAGACTTCACTCTCGGCCGTACATCAACTGTGCTGGAGAAAGCAGAGGTCCTCCTGGTTGAGTGGCCTCAGGGTGTCACTGCGTTTTGTCTTCAGTTTCGGGGTCACTCCCGAAGCACACTTTGCCGTCGGTCAGGCAGCGGTGGCACCTTATGGTTGTGGAACAGGTGAACACATTTTTTCCCCGCAGCGCCTTCCCGTATATTATCGTATTTGCGTCACACAACAATGTTTAATAAGTTATTATTCATTCGTTACAGATGAGAAAACCCAGGTGCTGACAAGCTAAATCCGATACCGCAGTCACACCGTCTAATTTTTATTGAAGATGGAATGTGAAGTCTGGGCTGCTTCCAAATTCTGTGCTGTTGTCTGAGGTCAGTTTCAAACTCCCTAAAATGGGGGGGCGAGACGTCGTTGGTCTGGCTCGGACTCTTATCCCGGCCTTTCACCCACTCCCACTCATTCTATGTCCTGAATGTTTGGACTGCTTTTCAAATTTTCAATTCCTGGAACACTTTTGCCCTCTTTCACCTTTTTTGGATTCAAATTAGATTCCGTTTTCTCCTGGGAGCCTCCCCTGAACTTACACTCTATTCACTTTGGCTCCCACACCCCTTCCGTGTGTTCTTGGAACACCCTGCACGTTCCTTTGGTCAAACTGGGTCCAATGTATTGTAACTGCTCCGCACTCTGTGGCTCTCAGCCTGCACTGCACGGAAGGGGCCATGCTGGCTCCCTGGTCTCTGCCCAGCACTGAATGTTCGTGTTCCCCCCAAATTCGTATGTTGAAATCCTAACCCCTAAATGCAATGATATTAAGTGATAAGGCTTTTTTTTGGGGGGGGGTGCTTCAGTCCTAAATGTGGGACCTTCACGAAGGCGATTAGTGCTTTATAAAAGAGGATTAGAGAGATCCCTGGCCCCTTTTTCCGTCATGAAAGGACGCAGCGAGAAGCCAGCAGTCTGCAGCCCGGAAGAGGGCCTTCACCAGAGCCTGGCCGCACTGGCACGCTGATGTCGGGCCGCCAGCTTCCAGAACCATGAGATGTGGAATTCTGCTGCATTAAGTTTCCCTGTCTGCGGTGTTTTGTTGCAGCAGCCTAAACAGACTAAGGCAAGCACCTTGCACATGGTAGGTGCTGTGTGCAACGTGTGTTTGTTGAGTGAATGAATGTTTTGCTTGTTACTATTCAACTTGCCTTCTCTTGCCTGTGGCACCTTCTCCATGGAGCATCCTGCGTTGCAATGAATAAACCACTGCTGAAGAGGGCAGCCGATGCGCACGCACAGCCCAAACAGCTAGAAGACACGAGAACTGCTCTTGGGAACCCCCAGTCTTCCGTGATTCCATAGCGAACAACTCTGACAGCGTGTGGATGGTTCTTTAGAAATCTTTATCTTTATTGCCTTTAAATTCACAAAGACTATAGGCTGACCTGTTGAAACTCTAGTTTTGTATATAGATTATTGACATTTTAAACATAAAATTTCTCCAAGAAGCCTGATTCTTTTTGTTGGAGGAGCAGAGAGGGCAAGACGTGAGCTCTAGTCTGCTCTGCACTTCTCTTTATGATGTCTCATTCTCTTAGGTTCTGTGACAAGATTCTCTCCCTCTTTTTCTATCCTCTCCGACTGCTTCTTTCTAAATCTCTCTTGGATCCTAGTTCTCCACCTCTAATCTTTAATGGCTGACACCCACCGCCCCCAGGATACTCTTCTGTTGCCAATCTGTAAATCTTGAGTTATTTCTCTTAACCTTCTTCTGGCTGCTCCTTGCTCCCCTTCAATGCATTTTCCTGCGGTGTGGCTACAATGATAGTCTTACATTTCCTTTAGAATTAAGTTCAAAATTCTTAAGAGCTCACAGGTCTTTCATGGTCTGGCAGCAGGGACCTGTCCAGCCTCCTCGCTCTGCCTTCCCTCTTGCTCTTTGCGCGTTCACAATGGTGAACGTCTTTCTGTACCTTGCACAGAGCTGCTGGGCTCTCTTTCTGTTATTTCAGTATTTTATACCTTTTGACAACTCTTTTGAACACTTCCCTTCTTCATCTTCTTTTTATTTGCTGGGGGAAAAAATCTAAAATTTCAATCAGGAAGCCTTCGTCGTTTCCCAGGGCTAAATTAAACGCTCTTTAAATTTGTTTTGCAACGATATCCCCCTGTTAGGATGGAGAGCCTCGCGTTTGAGACTGTGAGACCCCAGTTCCCATGTTGAGCCGTGACCTCTGTTCTCTCATTCCTTGACATTTCCTGATGCCTTGGACAGACGCTGACGCATGGTGACCAGTTGATAATACTTGAAAGATTGAAACAGAATGGATGAACAGGGAGGGAGATGTAGTTATGGTCAGAGGCAATCATAGAGTCAGAAACAAGCTATGAGCAAACATGGGGGTTCAGAGAAATAGAAGAAGAATTTACCTTCAGGAAGCTGACAAAGCTCCCATAGCAAGATCCACACATAGGAACGCAAAAGCTCTCCATTCACACAAACGGCCATGTTCGAATGAGACGTGTGTAAGGGATTAGAGAGGGCAGAGGTCCCTGTGGTAGGAAACAGCTTCAGGAAACAGCTTAATCTTTGTCTTGAAAGGAGACTAAGATTTGAATACGGGGAGCTAGGTGAATGAGAGGAATTTGAAGTTTAGGGGGCAACGGTGAGCCTTGAGTTCAGCGAGACAACTGGGCTGCTGGCCTGGAATGTGATTCTGTTTGGCTGTTTCTCTTAACCTCATGCCGCTTGTTCTTAGACCCTTAAGAAATGCCACGAAATCTCAACTTGAACATTCTTTCCACATGTATAAAGAATGCTTCTAAGAACTGATTTTTTTTTTTCTGTAGCTTTAATCTTCCTTTCTTCATTAGTGATGGAAGCTAGAGCTATTGTCCCTTTGGAATAACAATTTATCATTGACATTAAAAAACGCTGATGTGTGCAGTCCAGCTTTACTTTTAATGCTCTTTATTAAAATGCAACAGTAGACTTCTCTTGCATTGCTTTTTATAGATTGTTTATCATTCAGATTTAGATGATAAAATATTTTGTGACAAGAATAATTCAAATTTGTGTCTCTGCAAAGTGAGAAGAAGGCATGAACGCTTTGCATCTTGGTGTGCGCCCTGACGTCGTTCGGATCCACTTTGGGGAATTATGTTTTTCTTAGAAGCATTGATTGTTTACCTTGATTGTGTGTGATGGGTGTGATTTCAGCTCTCCTGGGAGGGACACTTGCCCAGTCCACTTAAAATTATACATCACAACACGGAACGCCTTGCTGTAGGCTTGAGGGTAGCCAGTAACTCAGGATTCTGTCTGGTTCAACAGTTAATACCATCACCACGTCTTAAAAGGCTTTGCAGTTAACATTGTTCAGTCAGAACACATCTTCCACGGTTTAAAAGGCTGAAACCTGATACTGACTTGAAAGTATCTATTTTGGCATGCTTTGTTGTATTCATAAAGTCAGGGTTTTAGACACCTGACATTTTGGCAGAGAAGAAAAACAAGTCTGAACATACTTATCCTTCTGGGAATTATGATAGGCAAAAAAAATGTTCAAAGAGAAACGAGAGGAGTGACTTCGCTGTAACTTATAAAGCTCATCACTTCGGTTCATTCTAGAGAAGGCGTTCACTCCATTTCTGACATAATGATGCAAATCTTATATCATGTTTTTATATTAACCTATTTCATAATGTACTGAGAAATCTGTATCTATTTACATATTGCGTTAATTTAAAGATTATATTTATTTACACGTTATACTCATCTATATAATATGCATTATTTCATATTATAGAAATAATAATATCTATAGAAAATATGGAACTATTAAATACAGTGAAGACAGTTAAATTACACCAAGAAAGCATCACCAACTATGTTTAAATGTGTCATTTTTGGTCTGTTTTCCATGCTTATCTGTGTATGGGCTACACATTTTTATCTTAAAATTCAGTGCATTGTTTGTTTAGTTTTGTATCTTGCTTGTGTCCAGTTCTGACTGAGCATATGCAGGCCAGCTACAAGACAGAGGGGCAGACCAAAAATTCCCAGGATCTGAGAGTCTCCTGGGACTGGAAGTGCTGAGCTGCAGACTTGTCATAGCCATTGTCACACCACGTGGAACAGCAGTAAGCACGGTGCATCGGCAAGGAGGTTGCAGTTAGCAGGATGGCCTAACACAGGGCGAAGCAGGTGGTCGTGACAATCATACAAGCTCGGGGCTCAGTTAGGTTAAAGGAAAAAAACAAGAAAAACTTGAGAAAAACCACAGGCCGCCCTTGACTAGAGGCTTCCAGAGAAATTCAGCGATAGTAAACAGCCAAGTGCCTCGCACGTAACTACCGCTAAGCAGGATGGAAAATGAAAAGAATGATGGGTGCAGATGAGGATGGCGAATGAGGGCGTGGGGACCTCAAACCTGTCCGTGCCCTGGCTGCTGACGGGCTCAGAGCGCTGAAGTCAGGCTCACGGCAGGGCCCCTCGCCAGGCCAGCTTCTCTGTGGAAACGGAGGGTGTGCACACGTGGGTGTGGAGGTCGTTGATCCCAGTAAGTCACCAGCAAGCAGAAGTGGGTCAGCTCGGCCAGAACTGCTGCTTCTTTTGTTTTCTTCAATTTGTTGCATAGAGTACATTTCATTGGCTTTCGTAAAGTTTGGAAAGTTATGTATTTTCTTTTAAGCTGATTATGGTAATATGTAAATAAAAAAATCTTTAAACTGTTTTTCGAATGTCAGCCTAGGTAAGCATGAATACAACATTATCTTTTGAATGCCATCATTTTGCAGTGAAGACTTTAGCACTCATTTCCTTAACCTCCTGTCTTGATTTCAGATATTCGTTCAGCCGGGAGTTTGGGAATTTAGTATCAGATCAGTGTTCTTGAAAGATTAGTTTTTATGTGCATCCATTTTCTTTTGTGTATATTTGTTAACATTTCTGTTACCCCCAAAAGTCTTGTCATACCTGAAAGACAGATTTACAATCGGGGGATGATGTCTTGTGCAGCAAAAGATTTTTAAAGATTTATTTAAAAAATGGGAAGGTGCACCTTCAAGAGCGGGAGGCGGGCTGACCCGAGGGAGGAAAGCAGTGGGTTTTGTCTCCCCTCCTCTTAGACCCTCGCCTAGAGGTGGGCTCTTGACTGACTGACAGATCTTGTCCCAGGAGCTTAGCCATGTCTGGCCCCTTTGCGCATGTCCTTACCCAGGGTGTGCACACGGAAAAACCCATGGTGGGGGGGTGCTACACTGCAATGTTAATTATAATGCAGTGAGCACTGGGTCATGTCCAGTGAAGTCCTTTCTGCTACCGTTTCTTGCTGGCGCTCATTTAGAAGAAGTGAAGCCCGTTTATGCTGGAGGCGGAGACCCTCCTCCCTGTCCTCCACCTGTCTGCCCGGTGCCCCCACTTACCTAACTGCCTAACATTTCTTTCACTTTTGAAACCAAAATTTTATTTTTTACATCTTAACATAGACATTAACCAGAAGAATTCTGGGGTGGTGAAGGGCTGGGCCCAACAGGAGAGCCGGTCAGTGTCCCCGGGATACTTTAAGAAAAATGTCTGTAACAAGGGACTGGAAGACGCATCTCTGCAGTCAGTCTCCTAGAGTTCCCCTGATAATGTGTGTGCTTAATGGGAGAGAAGTTACCACAGCATACGCTTTTATTTCAGTGTTTTAGCTTCCCTAATTGTGGGGTCAGAAGGAATCTCGGAAGCACAGAGATAAATGGGAAACTAATGTGAAGGGAAGCTGTTTAATTCTTGAATGCTCAATGGATGGAGTTTGGAACTGGTTTTTTATTTGCTGTAAAAGTACAGAGGGACAGGCTGATTTCCACCAGCAAACCCTTGCCTCTACCTAAACTCAGAGAGCCTTAGCTGCCGTGAGGGACATGGTGTCATGTCATCATTCAGAATTTCACTTTCAGGGTGTTGCCATGTAAGGTAAAGTTACTCGGGGTGGGCTTGAGTGCTCTCTGCCCCTCTGTTAGGGTAGATGATTATATGTGGATAACGCTGAGGAAGCCCCAGGGGGCCAGTTCTCAAGGAAGAGAGGGACAGAGAGAACTCTGCAGGAGGAAACGTTTTTCTTTCTCCCCTTCTACGTTCTTTGGCTGGTCTAATAATCAAAATGACATAAGACAGATTAACAGGAGAAAGACATATTTAATTTCATATATATGGGCATCCCAAGGTATGAAGCTCTCTGTTACTCAGGAAACTGAGACTTCTGTGCTGTTCTGAGCTAAGGAGAAAGGGGTGGGGGTCTAGGGTTTCAAGGGGGGGAAGATAATTCACAGGGAATGTGGGAGAAGCAAGTATCTGTTTGCCATTCAGACCTGTCTTTCTGATGTAAACATTTATCTTTGGTGTTGGCTGTCTTCCTGGGAGAGGCTCCGTGTCTAGATTCTTTTAGGCAGTTAAGGGAGAGGTAAACAAACAAAAAACCCCAAAACCAAAACCACCCCCCCCCCAAAAAAAAACCCTCTTCTTTATCTGAAAATAATGTTCATGCCAAAGTGGTGTGTTTGGGGTCATGCACTCTGCTCCTTCCCAACTTCAGTTAAAGGTCAAGGTCCTGCCTGTGATAGTTCAACAAGGCACTAATGTATTCTCTCGTGTCAGTTGTATGCCTTTGCTGTGACAACCTCAGTCCCCGTTCTCGCACATCTGTGGGAAGACTCATTAACAACAACACTGCGAGTCTTTTCTTTGTTTCCAGCTCACGCTTTCTCAAGAAAGGAGCGCTGAACTGTCGGATTGCTGAGCCTGGCAAAGGGAACTGCCAGGCTCAACTCAAATATTTCTGGGTTTTTTTTTCCTTTCTGAACCATTGCCTTGAGAGAGCCTGCGTTCTACCATGTTCCACCTTCCCTGCTTCCTGGCAGCAAACGAAGATTTTGATGCGAGTTCTCTTGCATCTGTAAATTTCTCAGTTATTTGAGAGAGGGCCCACGGTGGAAGGGTGGGACTTCCCTGGCCTCCATCAACCTTACGTTTTGTCTCAGAAGCCCAGATCGGAGACATACCAGGTCAACCGAGAGTATTGTTTTTGTCTTTTTCTTATGAGGAATAGGTACTTACTGAGCTTACTTCAATAAATACAGATGAAATGAGACCAGAAAGTCACCAAACAAGGAGGAAGTCCTGCAAACTTGTCCCCTCCGTTCTCTGACTCTTGATCAACCTTCCTTACTTTTTGCTTCTAACTCCTCCATGTTCCTTTTTTTACTGAGCAGCTTCCTAGGTTTCCTCATAGTTTCTACTCAATTATAGCTTAAACGCGGCCACAGCACAGGTTAGTCTCAGCTGGTCTGATTGACCGCACGCTTATCTCCCGAGCGACTGACACTTGGTCAACACAACAGTTTTCACTAAAAATATGTGTTTTTCTGTGGTCGTGCATCTGTGAGGAAGATGTGCCAGCCTATCAGTTCGCTGAGTTTTAACAACTGGATTTATGACTTGGGTCAAGGGCATTTCCATGGTTAAAACTGGTCAGACAGCCCGTCCTAAGAGAGAGGTCCCTCCTGGGCTGACTTTGGGCTTCTTGGTGCTGCGAGGCTTTGCACACACACCGTGATGCTTTGGGACCAGGAGACAGAGGGAGTTCTGTGTGACCCAACCCAAAAACGGGGGGGGGGGGGGGAAGAAGCCAGTGTCTGAACTCTCCTTGCCCCTCTCAAGGTCTGTTACTCTCTTGCTATTGCTGATCTGCACTTTTTGCCTCTAATAAAGCTGCTGTGTGAGCATAAACTCTGTGAGTCCTGTGACCCCTTTCAGCAATCAAGCATTTCAGGTGATCAGTGCACAATTACCACAGCTTGCCGCGGCACAAAACCCTCCTTCACAGCGTCTTCCACTTCACCTCCTACCACTGATGGACCCAAGCATTCTTGTTTCAAATTTACAAGGGGGCCTGACTGGCCCAAATCATTCCTCTTTTGTTACAAGACATAGATCATCACTAAAAAAAAAAAAAAAAATTAGGGGGAGGGTACAGCTCAGTGGTAGAGCGCATGCTTAGTATGTGCAAGGTCCTGGGTTCAATCTCCAGCACCACCACAGAAAATAAATAAGTAAATAAATAAACCACATTACCTCCCCCTGAAAAAAAAAAGAATAATTTTAGAAATTGGCTGTCCTTGGGTCAGATCCAGTCTCTGGGCCATTGCTTGTGTCCAAGAATCCAAAGTCACGCTATGCAAAGCACGGCCTCCTAAGACGCAGGAGTTGTCAGCCACGCAGTTTCACCTTGTACACGTGGGTTGACCCGGCAGCGTCCGGAGGCTGGGCCACGCAGCTCAAATACCTGTCCATGTGTGCATCTAACGTCATCCGCCTCCTTCCTCAGCCAGAGACTGGAGGCTCGTTCTTCTCTGATTTCCCAGCATCTGGTTTGTTTCCTGGTTCAATAAATATTTATCAAATGAGCAAAACATGTTCCTTCTGTATTGGGCAGAGACCAACTACAGTTTGGTCAAACGGGTTCATGGTGAAGACTAGACAATCCAAGAAGAGAAACGGAGGTGGTCTGAGCTTACATGCAGGAGATTATTTGGTTGATCGGCTGATTCCAACCCTGGGAACTGGAAGATAAGTCTGGGCACGGACAGGGCATGAGCCAAAGAGAAAGATGGTCATGGATGAAGTCAAAAAGTTTCCCTAAGTTGTTTGGGACGTGACTGTCTTTAGCTCAGAATGATGCGCATGCCATAGGAGCACACATTGGGGAGGCTCATTCTGAACCCCTTTGCTTCTTTCCTCAATGACAGGACTGATAACAGGAGGAACCTAAATCCTTAAGCGCATTCGACTTCACTTAACAGAAGCAGAGTTCAAAATAGCTTGCCTGTGAGGTTCAATATTTTGCTAATAAGATGATGGCCTGCTTTGCTTTCCAATCCTATTTCTCTTATGATGAGATGACAACCTCAGACCAGCTTTACTGGATCAATGTAATAATCAGAGCTGCCAATGATATAATTAGGTTATGCCTCCAACGTGCCAGACACTGTGCTGGGCATTCCACCAACTTCTGGAATACTTTGAAGTAGGTTTTATTAGCTGTCTTTTATGGATGATGAAACAGCCTTAAAGAGTAACCTCCCCAAGGTCACACGAGAATTAAACGGCGAAGCCGGGCTGTCTTCTCAGGTACCCATGACTCCAAATTCCATGATTCTTATATGAAACTGCTTTCTCACCTACTTATTTATTGATGCTGCAATAGCTTGTAATAACAAGACGTAAAAAAAAAAAACTAAAAAAGATTGTTTTATTCAGTCTCTAAAATAGCTTCAGCGATACATGGAGTTCATTACATGAGAAAGTTCTTGCTCTGCTGCCCTTGGTACCGCGGGTTAGGATCTGAGTTAAGAGGGCAGTCATCACGCGGTGAAGCTCGCCAGAGCCGTTTGCTGAAATCACAGAGATGTTATCAGCGTGCGATCCCCAAATATTTACAGTATATTTTCTTCTTCCCCTTGGATAAAATGTTATCATAAAACGTCAAAATGCCCTCCTAAATACAGAAAACAACCCCAGCGAGGGATAATGGATGTATTACAGCCGTCAGCACCTCAAGTCTGAGCCAGACGATGAGAGATAAACAGCATTGTCCTCTCCTCCGAGATCTGAAAGCGTTAATTGCTTTTCGAACAGGGGACAGTTTACTCCTGCAGAGCAGAGCGGTTAGATGGCAGTGGGTTTTAGAAGGTTTTACGCCGGAAATCCTTGAATACAATGGAATTTTATCTTCCTCTTACGAATGTATTTTTTTCCCCTTTTTTATTTCTCTCCTTAAACTTGAATGATAGGCTATTAAAGGTTTTCTTTGGAGGAAAATATTTTTGACTCGCAGTGCTGTGGGGACTTGATTTAATCAATGAAATGCCAAGCTGATAGCCACTCTCATTTCCTTGTCACAGAAAATAAGAGGAATAAATTCAAAAGAGTGGGGCATTATAAGGGACGCTTCCAGACCCTTTGTCAGTAATGCAGAAATCTCTACTAATGTGTAATAGTGTCTCCTGTTGGTGGGGAGAGTCAAGAACATGACTGTGTGCACAGTGTTTTCTAGGTGGATATTTTATGCAACCTGCCTTTAGACATCCTCTATCCCTTGATTTGTTTAATTACCTGGTTCAATGCTCATTCTTCTAGATGAAGAATTTACTACTTTTAGGGACTGAAATCAGGACTGAAAGAGATACCTGCCCTCTTATGTTCACTGCAGCATTGTTCACAGTAACGGAGATACGGAACAGCCTCAGTGCTCATCCCGCGGCTGGATTAACGGGTGAGGAGAATGTGGTGGACACGCACAGCAGACTGTCACCCAGCCTTAACAAAGGAGGCAGGCTTGTATTTGCAGCAACATGGATGGCCCTGGAGGGCATTATGCTAAGTACAAGAAGCCCAGCACAGAAAGACAAACACTGCACGACCTCATCTGGGTGTGGAATCTACCAGCGTCAAACTCAGGGGAGGGCATAGCTCAAGTGCTAGAGCAGCGTGCCCGGGGTCGCGGGTTCAACCCCCAGTACCTCCTCTAGAAATAAACCCAATCCACCAGAATAGAATAATTAGATAATGCAGTAACAAACAAAATACATATTTTAAAAATTACTTAAAAACAAAGAGTCAAACTCAGAAGCAGAGAGTATAATGGTGGCTGCCAGGGGCAGGAGGGAGGGAAAAATGCAGAGGTGACGGTCCAGGGGTATAAAGTTCCGGTTGTAGAAGGTAAATAAGATCGAGAGCTGTATCGCACACCGCCGTGCTCAGAGCTAACAATCCTGCGCCGGGCGCACACTTACAGTTTGTTACGGAGGTAGATTTAATGTCAGTTGCGCTAGTCACACACACAAAAATAAATGACAATAATGATAAAGAGGACGGAAGGAAACTTCTGGAGGTCATGGGTGTGATTACAGCCTTGAGGGAGGCGAGAGCTTGGCAGGTGCGTACCTATTTCCACGCTCACGGAGCTGTGCTCATTAAACGTGTGCAGCTTGTATCTGCCAATCACACATTGGTACAGCAGTTTTAAAGAGTACGTATTACTTTTACTAAAGAACATACCTCCGTGGGAGGTTATGGAACGTCCTTCCTCATCCTGAAGGGTGTGCACCTTAATGTGAATCTGCTTAGGTAGACGACACCCCAGGCTTCTCATAGCGCGAGGCATCCAGCAAGCACTCAATGTATGCTTGGTGAAGAATGAATGTAAGAGACTCGTGGCCCAGCCGATGGCCTGGGAGAAGGCGGACTGCAGAGAGGCCCGAGGGCCCGGCCCGGCTGGAGCGCTGCTTGGCTCTAATTCTGTGTCTTGTAATCACTCTAAGGTTACGACTCTCTTAGCATTAAGTGAAACAGATGGGACTAAATCTCGGCCGTATTTCGATTTGATAAGGACAGACTGAACCAGGGAGCTAAGCACAGAGCCAGAGTTACGGAAAGAATGACCCTGGGCCTCCAAATTACAATTAAAGGAAAACTGCACCAGACCCATTAGAGAGCGAGGAAGACATTATTCAGGACAAGCAGAGGTCAACGCTGCTTCCGTGGGGGGAGGATTTAGCCCGACTCTGCTGCAACCACAGATGGGAAGGTTTAAGTGCTGAGGTGAGCTAATGGGAAAACCCCGAGGGCACCCGTGGGGTCAGTGGGAGCGGGCTGTCGGTGCTTGTTAACTGTCCCTCATCAAGGTTCAGCTCCCGCCTCCCCTCAGAAACTGGGGGGCCGAGGCCCTATCTCTCTTGATGATTACATTTCAAAGGAATGACAGACAGAAACTTGAAGGAGACATTACCTGTGCTGTAGAGGTTTTATATCTCAAAGGAGCAAAAAACAGAATTTACAATGATAAGTTTTCCAAAGTAAAAGCTCTAAGAAAAGGGTGGTCGAGGGCCTATGGTCAGTATCTTGGCTTCCTTCCTTCCTCCTTCCTTATTATGTTCCTTTTTTCTTTTTAATTGGATAGTTACCTTTAAGTACCCATGATGTAGGAAAGAAAATTTCACCAACAAACCAGGGATGAACGAGCACCATGTTGGGTCCTCAGACAGCGTTGGCTCTTGGATTTCCTTTCTCCATCGTCACCTGGTAATGCTAGAGCAGCAGGCAGCTAGATGTGAACGGGGGGGAGGGGGGACGCAGCCACACGGCAGGACCTGGGCAGAAAGGAGGGGCACAGGCCAAACGCAGGGAACCACACATCATGTGAACAATAGGGGGCCACCAAGCAGAGAAAGAAAAGCAGGAACCTCTGGGCAGATAAGTGGGCACGTACTTTGGGGTGACAAGTGGCCTGGAGACCAACAAAGAAAGGTGGGAAAAGGCAGGAATCTCCAGGGTCTGAATGTGACCTTTTGCTCATTATGCCCTCATTTCAATAAAATCAGCCTTGCAGATCAGGAGTCCCCATCCTGCACCGACGCCAGGACACTTCTGATCCAGACTAAATAAGGACAAAAATCCCTCCTCCCTTTGGGAAGGTGGAGCTGGGATGAAAATCAGGGATAAGACTCCAAACCCTTCCCTCCCCAATGGATATTCCATCCACTCACTTCTACACCCTCTGTGACCAACTTGCCAAAGAAACAGGGCGGCCGCTCCCCTGAGCCTGCCCGCTCTCCCCTTGAAAGTGTGCTGTCCATCTGATGCAGGAAAACGGGTGTGCGGCGTGAGGAGGGCAGCGTCCCAGGTCTTGGTTGAGCCCCTGGGACGTGCCCTGCCAAGCGCGGGTCCTTGGCTTCATGCAGGAAAGAACTCAAGTGCGAGCCACAGTTGAGTGAAGGTAGATTGATTTAGAGCTACGTCAAAAGGCAACAGAAAGGCCACGAGGTGTGGGGGTTGGGTGCTCAGAGCAAAAGTAGGTTCACACGCCATAGACAGAGCTCGGGCCATCTCCAAAGAGGGAGAGAGGGGGCAGCCGTGAGGGCAGTGTTGCTGGTTTTATGGGCTTCGTAGCTTCATATGCTAATAAGTGGAAGGACCCGTCTAAACAGCCAGGGGAAAAGGGCTGGGGTTCCCAGGAAGTTGGCCATTCCCCACCCTTTGGCCTTTTGTGGCCAGCCTCAGGACCGCATGGTGCCCGTGGGCGTGTTGTTCACCATGTTAATACATTACAATGGGCGTATAATGAAGCTCAAGTTCTGCTGGAAGGTAAGTCTCCCACCGTCCTGAGCCTCAGGGCCTCCTGGGGGCTGAATCCTCAACCATCCTGATGTTAGTTGTTCCTTGAAGGGCTGTGCCCTGCCCCCTTCCTGTCTCACATCCCTTAATAAATCCTCACTTCACTGTCTTAACCTCTGCATCCTGTCTCTGAATTCTTCCTGCACCTGGAAGAGAACCTGTCACTGGCGCCAGGCAGATTCCTCTTCACATTCAATGAACACGGCCTGAGGGGCCCGTGCTGCGCTTCTGCGGGACCTGTCACTGGGCAAGGGCCCTCACGCATCATGGCTAAAAATAAGAAACTGGGCTTACACATGGGAAAAGCATTAACTTCTCTCTTCCTGCCCTTCTTTTCTCCAGCCAGCAACCAGCCTCAGCAACACACGCCTACTCATCGCCGCCGCCTTCCCCCTCTGCCCTGAAATGCACACACTTCCTCTGACGGGGTTTGGACAGACCCTCCCGCCTCGGTACCCACCGGCTTTATCCACTCCCGCCCTGGGAGCAGACGGACCGGTGCCCCTCCTTGGTCATCACTTTATTCTCATGGTGCTGTTGCTGCCATGTGTAGCCCGTCTTCCTTGAAACGATAAATGAGTATAAATGACTGAAATTCAAGAACCCTCACAGAAGTGTGTGTCTGTGCCTGTATACCGGGGGGATCTGAAAAGAGAGATACAGACAGAGAGAGAGAGAGACAGAGAAAGGACAGAAGGAGGAGGAGCCGGCTTGGACGGCTTGCACGCATGTGGCAAAGGTCAGTTAGAAGAGCGATGAAAACCGCGCATCTGTAACCGTGTTTCATTTTGGTCCCTGGAAGCAAAACATCAAGCATCATGAGCAGTAGCAAGCGGTATTCTTCTGGCTCTTTTTCCATCAGAGGTACTGCTGAAACCTTCAAACCCCACCCCGGTCCTCTTCAAGAGATAATTTTGCTTCCTTGCCTGCCCTGTCTTATCCTGGCTCCTGCCGTAGGTGGAGCCGTGTGCACCGGGCGTCCCAGGGCAGCCTGCACCCTCTCCTGCCTGGAAGCTGGATCGCGTCCTGGCGGGAGCTGAGACACGGCCAACCGCAGGGTGTCAAAGCTGAGTGTGACACGGCTCTCTGCTGACGACGGCATCCCCAGAGCCGTGCCAGTGCTTCAGTCTATATTAATCCTTCCTCATGTGTGTTCCCTCTGAAGAAACCCCATGCGATTTCGTTCTTCTTGGAGTCGTAGCTTCTCCCTCTCTAGAGCCAGACCCTAGTGCACGGGGCTGGGCCAGAGCACAGATCCGAGTGACAAATCCCAGGCCGTCATCAGAACTGCCCCTGTCCTCAAGTAGCTTGAAGGGAGCTCTTCCCTAGGGATGACGTTTTATTAGAGTGTTCCGCATCCTTCACGCACATCCATTCCCAGCTGGGGTTCCCACAACACTCCCTCAGATATTACCAGCAGGGGACCGGTTAGCACCGAACATACGATTCCAAGGACATGCATCACAGATCCTGAACGCTTCTTCTGCAGCCAAGTTAACAGACATAAGGCTCTACCTCTCTCTGCTTCTGTGTTGATGTGACGATCACAACTGAGGAGTTGTTGCTAACGATGAGACTGGCAGCGGGGCCAGAAGGAAGCAGACCAGCACGCTTGGACTTTATTATTTTTGCTGTGTGCAAAGTCACCCCAGGGGGTGTGGGAAACAGAGGAATGGTGGAGAGTCCCTGCCTGATGCGTCTGTTCCGGAAAGTTGGGGTCTCTCAGAAGGACTTCGTCACTGGGTAACACAGCTTGTTCTAAGAGTGGTCCAGACGATAAATTCTTCAGAACAGAAAAAGAAAGCTTGAGCATTGGGCCAAGGTATAATCCAATATTAATAGTGAAATGGCAGTGAATGATAATCACCTTTCTGGGAGTTTATTTTGATGGGAAGACATAGAAAATGGAAAGCAAATTTATGCCTGCGTTGCAGACAGAGAGTTTCCCACATTTTTTCTTTTATATGTAAATAAATCAACCTCCAGCCCTGTATCCTGGCATAAATCCGTGACCGGACTCTGTAAGAGATGTTATATTAGTTTCCTATTATCGCCGTACCAAAGTACCACAGATTTGGCAACCTAACACAGATTTATTACTTTAGAGCTTCTGAGATCAGAAGACGACAATGAACTAGCAGGCTTCCTTCTGGAGGCTCCAGGGGAAAATTATCTCCTTGCTTTTGGGGGCTGGCTATGGTCCCACATCACTCCACCCTGTTTTAGTCATCACGTCTTCTCTGACTCTGACCGTCTTACAAGAATCCTTGTGGTAACATTGGGCTCACCCGGATAATCTCCGGGATTTAAGATCCTTGTCTTAATTACATACTCCAAGTCCCTTTGGCCATGTGAATCAACACACCCGCAGGTTCTGGGGGTTTGGACCTGAGTATCACTTAGGAGGGAGGGGAGCGTTTTTCTGACGATGACAAACCTGAGACTCAACAGAAGCCAGAAGCAACTGCAGGTGGAATTCAGTGGACTAACGAAACTGAGAAATCCGAAGAAACTTGTGTCTTAACCACGAATCCAAACTAGCTCGCAGATCCGGTTTCTGCCCCCTTCTTTGGTCCTGTCTCCTACTTCATTGCTTTTAGACGCAGCCTCTTATGGAAGGATGATAGGGCCAGCAGCTCCAGGCCCCAGATCCTCCCACGTCCAAGTGCAATGAGCAAAGGGAGCTTCCTTCCCTGGAGTCTCAGCGGTGGCCGGTCCAGTCTCGCTAAGTCTGGCGGCGTCACACGCCCGTCTCTGAAGTAGCTGTCCTGCCCAGGGGCCCAGGTGCGGGCTCTGTACCCCTTGTCCTCAGTGGCCTCCCCTTTAGGAGGAGCACAGTATTCAAGATTGGAGCCCCCTGCGCGGGGAGGGCAACGTTAAGTGGCAAATAAAGCCCTCCATCGCAGGGAGTGAGAGCAGGAGGGAGGAGACTGGGACACTGTGGCCCCTCTGGAGCAAAAGGTTCTACGTGTCTGTTTTGCACTGGGTTCCTCACATCAAGTAGCCAGACTTGATAATATTTACAGAGTTGTTTGTAAAAATTAAACGAGTTAATAGCACTAAAGCCTTCAGAATACGGTTGGGCATTGAATACTCAAAACTGCAAGTTATTGGTACTATCATCATCATCATCATCATTAAAACATAAAACGTCCAGCGCCTTTTTAAAGCAAACATCTGATTAGAATTTTCGCAAACCCCACTTGCCGGCATCAATTAGGCTGCTTTGTTTTCTTCAGGCCACTTTAAATAAAGGAACTCATTGTAAGTCTGAGAGAAGGGACGCGATGCAAAAGGAATTTTATTTTTCCTTCAATATCCAACCGTCAGCCCAGCTGTTTTAGTTGAGGCGCCAATGGGAAGCTGTTCAGTGAGGTTGCTTATGGCTTAATGATTTGTGTGGCATAAATTATTTGTCTTAATGTCATTCCTGGGGCATTTTCCAATTGTTTCCGAGAATATGCGGGGAAAAAAACAACACTAAACAAAATAAAAAACAAAAAATAAAACTACAGTGTGCTCCCATATTCCCACAGCACCTGGTGAGAAATAGTCTGTTGCTTCAATTGTAGTTCAGTCATTTGTTTTAGTTTGAAACCCTTCACGGCAAGACTCTTCAGTGCATATTTACGTACTGCATATACGCTAACGATGGTGATGATTGCCCATCCAGCACACAATTCATTTTGCTCAGAATCCTTATTATGCCTCTCCAAGTTCTGCTGATGGAAAAGTTAGAATGAGCTTTAATAAGCATTAGGGAGACGAGCTTTCTTGGGGGAACCAGTTTAACTATTTATGGAAACATATTTAAGTGAATGATGCACAAATGAGAGCGATCATCTAAAGAGCTGGCGGTTACAGAAGATGGGTCCATCCCAGGGACGCGGTGGTGAAGGAAGCCATTAGCTTTAACATGACAAATAAAATTAATTTGCTCTTTAGGGCTTAAATCACTAATTTTCCTTACGATACCTGCTGAGTTCTAGGATTTGTTATGCTTGAACCGAAACATGATCTGGTCAGTTTTCTTCCCCGTTCATTTTGCGGCAGGTCATTGACTTGGTAAACAACAGAAGGTCATATTTGCAGAATTTCACGTTGTGCTGGTAATTATGCTATGATTACTTTGAAAGTTTTTTCAGTTAGTATATGGACTATATTATGTGTTCTGATTATCTGATCTTACCTATATGACTGATTCAAAATTGCTTTTTTAAAAATTGAGTTATAGTCAGTTTACAGCACTGTTGTCAATTTCTGGTGCGCAGCACAATGCTCCAGTCATACATGAACATACATATATTCGTTTTCATGTTCTCAAAGTTGCTTTTCAGGCTTTCCTCAGGTATGTTTTATTCCTGACTAGGTTACAAGCTTTCTCCAGGCAAAAACACATGTCATGTTTTTGTCTACCTACCGTGGTAAATACAGCACTGAAGACTGTAGGTCAAAAAGTGCTTCACTGAAAACAAACTTTTATGTACCATTGGTCAGATAGTCAATCATTCTTGAGTGAAGGAAACAGAATGATTCCTATTAGTACATGCCTGGCATATCCTATTAAATTAGAATCCACTCCTTTCCAGAGTGCTTTTACATTTTTTGAACAGTGATGCTTTTCATATTCTTTAGCAAGTAATGAGCTCTACCTCTCACAGAATAAAAGCATTAAATCCCCCTCATTTTCGCCTTTAGAAAATAAATCACTGAGTACCATTAACGCTAATACTTTATAAAGAAGCCCAAGGCTCCTCGGAAAGAAGTCCTTTCCGTGATTTTTTTTTTTCCTTAAAACTCGGTCAAGTGTCCAAGAATCCCTGTTTACAAAGCAGAAGTATCATTTCTGCTTTTCCTTTTGACAGTGAAGCAGAGCGATGAGGGAGAGTGGTTTTGGAGCCAGGGAGACGTGATTCAAACTCTCTGCTTCTATGAGCGGTGAAAGGTGGGCACATTCCTTAATCTCCTCAAGCCTCAGTCTCCTTGTCAGTCAAGAGCAAATAATTATATAAACACATTTTCCTATACGTGTGTATGTGTTTGTATTAATGAAATCATGAAGGTAGCCTTTACCAAATAGCCCTGGTCATCATTACTGGTTCTAGCTAATCACAGGTGGGAGTGGACTGAGTTCAGAACTTTGCTTTCTGAGTAAAGAAAGACGAAAATATGATGCAACTTCAGTTCATTATTTTATGCACTGAAAAGTGAGGTGAACAGGAAGTCACAAAAAGTACATTTTGTTGTCTTCTAAAAATATTTGTGATTATTGGAAACATGTCAGAAAAGTCCCTTGTCCTGTTGCTTGATATAAATGACATTAGGCATCTCCTTCTAGAAATGGCACTTGTAATAGACGCAGTATAAGTGAAAGCATGAGCGACAGGCCAAAGGCCTGTTTGGAACTCCTCATCCTGAGGAAAGCGGGAACATTAGGGAGCAATAGTTGGGGACACTTTTTGCACGCTTGCTCTGTGTGAAGCTAAGGCATTCATTATTGCCTTTAATTCCCATAACCCTAGAGGCTTTGTGAGCCACCGTCAACACAGGAATCCTGAAGGTTGGGGAGATGAAACAATTTGACAAAGGTCACTGTGCCTAGTACATAACAGAGTTAAGATTTGGACCCAGGTCTTTTTTACTTGAAGTCTGAAGCTCTAGCCACTACGCTAACCTTCCTTCTCTGAGGAAATAACGTAGACTGTCACTGAAAGACGCAGTATTACGGGACTGAAGAGAGGAAACAGCCCCAAGTCTGCGAGAGCCCTCCTTGGGCCGCCGTTTTGCTGGGGAGCATTCCGAAGGCTCTCTGCCGCCGAGATGCACCTGACAGCCGGAGCGGGCAGGAAGTCAGCAGGACGGTGAGGTCTTCGGCTGTGTGTGGAACCTGGGACAATCGTTTTACCATTTTTCTTCAATTGAAAAAAAATGTGTGTGCATGTGTGTGTGTGTTTCTCTCTAAGGTTGGAAGGAAGAAGTTGAAATGTTCTCAATGGTGCTTGAAAAGGCCCCCAGGGAAGGTCGTTTCTGTCTTACTCACTGGCTCTACCTGCCAATCTCTCTTTCCTTCTCATCCAGATTATTGTGGCCAGAAGGACATGCCCACGGGAACTTCAGCTCCCCTCCCTCTGCGCGGGAGAAGAGAAGGTGTTTGACCGGTTACGTTTGGGCTTTAAGGTTCAGAGGCTTTGTGGATTATGCACTCTCTTAACGAGCTGAGTGGATCTGCTGAGTGGATCCCTTTGCTGAGACTAAGTAGGGGTGTTGGAAGTTAATGTCCCTTCTCACTTCTTCTGGTAGGACTTGACCACCAAGGGTTTGCCAGGGATGAGGTTTAGTGGAATGCTTATAACAGACCAGGCCCCTGTGGGGCCTTCCTGTGACAGACCACTCCCCTCACGGCTCTTGTTTGTAGAAAAGCTGTCGTCTTCCAGCCGCCCCGAGTCACAAAAGACTGGCTTAGGAATAGTGATTGATTGTTAATTATCAGAGAAATGCAAATCAAAACTGTAATGAAGTATCACCTCACATCTGTCAGAATAGCCATCATTTAAAACTTTACAAATAATAAATGTTGCAGAGGGTGTGGAGAATAGGGAACCTTCTTACACTGTGCGTGGGAGTGTAGATTGGTGCATCCACTATAGAAAACAGTATGAAGCTTCTGTAGAAAACTAAAAATAGAATTACTGTATAATCTAGCATTCCCACTCCTGGTCATACATCAGGAGATAACTCTAATTCAAAAAGATACATGCACACCAATGCTCACAGCAGCACTATTAACAATAGCCACACATGGAAGCAACCTAAATGTCCATCGACAAATGGATGGATAAAGATGTGGTATATTATACGATGGAATACTACTCAGCCATAAAAAAGAATGAAATAATGCCAGTTGCAGCAAAAGAGATGGACCTAGAGATTATCGTACTAAGTGAAGTAAGTCAGACAGAGAAAGACAAATATCATATGATATCACTTATGTGTATAATCTTTAAAAAATGATACAAATGAACTTATTTATAAAACAGAATCCAACTCATAGATGTAGAAAACAAACTTTTATGGTTACCAAAGGGGAAAGAGGGTGGAGAAGGGATAAAATAGGACTTTGGGTTTGGCAGATACAAACTACTATACATAAAATAGATAAACAAGGTCCTATTGTACATCACAGGGAACTACATTCAATATCTTGTAATAAACATAATGAAAAAGAATATATATATGTACATGAATATATATACACACACATATATATACACCAGAAACTAACACAACATTGTAAATCAACTATACTTTAATTAAAAAAAAAAGAATTAATGATTGTGAGGATGTGAACGGGGGTGACAACAGTCACAGTTGGGCCAGGAGTGCTGGCAACGACTCACACGGTGAATGAGCCATGGCGCAGTCACCGAGTCTTTAGCTCCTCCCTGAAGTACATAGACAGCAGTACCTGATGCACATTTCCTGAGCTGTTTCACAGATGCTGAAACACCCACTGAATGGAATAAGTTAACTACACGACGACTGTGAGCAGGTAGACTCCAGATCGTCTGGAGGGCTGATAACGCTACCCCCCGTGACACCGCCCTGTGATGCAGCTAACGACCCGTCAGAGGACTGTGCACGAGTTCATCACATCCCTGCAGCACCTCTTCCTCACCTTGCCTTTCAAGTGCTCCCCTTACCCATCAGGGAGCTCAGGAGCTTTGAGCATTGGCTGCCCCAGACTCCTTGCTTGGCACCTCGCAGTAAAAGGTGCCCTTTCCTCCACCACAGCCCATCGCCAGCAGATCAGCTTTACTGTGCACGGGCCAGAGGACGCAAGTTGGATTCGGTAACAGTCTCAGTGCTAAAGCTATGACAGTCCCCCACGTTCGTTTTGCCTTCACCTTCTTTGGTTCATTAGTGTGAATGTGACATTTCCCCTCTTTAGCTGCTGGCTAGTACAAACCTGCTTCCCCTCGCTTGTCAACTTCTGAGAAGCCACATGCGGTTTCATTAGAATGAAAAGCCTTCGATGATGCTTTATGCAACGTGTCCACCTTCCTTTCAGTCCTTTCTCACACGTACAGAATCTAAGAGTTCTTCTCAATTATATTTTCCACATCTCGTATCCCATTCTTCTAGCCGCGTGACTGCTCTCTTGGAACACAAGCACGGGAAATAACGCCTTTCCCTTCCGACTTCAGATTGCTTGTATCAGTCATGCCCTCACTAAGACGACTGCAGACAATCGTTTCTTCTGCCTTCATTTCGCTTTTTGCTGCCCCTGTTGATGAAGCCAAATGTATTTCCATGGCTGCCTTCTTCAAACCTACTGTGCTTTGTATGAATTCTCTTTTCATTTCATTCCGTTTCTTACTTGGTTATTGTCCCTGAGATAGTACAGGGCTTCTAACCCTTTCTTTTTCTTACATGGGGCCTTCTTGGCTTGATGATGATGATGATGATTTAGCTTATTGCTGCCTGCTTCCTTAAGTTAATTGTTTTTATCTGTATCCGTTCCTCTTTCCTCACTGGTAACTCCATGGTTGGCCTCCTTTATCCTTTATTGTCTTTGCCTCTTTTTAGCATTCCCCCGAAACATTTCAATGACCAGAGTTACGGCAGGTTTAAGTTAAATTAGTTCAGGTAGCTAGCTTTGCCTTCCTTTCCGCTTGTACAAAATGCTTTGGTTTATTCTTAATTATAAAATGCAGAGGACCACTGTGAAAATTTCATAAAGTACTCTGTTTATTTTGAAAATTCCAGTATATAAATATACATAAAGAAAATAAATATCAGTAATTGTCTCTCAGAATGAATAATAATCTACTGAATTAGAGGTTACTACGTACTCTGAGGCTGGCAAATAGTAAGCTCTTAATACGTTTTTGTAGTTAATACTATTATTGCTAGCAAACAGTAGTGACAAAAGTTGATTTTTGAAAAATTTTATACATATTTTAAATGTTTTTATGTCAGCAAATGATGAGAGACAATCTTTATTTTCATGATGCATCTTTCGCTAATAATAATCTGACAGTCTAATTGCAAAGTTCATGGTTTTCATAGAAAGAACGTCCTATATGACTATTTTCCATGTTCAGTAGTTTTGGAATTTTTTCAGTAATAATAATGACTTTGCTTAATTATTCAAACTAATGTCTCACTCTCTTTATGCTAGCTGCCAAAATTTGCAAGAACTCTGGCCAGATAGAGTAATTATTGTTATTTCAAATTTTAATAACTTTAAAAAAACACAGGACAATATAAATGGATACTTTACATGGCATCACCCCTTCTATAAGCAAAATTCTAACTTCAAAGACTAATATGTTCAGGATCCAGCAGCCAAGATTCTTTTCTTATACCTTAGAAATAAATTTTTTTCTGTAAGAAGCCAGATAGTAAATATTTTCAGCTTTGTGGGTCATACGGTCCCTGTCACAAATGCTCAGCTCCACTGTGTGGTGTGAAAGCAGCCACAGACAATACATACACTCTGAACTTGGTTGTGTTCCAATAAAACTTTATTTACAAGAGCACGCTGTGGGCCAGATTTCTTCTGCAAGCAGTAGTTTATCAGCCTAGAGGATCCTGACACTGTCATGATTTTGTTCAATTACAGGAAGTATTTATTGAGCAATTCTTTGTATTGTGTTACTCTGCTTTACATTATAAACTTGAATCTTCAGACCTATATTAAGTAAGTATTATTATTTTTATCCTCTTCTTATTATTAAGGAGACTGCAGCTTTGGCCTAAGGTGAGAGCAGACGCAGACTGCCCTTTGAACCAGCCTTCCAAACCAAGTCAGTTTCTCCCCAGGCCAAGTGGACCTTGTTCCATGTTGCTAAAAAACGCTCAAGTCCCTCATTACTAAGATGACTACTCACTGAACCTGTTACCACGTCCAAGGGGGTGTGAATGTTCTAACGATTTAATGTGTGAAGGACTGATGTTCTCACTAAGTTAGAACTTCGGTAGTTGTACCTTGTAAAAGAGTGGGGTTTTCTCCCGTTCTCTTGAAAGTACATCATGGAAGCTGCGACCCAGACTGATAGACAATCCAGTCTCTCTCTCTGCAGTTTATAAAGTATCTCTAAGTTATGAACATAATGAATACATTTTCATTTATTGTTTAAATTATTTTCTGGGTTTTGAAAACATCAGACTTAAGGTATTCTCAAAAAAGCTACAATGAAACAGAATTGGTAGCACACCTGGATCCAATTTAAAAATAGGGAAAGTGTTCCCAGATCAAAGATAGCTAAATTTAGTTCACATAAAATTAGTCTTAGAAAAACGATTGGCCTTCTGGAGGTAATTGAAGGCAGTGATCAAAGATAGCTAAATTTAGTTCACATAAAATTAGTCTTAGGAAACGATTGGCCTTCTGGAGGTAATGGAAGGCAGTGGGCAGAATTTCGAGTTATTTTGATCTCTGCCTCGGCCACCTACTAGCACCATGGACAGGGGCGACTTTCTTAGCTGGCCCCCGTCTTGATATCCTTAGGCATAAAATAAGGCTAATGGCAACCACCTTACAGGATTATGGTGAGGATGAAATGTAAGAAGTGTTACTCTACAGAGAAACTGTGCGGATGCTTATGTAACCGAGACGTCCCTAAATCGTCCAGCCTTGCTGGGATTGCCCTGTCTTGTGAAAATAAAATGGCCCAAATCCCGTCTTACGTAAGAAGGGCCACTCACTTCAATCTCCTTGTTACTGTGGTTTATTTTCTGTTGCTGTGTTGGTGCTGTTGTTTTGCGAAGGCTTCTGCTGCTCTTAGTTAACTTTTTGCTCTCTGTCATTTCCCATTTGTGTGTGTGTGTGTGTTTATGGTTTTCGTATTGACTATCCCATACCTCTTGCTACTGTTTCCTTTTCTTTGTTTCATATCACCCTAGGTGGAAACAGAGCACGTCCTGTGCATCACTGAAGAGACAAGGGCTCCAGGTGCAGCTCTCACTTTATCTCCATCTCATCCACCAGCTTCTAAACTCCCCCAAGTCCGTTCCTGGTGTTTTTCAAAGAAGGGCGATTCAGCTCACCCTTGCTCTCTTCTTGCACAGCACACCCAGCGCTGGCCTCAGTTCCTGCATCCAGAACAGCCACCTGTTTTCCCACTATGAGGTACCTTTCCTAGACAGGAATTTCCATTCTCCAAGCAGGCAAAAGGAAGTGCAGTCACAAAGATACCCACCTGTCTGTGATTTTATGTTAATGCAGTTTTAGGAGGGTAATTTTTTTTTTGTCTGTGGCTTTTGTTTAGCAATAATTGAAATTAAGTAAGACTACCATAAACTTTCCGTTAGCTAGAACTTTACTCACTTGCCTTTTCAAACAGATTTACGCATTGTATTTTTAGACCTTGGTCTCATTGAAGTGTGACTCACATAAAGAATAGTAAACAGAACAATAAATGTACAGGTCATTAAATGATACAGAAATAAACTCCCTTGAACACATCACCCAAGTCAAGAAACAGACACTGGCATCGATGCAGAAGACTTGCCCGTAACCCGTCTCAAGCACGCTGCATTACATCTGCCCAAAAGACGGCCCCTGTCCACACGCCCAGCACTGCAGTTTTGCCTGTTTTGCAGTTTTCGGTAAGTGGGACCGTATAGGATGGGGTTGTTTTATATCTGATGACTTTTCCGTAGTACTGTGTTTGAGAGATTCACTCGTATTGTTGTATGTAGCTCTAATTCATGAATTTTAATTGCTATATATAATTTTATTGCCCGAATACACCACTATTTCTCTCTGAACTATGAAGTTGTTCTCAGTATTTTGGCTGTTACGAATATGCTGCTCTGAACAGCATACTTATTATTCATATATATTCAGGAATGGATGTTCGTAGTCTTACATCATATGTTAGCACAACTCTAGTAAAAACTGATACTTTTTCTTAATCATTTACCCAAAGTTCTTTCCTCTCTGAAGACCAAAGCTTCGATATTCTGCCTTTGTGGTTTTGGCTTTATAGCTCTCATGTTCAATTACCAGCGTTCAATTCTGCCTTCTCCTGCTAAGAACTGACAGTTCTCAACGACACAGCTCAGCTGGGTAACATTCCATGAAGCCGTGATATCCAGAGCAACTCGCCTTTGCTAAATGAGTTCATTCCACTTGTTTGGAAGACTCAGTCATCTCACTTTCTAAGGCTTACTCCATTGACAATGGACACCCATTGTCCTCTTCCGTGAATTTGAAATTTTCATCTTATTGTATACCCTTCCGTTTAAAGAAAATGTGCAAAATTGCACTCAAGCTTTGTCCTGCATCTTGCTTTCCCACAGCTAGTAAAGAAAAACCCATCCCCTGCATGGCGCACGCAGTTGTGAAGAAGGTGGTTAGGGAGACGGCAGCACACGGCTATAGTCATAAGCAGGGCATGTGATTTAGAGAGTCTGTACCAGAGGGAACTGCAGGGAGTCAGTTGCCATCTATCTGCCTCGTACACATTTTAATTGCACCACTAACTTTGGCGTGGCGGTGTCACCTAACCCTCTGCGAAGACACATTCTGTATAAAATTAAAATTGTTCTCCTAGGAGGAGCGATATGCATGGTGAGATGCAAACACAAACACAGCCCTTATTTATTTGAAAGTAACTGCTGAAATAAGATGATACACACACACACACATATATATATATATACATACTGTATTTTTAGAATAGCCAACAAAATTACCATGACTTTTATTATCAAGAAAATTATGAAATAATCCAGGCTATTTCACAAGTCAAATACAAGAAAACAAATCTTTATAGAATTTCCGTGTGAAAATTACCTTCCCTGTCTTCAGCTTATTTTTCTTGGAAAACAATTTCAAATTCAATATGGCAACTTTTTCGAAAGGCTAGTTCAAAAATTGAAAAAAATGCTTAGTTGAGATGGGAAAAGTGTTAGCTTATGCAATTTGGTCAGAGTAGGACCCACTGTTGAGGTAATATTCAAGGAAAAGACTTGGAGGAAGCAGGGGAGATAACCGCCAGGCTGCCTGTGAGGACGGAGCTTAAGGCAGAAGAAAATGGAAAAAGTCATATAGAAAATTGTGTTCAACTAATTCCAGAAACAACAAGAAATGTCAGAGCAGGCAGACAGCTAGATGTGAGCAGACAGAGGGGGACGCAGACCAAATGGCAGGAATTGGGTAGAAAGGAGGGGCACAGGCCAAATGCAGGAAACCACACATCGTGTGAGCACCAGGGGTCCCTGGGCAGAGAAAGAAAAGCAGGAACCTCTGGGCTGATACGGGGTCACACCTTTTTGGGGTGATGAGTGGCCCGGAGGCCAACAAAGAAAGGTGGGAAAAGGCAGGAATCTCCAGGATCCGAATGTGACCTTTTGCTCATTATGCCCTCATTTCAATAAAATCAGCCTTGCAGATCAGAAGTACCCATCCTGCACCGACGCCAGGACACTTCTGATCCAGACTAAATACAGACAAAAGTCCCTCCTCCCTTTGGGAAGGTGGAGCTGGGATGATAATCAGGGAATAAGACCCCAAACCACTCCCTCCCCAGTGAATATTCCACCCACTCACTTCTACACCCTCTGTGACCAACTTGCCAAAGGAACTCAGGGCAGCCGCTCCCCTGAGCCTTTCCGCCCTCCCCCTGAGGGTGTGCTGTCCATCCTTTAATAAATCCCCACTTTACTTTCTTAACCACTATGTCTTGTCTCTGAATTCTTTCTGGGGTGGGATGAGAACCTGGAGCACCGGCTGCGCCCGCCGGCGGCAGAAGGGCAAAGAGCCCAAGGACGTGTACGATGGGCGATGACATCAAGAGATTCGGTGGGGTTGTCACACCTTCAGATTGTTTTCTGGAGTCACTGGGAGATTTTAAAGACAATGCATGATCTAACTGATGTTTAAAAGGATCACTCTGGTTGTGTGTGAAGGATGGATTCGGGGGGTGGCAAGTAGTGGCTGGCTGTGGGGGTGTGAAAGGAGGTCTGAGAGTCTAGACTAGAGGTGATGATAGTGGCTTTGACGGAATTGGTATAACCCGAAGTAGAACACACCCGAGGACCAAGTGGAAGACGGAGGATGCGATTTGCAGATGGAGCAGCAGACAGCATCGTTATGACTGAGAGCTCTAGCTTGGTGGACACGTGTGGGGAGAGCCAAATTTCTGGGCAGCCTAGGTCCCTACACACTGACTGGTCTAGGACACGGGATAACCTCCCAGAGGAACGTTTGAATCTTGGTAGAAAATCATGTACTTGTGTTGCTGCCTCTCAGGCTCAGGGAAAGGGGGGAAACCAAATGGACTGCATGACAAGCCCTTGGTAGAAGAATTTATCAAATGAGGCTAGAGGCCAGGTATGTGTTTGACTTAAAAAAATGCTTTTTTCCCCCTCTGGAAATCAAGAGAATGGAAGAGGCAGTCCTTTGTAACATAAAATGAAAGCGGGAGTTTTTTTTCATCATTGTTCTAAGTAACTCACACAATTTTTACCTCCAATTCCTGCACCTTTGGGCTCTGCTGGCTTAGCGTCTGGGTTCCTAAAAAGAGAAGATTTTCATTACAGGATGCAGGAGTGATTCAGCTGAATTAGCGGATGGAGACTGTCATCTGAGTTCTTTGAGTTTCTTTGCCTACCTGATGAACACGGACAAAAGGAGTTGGGAATGGTAACTGGCATGTTTAAATGAGCCTGGTTATCAGCGGGCAGAAAGCAGTGATGCCACACAAGGAAGTGAAGAAACAGTGGGTCCTGAGCCTGGGGGCTCCTCTGGGGAAGCTTTCCAGTTTCCTTTTGTCCAGGGAACAATGGGAATGGAAAATTACTTCAAATGCAGACAGAATCCCAAAAGGCACGGACCCCCTCGGGAATGAAGTTCTGATCAGTTCACGTGATGGGAGTGGTTAATTTTCTCGCCAAAGCCAAGCTCTCCTTTGCCCTGGATGCACGATTGTGCAACTAGAGACACCATTTCCCAGCTCTCATTCTTTACCAACGTGCTGTGGGTGAGAGCGATGTCTTTACTTCCATGTTACGTGCTTAAAAAGAAATCCTGTGCCTTGAGTGTCCCTCATTTTCCTCTGCCAACCAGAGAGGAGCAGTGGCCGGAGCGTCTTGGAAGCCACACGTTGCCAGACGCGCATCATGAATGAACACCCTGTACTATTCGTAAAAGACAGATAGAGTTTGGCATCTTTAAGCCATTGGCTTACTGTTGGCTTTTTTTGGTTACAGAAGCCAAACCTTCCCCTTACTAACACAACTCTTCAGGCAGAGAACCCTGACAAGCGTAGGGCCGAGGAAATGCAGAATGGCCGCAGACAGAAGAAGCGAGTCACAGTGTTAACGACTGTGGTCTTGCAGAGGGAAATATCCGTGTTTTCTTCCTTTCTGTACGATGTACACATGTTTACATTTTCGCTAATAGTCCTGTTTTGCTCTCATTTCCCCAACTAATTCACACAGCACGCACTGCCGGCATTAGGTTTAAAGTTTGCAAAGTGGAAGAGGAAGCTAAGAAGAGAGGAGGTGGCAGACGGAGAAGCGGCTGTCCTTCAGAGATGCAGACGTAGGCTTGGATATATGAGCTGATGAGATCTGACTTTTTCTTCTTTCCTGAAGAAAATTCATCCCTTTCCTTTTAATATGAGGTATCTAATTTATCCTGAAGATGATCAATTTGTGCTTTGGTAGTTGATGTTATTATGAATTTTTTAAAGCATGGATGAAGTGCTGTATTAAAAAAAAAAGTATGGGTGGATTTGGGGCACCCACAGGATACACTGTAATGGAATGCTTGGTCTAGGGGAGCAGACCCCAGGAAGGATGGGGTTAGACACATGAGCTCTATACTTGGGAAAATGCGTGTGGAGAAATGGAGCGATGCTGAAAGAAGCTGGAGAAAACCTTCAACCCACGACCTGAGTGTTGGGACGACCCCGCCGAGGAGAGACATTAGGAGGGAGGCTTGGCCAGGAGCTGTCTCAGACCGCAGCGTATTCTAAGGACGTTTTGGCCAGGCCAACCCTGAGAGTCCTCAGGCCCGAGGCTGCTGCCCGCGGGGGAGCCCCCCGTCCTGCAGGAGCAGAGCCGTGGGATGTGCAGTTGGGCTCAGAAAGGCCGAGCGGCGCACTTCCGTGGCGGCCGCAGAGAATTCTGTCCCTGCTCCTCCTCTGTGCTGGGCGGTGACAAGCTCTCTCCTTCCTGCTGACTTTCCGCCTGGTGTGGCCGTAGGCGGATCTCGGCAGCCGGGCTCTTTTCGGAGACTGTGTATTGTCACCAGCAAAATGCCAGCCCAGGGAGGTCTCTCTCCCTCTCTGACCTCGGGCTGTTTTTTCTCCTCACTGCCGTAACACGGCGCCTTTCAGTGGCAGTCCATCCCCATCTTTTCAGAGAAGGAAGGAAGGTTAGAATGGTGGCTAAAGCTTCTGATTTCAAGTCAGGTCCAAATCCGAACTCTGTCACGGACCAGCTCCTGCAAACTTGGCCCAGCCACTTCACCTCTCTCACGTCCGTGTTTAAAATGTTCAGGTTTAAAACGGCTTACAAAGCCTTTGAGGGTTGTGCGAATTAAAGGAAATAATGACCCCATTAGCACTTTACCGGGAGGAAAGCGTCAAACGGTGTTACCGACTACTGCTCCTTCATGCTTCTGCCTTTCTCAGGATGCGTGGCTCCAAATGGGTCTTTGATGTTTTTCTTTCCATATTTTCACTTGTGCTGCATCTGCTACAAGTCCCATGTCTAGAAGAAGTTGCCTTGTGTCATTTATACCAAGCAGTGGGACAAGGCACTTGGGCCTGGAGGGGTCAGACAAGGTCCCTGCTCCAAGGAAGGTCCTTTTCACTGCCCTCAGAGTTTTGTTACGAGTATAGGATTGTTCCCTTTTCTGCAGACACCTGCTGCCTGCACCCCCCCAACCCCCCTTCCCCACCACCTTTGTGCTCTGTTAGCTACGTCATTAGACACCTGGAGTGAGGGTGACTTTATCCCTGACCTCATCTCATCTGTGAATGCCAAAGCCCTTTAGAGACAAAATATCTAAATGTTTCAAGTAACCATTTCTATGTTTCCATACTCAATTCTGGGGGCATTTTCTTGGGTTTTATTCAAGATCCTTCTGCGTTGCAGTTGGTGTAATGTTTCCACCACCCCAGTTTGCTAAGACATGTGGGACCGGGCAGGCCTAGCGTGAATAACACCCTCTATGATCGATGTCTTGATGTGAGAGATGCTGTAGATCCTTATTTCTCAAGGAGGTGCTATTGGCAGTTTGCACGGTGCAGTTCACTTTGTGTGACTGCAGGATGCTGCGACATGGTTAACGCCCTCGACCCCTACTCGCTAAAAGCAAGCAACGCCTTCTACACCCTACACTCCAAATTACTATCTCTGTACGTTTCCTGAAGTCCCCGTGGGTGGGTGGGCTCGGGCTCCTTGGCGCCAGGGGAAGTGGTCTTGAAGTCGGGGGAAGGTCTTGAGAGGGGTCAGCAGGTGTTAGAACGCAGACTTGTATCGTTGATGGGAGCGGAGCTTGAGATTTCCTGGGATAACAGATACGTTGTGAAAGAGGTTATTGAGGAAGGGGCTAGAAAGAAAGCAGCATTATCAAACATTAAGTGTCTGATTTGTTGGTAAGACACAGCGTCTCCCGGCCGAGGACACACTGGGTGGCCCCTGGGCAGAAAGGGAACATTCTAGGGCAGGTCTTCTAGTAAAATGTAATTTTATATGATTTTAGTAGTGTGTGGACCATGTTCCAAGTCTGTGGAACGTCCAGTAATCACACTCACCTTCTCTCTAGTGAAGATAGGACTGTTTCAGGCGATTACAGTGGTTTTGGAATCTAGATACTTCATTTTGAAGGACCAGCGTTTTGTCAGAAAAATTTTAAATTCTTTGAACTTCAGGTGTTGTTTGAAACAAAAGGACACACACGAAATGTTTGAAGTTTAGTTATGAGATTCATATGTTTTAAATTTCTTATTGTTCACTCCATTTGTCTGAGCACCTGTGTTGGAGAATTGTCCTTGGGGAAAGAAAAAGAAAAAAAAAATTCTCTATTAAATTGGAAACACTTCCATGTTTGTCGTTCATATTTACTTGGAGACCAAGTAGGAAAAGTTTTAATGTTGAAGAACTTTCTCCCAAGTTTTTACGAGCAAGTGAACCAGGGAAACGAAACTGAGTTGTAACCTGAACTATAAAGTTGACTGTTGCAAACGCTATGATCCTGGGATTCTGCTCTATCAGCAGTTTTACGTCCACATTCTGTGCTGTATATTAAAACCTACCTTCTCTCATTGTGCTTATCTCTCAATGGTAAATGGGTTCAGCATATCCTGGCTGTTAGTAGCAGAAGTTTATAGAGAATCTTCCTCCCCCAGAATGACGTGGTAAAATTAGCTCCATTATCATTAGGTTTTGCTCATTTAAAAAAATGCTGGGAAGCTTGATCGCTGTGGGACCAGGTACGCATAGGCTTCAAATCTTCCCTTCTCTGCTCCTTGGCAGAATTTCCATTGTAAACGCTTCTTATTTGAGAAATGTCTCACTTCCTGGCGAGTTTAAATTGTCGCTGAACTCTGTTCCATTGATGAAGGCCACCTGGAAATGGTGCTCATTTCGTGCACAGCTGGATGGCTGCGCGGCTGGGGCTGCTGTCTAGAGAGGAGGGGACCGGAGCCGCGAGCCTGCTCTTTAAACACCTGGGCTAAGGGCACGGCTGTACGTTGCACGTTTCTTTAATTCCTCTCTTCTCTTCGGTTTTATTCAAATGTAGACGCTTTGGGCTTGCTGAATGTCATGGTAATTTTAATTTTAGGGTCAGAATATGGTTTAAACTAGGTGACGTATGAGCTACACGTAGAAGAACTTTTGTCCGAAACATCACCTTCTGCTGTGAGAGATCATGACGCTTTCTTTATGTTGTTTTCTTACTCTTTAGGGCGAACGTTTCCTGGTTATTAATGACGTCACTTGAAGGACAGTGGTTGTGCCAGGCTTGGCGAGTTAGAACACCAGTGGCATTAGAAAAGTCATCCCTTTTATTTAAAATAATGTAATGTATACACATATGTTACTTGAGAACACATCTCTTTAGAATGTCTACGTTTTGAGTGCTGTGGGATGAGAAAAAATTTAAATATGTGTTTGTAAAAAAATCATAACCTACCGGAAACCAGAGGTCAAGGGGGGCCCACCAAGTAGCCCACATAAATCCATCCTGGGAGCAGGATCGACTAAGACGGAAAAGGGTAGAAACACACCTAGCGGGGAGAAATGAAGACGTCTGCTGCATGTAAATGGACAGAATGTGTACACTGCTATTGTAACATGTCACATTTGGACAGAAAACTCATTTTGGGAATATTCCATGTATCGCAGTCAACCCTGGTGGTGTTTTATGCTGGCTGTAGCTTAATTATCTGGTAATTTGAGTATCTGAATAGAGGCACTTTTTTTCTTTTTTCTTTTTGGAAATGTTCGGGGAACACATATAGAGTAAAAGCAAGTGATACTTGGAAGGTAAGGCAGACAATAAAGAGTGTTATTTTAAGCCAAGAAGGAGCTTATTCTTTTGGGGGAACTGAGAAATGTGTAGGAAAGGTGCATGCGTTAGAAATTGCTGCATTGATGAGACAGGATACTTAGCTCCCTTGAGAGCCACTGGTTGTGTTTGGTCCCTGAAGGCAAAGGGACCTCCCCAAGATGCAGGGGAAAAAACAAAAAGAAAAACAAACAACCCTCTCGCTGCAGGATGCAGACCCTGGCCATTGGAAATTGGCCAGAGCACATGAAATTTGAAGGATATGGGCAGGACACCGCCGGCGTCTGCTGCTTCTGGCCGACAACCCACAAGTGCACAAACGCTAATTACAGAGTTGATCATGCTCTGTGTGAGATTTAAAGTTAACTTTTGAGAATATGGGTGTTGAAGAAATTCTTAAAAATCCCATCTGATTGTAGTGACAGCAGGCATCATTATGCCGATTATTATTTCAGACAATAAGAAAAAAAATGTGTATCTCATTCACATTTCTCTTTAATATTTTTGACAGTCTCCAATTGTAAAGTAAACACACTGAAATGCATCATTTGCTGTATTTTGACACGTTGGGCATAAACAATCTGTTTACCAATGTGCCCGGGAGAAATTGGTCTTATGAAAACCTCAGAACTAACGTTTTCTTGCAATCTCCATGCATAAACCTGAATCGATGAAAATGCCCCCTTGATCAGGAAATGTGTGGCTCTGCTTTGTCTTAATGTGTTTGTTTGTTTTAAATGCAGGCTCATGAATGCCTGTTCTCATAAAATTGCACGCCTGAGTATACAGCACTGTACTAGGACTTTTCCATGTTCAGTGCAAACCCAGGTGGGGCGCAGGGGCACCGTGGCCATTCATACCCTCACCTCTGGGCAAATGTATGGCGTGTTTCATCATGTCGTCATAAGACTACACTTTGTTTAACGCTCTTTTGCATGTTTAAATGTGTTTCAACTTTTAAATTATTGTAGTAAATTTTGATTGTTTCTTTTTGCAGTGTTGTGTCTTACAAATGCGTTTTCCAGGTGAGCTGAAAATCGTACCATTGTTCAAATGTCCAATAAATATTTATCTAGCGTGTATTATGTGGAAGCACCTGGTCCAGAGCTTGAGATACTTTGGTGAACAAAAAGGCTGACGATTCTTGACCTGCTGTTTGCATTTGAGCAGTGGGAGTAAACCAATGAATAACAAATGCATATAATATGTCAGAAGGCAACACATACTATAAAAAAATTAGAGTGGAGCAAAGTAAGGAAGGTTGGAAGTGCTGGCTTCAGGGTGCAGGGTATAGTATTAATACGGTGAAAGCTGGCTTCACTGAAAAGGGAAAACTGAGCAAAGACACGAGGGAGGTAGGGAAGATAGGCTCGTGGTCATATAAGGGAGAAACATTTTAGGCAAAGGTAGTAAATAGTGCAAAGACTGAAGACAGGCATAAATTTTTTTAAATGCAAATTCTCTGGGTGAAAAGATTTTCCTAGTTGTTCTGTTAAGAAGAGACTGTGGGAAGTGTCCAAGTATCAGAAAATCTTTTTTTTTTTTTTAAAGGGAAGTACTGGGGATTGAACCCAGGACATTGTGCATCCAGGCATGCCCTCTACCACTGAGCTGCTACTGCACAGCTACTCAGCCATGAAAAGGGATAAGATAACGCCATTTGCAGCAACATGGATGGACCTGGAGACCATTATTCTAAGTGAAGTGAACCAGAAAGAGAAAGAAAAATACTATATGCTATCACTCGTGTGTGGAATTTAAAACAATAAGGAAATCCTGCCATCTTGAAACATGGATGAATGTGAAGGATTTATGCTAAGTGAAATAAGCTAGAAAGGGAAAGACAAACGCTGCATGATCTGCTTGTCAGCGGCATCTTAAAAAAATCCAGCTCTTAGAAGCAGAAAGTTGAACGGTGGCTTCTTGTTGCTGGAGGCAGGGGGAAAATGAGGAGATGTTGGTCACAGAGGCCGAAGTTCCAGTCACGTAGCGTTAATAACCCTAGAGGAGTGATGTGCACGAATGAAACAGTTAATCATAATATACCGAACACTAGAAACATGTAAGAGAACATATTCTATGCGCTCTCACCTGAAAATATGCTAACGATATGACATATTTTAGTTCGATGGTAGCAATCATTTCACTGTGTATATGTCCATCAAACCATCATGTTTTACACATTAAGTGGATACAATTTTAATTTTTTTAAATGAACTTGTTCCTTTGTTCTGAGATGATGGAGGCTGTGCAACTTCTGAACCAAGATGAGCCAATCATAGACTCTTGCTGGGACATTGGGAACTGAGAATTAGATTTTAAGTCAAACAAGAACTTCCAAGGGCTCACAAGCTGTACGACTGCATGGAGGTGGAGCCAAAGTTGAAGTTCTGGTCGTCCTGGTCATAAATAAACTGAAGAGTCGGTGTAGTTTGGTGGGAAAGGGAAAGACTCTAGAGTTAGTTTTTAATCTAGCCTCCACCACTTACAATAAGTGCAACTTTGAATAACCTTACTTGACACATCTATGCCTCAGTTTCCTTGTCTTCGAAGTGGGGATCATAATAGTTCCTACCTTCTTGGATAGTTGTAAGGATTGAATAAGAATTTAAAACTGTTCCTGGCAAAATGTATAACTATTATATAAATATTTCTACTGTTATTTTGCTGTTGCTACCATTGTAGGCGGAGGAACAAAAACCCGCCAAGGAAACTCATCCGTAGAGAGAAAAATTGCACAGACACACGAGAGTGAGGGACCCAGATGATATGAGAGAGACTTCTGAGTTCACCGTGGGACCAGTGAGGCAACAGGATTTTATGTTGAACGTTTCTCTTTAAAATGACAACTTTTCCCACCATTCACAAAACCTCTTTAAGCCAAATCAATTAGGTTTCTATTTCTTGCAATGGGAAACGCACAGCAAATTTACAGATCAATTTTAAAAAGATGACTCGTCCTTTCCATTCTCAAGGCACATGCACAGCAAAGGAAGGACAAGACATAATGATGCTCACTCAAGGCGATGAAAAGTCCAAACGACGTTTTACTTTTCACATATCAAATTAGAAAACGATGCTGAGAATAACCCTTATTTTGATCGGGGGATTGGGAAACCGACCCATTCATTTACTGTTTTCACCCCACATAATTCCACATGTGGGGAGTCACTCTAGGGGGTCAGATGCTCAGAAGGGGTTAAGCAATGATAGTCTCTAAATCATTTAAAAAATAAACAACAAACTGAATAAAAACACAACATAGAGGGAGGAAAATAAATTGTGATACAGTCAGTTAATACTTTGCAGCTTTTAAATATGAGACTCTAGTTCATAAATAATATTTTTTCAAGGGAAAATCTGATCTTGCAAGACCCCATAGATAGTGGATTTTCCTGTTTTTTGTAAACACACACACAAACACAGTATAGATACACACACGTGTCTGTATCTATGAATGTCATATTTGTAAGCATATACATAAACATGTACATATGTATGTGGACACATGGGTATGTGTACATGTGTGTATTTACAAGAATAATAATTCTGTGAGGGTGTATACCACCAGCCTTTAGTCCAAATCAAGCCCACTGTCTGATGTTTGCAAATAAAACTGTGTTGGAACATTGGAACACAGTCACGTCCATGTGTTTATGCATTACCTTTAGCTGTTTTTGTACCGCAAGGTTATAGCCAAGTTGCTGAGATTAAGACTGTATGACCTGCAAAGACTAAAAATATTTGCTATCTTACACTATGCAGAAAACATTTGCCAATCTCTGGTAAAAAAAAAACCAAAAAACAAAGTGATGTGACAATCTATGGAGACGAAACTTCAGAAGATTAAAATACTTTCTTTTTGCTTATGTTTAAGACAATTATATATGTGAACAATTTCCACTGCTAATTATTTTTAACTGGAGAAAATTAACTGGCTAAGTTCTGCACATTTAAAATGGGGAAGATTTGGCTAAAATTTAACTTGTAAAACTGAGAAAATTCATATACGGTTTTCTGCACGTACTAACACACACATGTCGAGCAGTTGTCCAATAAATGTGTCATGTAATCACCACCAACAATGACAAAAACGTTGTAATTCCACATGCGTTTATTCAGTACAAGTAGTATTTGCAAAAAATTCGTGAGGATGCTGAGGTTTTGAGGAGTAGAAGATATGTCATCTCAGGTCTACTTAAAATATTTTTGCTTCCAAATTGTCCTACTTGGATTGTCCCAATGCCCGTGGGAGGCAGATGCCGCTGAAGTCGTGCTGGAGATGACTATCTATAGGCGCTCTCTCTCTGAAGAGATTAGGATCCTACCCAGAAACCAAAAGATCTGAGATGCAACTTGAAGTGTGTTATATTACAGCACTGCCAGGCAAGAGAAAACAGCCTGGCCAAGGCTGGATCTGGTTGGTCTGGGCTAGGTTGTTTGTTAGCTAGATTGATTGCTGTTATTCTGAATCTTTCCTAAGTGGCCTTACAGTAGTCATTTCTTAAATTCCTGGCAGAGGATCTCCAGTGGGAAGATGGACTGACACCCTAATGCTCCACATGGTTATTACATTTCTCATCGTGAACAATAGTGGTCAGGTTCTGACAATCCCATGTGTATTTTGACACAGTGAGTCCATTTTTCCCCTCCTCAGGGTACTGAGTTTCCAGAATTGAGCAGTGGAACATTAATTACTGGATTCAGAGTTAAATGCAATGTTATGTCTCTTGATTATTAAGATGCAGTTGGTCAGAGTGGGGACAATGTGCTGTTGTTCCAGAGTGTAAACTTAAAGTCACCTTATTAGAGTTAAATTCATTCGTTCAGTGTCTCATGGGTGGAAGTTTTCAGCATTCACCAGGAACCACTAGAACGCCAACTTGCTTTTACCATAATCCATGATTTCAATTTATATAAATAAAGATTGTATAAGACTAATGTGCTACATTTATGGTTTGCAGATGACCTGATACTATGCATAGAAAATTCTAAAGATGCCACCAGAAATTTACTAGAGCTGATCAATGAATTCAAAAAATTTTAAGGATACAAAATTAATATACAGAAATCTGTTACATTTCTAGACACTAAGTTCAAACTATCAGAAAGAAAAATCCTGTTTACCATTACATCAAAAAGAATAAAAACTTAGGAATAAACTTATCTAGGGAGGCAAAAGACTTGTACTCGGAAAACTATGACACTGATGAACATGACACAAACAGATGGAAGGGTTTACAATGTTCTTGGATTGGAGGAATCAATTTTGTTAAAACGGCCATACTGCCCAAAGCAATATACAAATTCAGTGTAATCCCTATCAAATTACCAATGGCATTTATTTGCAGAACTGGAACTAAAAATTTTAAAATTTGTATGGAAACACAGAAGACTCCCAAATAGCCAAAACAATCTTGAGAAAGAACAGAGCTGGAGGAATCACACTCCCTGACTGCAGACTGTACTACGAAGTTACAGCCATTAAAACAGTACGGTACTGGGACAAGAGCAGACACATAGCTTAATGGAACAAGATAGAAAGCCCAGAAATAAACCCGCACACTAATGGTCAGTCAATTAATCTGTGACAAAGGAGACAAGAATATACAGTAGAGAAAAGACAGTCTCTTCAATAAATGGTGCTGGAAAAGCTGGACATCTATATCTGAAAAAAATGAAATTAGAACATTCTTTAACACCATATACAAAAATAAACTCAAAATAGATTTAAGACCTAAATGTAAGACAGGATATTATAAAATTCCTAGAGGAAAGCTTAGGTAGAACACTCTTTGATGTAAATCACAGTAATTGTTTTTTTGGTTCTGTCTTTTGGAGTGATGGGAACAAAAGAAAAAAATAAACAAACGGGACTTAAACACTTCTGCACAGCAAAGGAAACCGTAAATGAAACAAAAAGACAACCTACAGAATGGGAGAAATTATTTGCAAATAATGCTACCAGCAAGGGCTTAATTTCCAAAATATACAAACAGCTCATACAGCTCAATATCAAAACAAAACAAAACAAAACAAAACAACAAAGCAACAACTCAATCAAAAAATGGGCAGAAGACCTACATAAACATTTCTCCGAAGAAGACACACAGATGGCCAACGGGCACATGAAAATGTTCTCAACATCATGAATTATTAGAGAAACACAAACCAAAACTACAAGGAAGATCAGCTCACACCGGTCAGAACGGCCAGTATCGACGCATCTAGAAATAAGTGCTGGAGAGGGTGCACAGGGGAAAGCAGAGCCTTCTGCACGCTTAATACGAATATAAATTGGTGCAGCCACTGTGGAAACCAGTATGGAGGTTCCTTAAAAAACTGAAAATAGACTTACCATATGGTCCAGCAATCCCACTGCTGGGCATATACGCAGAGGGGACCTTAATTCAAAAAGACCCCAATGTCCACAGCAGCACTATTTACAGTAGCCAAGACATGGAAGCAGCCTGAACGTCCATTGACAGATGACTGGATGAAGAAGCTGTGGTGTATCCATATCTGTCTCTCTCTATATGTATATATATCTCTCACATGTGTACATATGTATGAAATGGAATATTACTCAGCCACGAAAAAGAATGAAACAAAGATCTAGGGTATGTGTGGTCGGGACATTTTTCTTTACAATAATAAGACTTTCATCCTTTTAGTATTTTTTCCCCCCGTCACTGCATTGATTTCAAAGAGAAAACGGTTGCCGTTCCCTCTCCATCACTGCCCTTCCTTTTACTCTGTGCCCTTGAGATCAGGACGTGCCTATGCCTGGGGCTAAGGCCAGCTGAGATGCTAGAAGAGTTTGGTTAACTATGTGGAATTCAGAGCTGGGCAGGATTGTAGAGGCGGGTCAGGTTTCTCCCTTTCCGTTTTTTGGAGAGGCTTCACGAGGTTGGGCGGTTTGCTCACGGCCGCTTGGCTTCCTACTTTCAGAGCTGGGACATACACATAATTCGGATTTCCAGTCTGATACTCGTTCAGTGATGCTGCCTTTGGTTTCCCGGCGAAATTTAGGCTCATTTCAGGCTTTAAAAAATTCTTGAAGTTGATCGGTTATAATTTCTTTCCCTCAGTTTGACGCAGCGTGCTGCTTCACATTTGAGCGGCAGCCACTACTTCATCCTGCAGACGGCTGTTTTGCAATGTCAGGCTAACGTGTTCCCTTTGAGTTTAGGAAGTGCTGGGAAAGAGGGGTGCTGAGCACTGTAAATACAGATGGTTACATCCCCTGAAACAGGCCAGAGCCTATCATAGCCGACGCCTTCCGTGATTTTGCATACAGATAGTATGAATTAGGAAATGCACTTTTTTTTGAACTCTACAGCTGTTCATAAAATTGTCACAGAAATTTGCATTTAAAATATACATATAGGGAATTTGCACACACTTATGGAGCTCTCTGGAATCCTTAAGAAGGAGAATTTAATGCCTGCCAGCAACTTCTCAGTTACATTCAAGGAAAAGGAAGAATAACTGATAAATGCGAGCCTTGTTTACTCTGGGCCTCGTGAACCTTAATAATGAAGTGGACAGGACCTTGAGTTTGAGGAATGGTGCTTCTGTTTAAAAAATGGGATAAATTATACTTTTTTTTTCCTGACAATATAACAAAACAAATGAAAGATCATTGGATCAAGGCTGTTTTCATGATGTCAAACTAAAAAAATATACAATAATCAAAATTTATGTAAGTGGTCAGCAAATAAAAACTGGAATTCTTTAAATAAAAGAATTATTTCAATAAAGCATTTACATTGAAATTAGCTTTCTAGGCAGCGGGCTTTTCCATGAGTCAAAGTTATTGAAATAGCTGCATTATTCCAAACTGAGTTTAATTCTAATTAGTTAATTTTTGCTAAAAGTTATATTTTATATTACTAAACTGGTGCATATTCATTGTGGGGAATTCAGAAGGTACAAAAAACGTACCCTAAAATGATAAATTAATGCTCTTGTAAGTCTACCATCTGGAGATAATTTCCATGAACATTTTGTGTATCTTTTTTGGATCAGGGTTTCAGTGAGAACATAAATGTCTACCACTTCATTGTTAAAGATTATACTGTATTTTACTGAGTCCGTAAACCACAGTTAAATATTTTCCTTTTTTGGGGGCACTTAGAAGTTTCCATTTTTTGCTAGTGTTAACACCGTTTTGATAAACATTTCTATACTTGTTTATTTACACAACTTTCTCATTGTTTGCTTAGGATAAATTCCCAGAAGTGGATTTTCTAGATTAAAAATGCTTGCATTTACTAAGTCTTTGGATAAACATTTCTGCACTAACCTCTAAAAAGTCTGCATCAAATGTATGAGACAGTCTTCCTTTACATGACCTAAAACCCTGAATACCTCCTCACATCGTCTGCAGACGCTATGGGAGAAAAAGAAAGGGGACCGTCATGTTTACTCTGCATTTTAAATTACTTATGAGGCTTTACATCTTTCTTTTTTTTATGGGATACTTTTTTTTAATTGAGGTTTAGTCAGTTTGCAATGCTGTGTCAGTTTCTGGTGTGCAGCACAGTGCTTCAGTCATACATGAACATACGTATATTTGTTTTCATATTCTTTTTCACCATAAGCTACCAGATATCAAATACAGTTCCCTGTGCTGTACAGTATAAACTTGTTTATCTATTTTATACATACCAGTCAGTGTCTGCAAATCTCGAACTCCCAGTTTATCCCTGCCCACCCCCTCCCACCTATAAACCAGATCTCTTTTATACAAGAGAAGATGCTTCTAGAGGGGGTGCTAAGGGGGAAGAAAGGAGAGGAGGGGAGGATGAAGAGAAGGGGAAAGGAGAGAGAAAGAGAGAGAAGGGGGAGAAAGATCTCTTCCTCTCTACATACACTCACTATTTCCACCTGAGGCAGGTGCCTCCGCTTCCTGCTTCTTGGAACACGGTGAGGGGTGGGAGGTGAATTAGTGTGATATCCAAACTTACAGCTGGATTTTAGATTGATCCAAAGCTCAGTCCTATATTTCTCACCTGTAAGCATGGAGAACTCCAGGAGACTCTCCCACAGCCGTTAATTGCCCCTTTCCCTGCAAGTTTTGAACTTCAGTTTTTCCTCTTTCAAACTATTCCCATATAGATACATATGGGAATATATATAGCCTTTCTCTACAGAGAAAGAAAGAGACTAATTTCTTTAAGGCACTGTTTTGAGACGTTTGTTACTGGCAATCTAACACATACTGTAATAGCCATATCATAGCCCCAAACCCTAGAGAACAGCCACAGCGCCCAGTGGGACTGTGTGCCTTAGAATTCTTCCTTTGCTAGTCCTGCCGGAGCAATGTCCCCGTCCCCGCCTTTGTGCTGCGGGGCTCAGGTGTTTCACCTGGATTTGGAGCCAGGAGCTTCCTGTGAACAGTTCCGGTCCTAGTCCCGCATGGAATGGCCTGTGGAGCAAGGTTTGTGGCACTGCCGGTCTGACCATGACTTTAGTCAGGCTCACTATTGGAGCAACTGCTTAAATAAGCATAGAACAGTTGTGGCTGCAAAGCCACCTTCATGTGTGTTACTAAAGCTACCACTTCATTCAAGGTTTCCTTTCAACCAGTATTGCGGCTGCGAATCTGGTTCGAATCTGATTTTCCAGGCTGGGAGAGCTTTTCCATATTTGTTTCATTATCTTATTATTTTGAAATTTTGCCTTGATGTTACTATTCTATGTATTTATATGTATTTTTTAAAATTTCTTTTTGATGAAACCAAGTTGCTGTTTTCATAGGAAATACCATGCATTTCTTCACTCTGAGAATTTTTATTTCATAATTTCTTTCTCTGTTACCTTGCCTGTCATTCTCTATTTCCTCTGCTGAAAATCCTGAAGCTATCCTCAAGGCCCCTAATCTTCTATTTTCTGTGCTTTTTTTTCTGGCTTCATGGCATTCTAGGAGAATCGCCTGGCCCTATCGTTCAGTTCACCTGTTTGTTATCCAATGGACACATTTAGTCCAATGTTTGATTTTCTTTCCTTAATCCTTCAATAACCATGTGTTTTCATTGCCGAGACCTCTGCTGTGTGCGCTCTAAAATCACCTCTTCTTGTCTTGCGCTGTCCTCTCTTGTACTTGAGTAGTTTAAAAAATCATACTTATTTCTGAGTGTCCTTTTTCTGGCTCTCTTATTCAGCTGCTGCCACTGCTACCGATTTTCAAGCTAGATGTCATTCTTCCTTGCTGACTTGTCTGAGATGTTTGGTATTTCTTGACTGTGCGCCCACCTTGGATGCGAGGTTGCCGTCCGCCCGCCCGTGGCTTCTGTTGTATGTGCGCAGCAGCCTGCCTCCAGAACGGAGAAGGACGTGCTGCCCACAGGAGTGGTGGGGCCTCGGAGCAGCATCCCTTTCCTACTGTGGAGTGACACAGCGCCACAACGTGCAGGGGGCCTGCAACAGTGTTGTTTATCATCTCACAGTCTGTAGGTCAGACATCCAGGTGGCCTTGTCTGAGTTTTCTGCTCGGGGTCTCACGAGGCTGAAATGAAGTCTTCTGAGCGGAGCTTGTTAACAGGAGGAAAATCTTTTTCAAGCGCATTCAGGTTGTTGCAAAATCGACTTCTTTGCGGCCGTGAGTCTGATGTTTGCCTCCTTGCTAACTGTCAGCCCACAGCCTAGCGGCTGCTCGCATTCCTTCTCAGGGGCCCACCTCCATCTTCAAATCGAGAAAGCTATGCGGAGCCTTTCCCACCTTTTGCATCTCTCCAGCTTGCCTGTATCCGTCTGTCTCCGGAAGGGTCTTGGGTTTTGAAGGGCTTCTGTGATTACACTGGGTCCCCGCTGGATAATCCAAATGTTCTCCCTATTTTAAGTTCAGCTCTGCTGTGCCACGTAATTGCAGTCACGGGAGTGACAGCCCATAGTACTCACAGGTCCTCATGATGAGAAAATGGAATACTGGGGCGTCGCGGGAGTTTTACAGTTTCTGGGAACAAGCACGCAGCCCTGTCACGCCACCGCAAACACCCTCGCTCGTCAGCGCTGCCCGAGGCCGACGCCTCCGCGTCCTGCTTCTTGGAACCAGGTGAGGCGTGGCAGGTGAAGCGTCACTCAGCTGTGTTTGCACGGTGACCAAACAGAGAGCTAGACTTTAGATGGTTCCGAGGCTCACTCCCGTTCCCACCTCTAAGCTTGGAGGACTCCAGAGGACTCGCCCATCGCTCGTAGTTGCCCCTTTCCCTGCGAGGTTTGGGCTTTAGCTTTCTGCCTTTCCAATGATCCCCACGTGCCCTCAGTCTTCAAGGGATTCGTCATAATCATTGGCCCACTGAGGACATTCTCACCCCCAGAAATCATCTGCAGCTTCTCTTTTCAAGCCCTATGCAGAGCGAGTGAGTGCCTTTCTAACATGAACTTATTTAACTTCTCACAAGCTTCCTCTCGAGTTGACTCTCTCTCCTCCTCGGCATCATCTTGCTTCTCAGTTTCCCCTTCACCTTCCTGATCATCTTCTTTAACCTCCCTTGCGGTCTGCACTTTTAGTGAAATTGTAAACGTCGGAGCATCTTGGTCTCCATTCTGGATTGCGTTCTTAGGTTACTTTCTCTCTCTCCTCAGTAATGAGTTTCCATGATTTTAAGTATCAATGACGTCCTGATAACATATACACTTTTATCTCTGTTCCATGCCTCTCCCTTGGGTTTGAAATCTGTGTTTCAGTTCTCTTTTTGTTAGGCATCACAGTATTAATACGTTTAAAAGTGAATCCTTGATTCGCCAACTCCACTATATTTCTTTCCCAGTAATTCCCGTCTCACCGGTGGCATCGCCACCTACCGCACGGCTCAGAAGGAAGATGATGCGATGCATCTCGTCCCCCTCATGTGGTGCATTAGAGCTGTCACCGCGTCTTTTTGATTCACATCAAATTATAAGCTGGGCCCATTCACAACTCTTGCCTCGACTATTGAAAAGGCCTCAGCTCGTGCCCCCAGCCCCACTCCTGCTCCATTTTGGTCCACTCCCCACGCAGCAGGCAGCATGACACTAAAATATACGGTGTATAAACTCAACCATCTGCTCAATCGTCCAGTGGGTTCTTGTTGGACCAGTGGTAAAATTATAACTTCTTCCCAAAGTCTAGCAAGGCCTTCGGGATCTGGTTCTGGTCCGGCTCTCCCACCTCACTTTTCCCACTCTCGACGACTCTCCGACCACGTGGACTTTGTCTTCTCTGCTCCTGGGAGGAGAGTTCCTTCGCTCTTTGCCTGCGTGATTCATACTCAGCCTGCAGGTCTCCCTTACATTGTATTTCCCTAGAGAGGCCTTCGTTGTCTGCCTGCCTCGCGCTCTCTCTCATATCCTGTCCCTGCTTTTTAAAATTTCACCCCACAGTTTCACCTTTTCATTAATTGCTTGATCAGTACATTTCTTGACCGCAAACTCTGCACTCCGTGGGGCAGAGGCCATTACTGTCTTGCGCATCACTGCATCTCTAATGCCTAACACAGCACCTGAGTAGAGCGTGTTTTCAGGACCTACTTGCTGAGCGACTAAGTGTATGATCTAAGGACTGAGCAAGACTGATGCAGGCACCTTTAAAAATAATATTGTTGTCACTTCCGTTGGCATTTCTATCAACGTTTTCTTTTATTTATCTAAAAGTGTACAATTTCACGCGTGACTTTATTTTGTACTGTTTTCTTTTGTTACTATACCGACGATCCTCCCTTTTTCAAATCTGCATTTTGTTTAAACTCAGCTTTATTGGAAATGAATATTTCCACCTTTGCTTTCATCTGCTTTTTCTCTGCCAACCCTTGTTTCTTACTTTTTACTTTATTTTATTATGTTGCATGGAAGTGTATGGTTTAATTCCATATCTTCGTCCAGTTTGTAGTTATTAACACTGAGAAAGGAGTCAGCTTGTTTGGATTTGTTGTCATTAATGGCACACTTGGCTCCTTGCAGCCTCCTGTTACTCTCCACCCCCCGCCTCCCAATCATTTTAGGGTGTTAGGCTCTAGCCGGTGCTAAAGAAAACCTTTGAATTTCTTCCTTATTTCTGAGTCCAACCTTGGCACAAGTGACGGGTAACGATCGGCTTGGTACAGCGAAAGAAGAGTGCCTGGAGCTTCTGACAGAGCAGCACATGCGAGCAGAGATCACGTCTCCTTTTGTTGATGCTTGTGTCTCCAGTACCCAAATCAATCTTGGGTACAGAACAGGCCCCAGCAAGTCACCGTGGACTGAGTGAACTGATGGAATCGGTCCACTCGTCTTTTCCTGTGTCTGGAAGTGTGGCCTTGAGCATCTTGGCCCTCAGCACTGAGGACCAGTCTCTTCCTTCTTGTCTCAGGCTGTAGCCATCTTTTCTCTGGTAAGTTTGACAAGGGAGAAAGAAACAAATTACCGTTATATTATTAAGTAGAATTATTGCCCCAAACACCGATGTCTAGCCTTTATATATTTTGTGCAGCTAAATGACTCCCTGCACCCGCTCTCTCTTTCCCCCACTCTAGTGTTCCAGGCTTTCCCACATTGATGAGGGATGACACTGAGTGAGTGCACATCCATCAAAGTAAGATGAAGTTCCAAAGCTTCCTGGCCTTTTTCATTATAATTTTATGTCACCCTGAGGTGGTCCCCGTTTTTAACAAGAATAGTGATCCTCTAAATTTTGTGATTGTTTTTATTAGTTTTTATTTTTAATTTCCATCCCTACATATTTTTCATCACTTTTTCGTTTCCTAGGCAACGTCTACTGTATCTGCAAGATGAGAAATGGAGGAAAGAAAAGGAGAGGGAAAAAGTATCATTCTTCAAGCTGCCACCTTTTCTTGGAGGTGTAGCTGAATGGATTCTGTGCTGACGTTACCTTGATGCTCCCCTATCTATCTGCCTAAAATGATTGATTTCCAGCCTCATGAACTGGGCTGACTCTGTGAGAATCTTTGAATTAAAAAAACCCAACACAACAGCAACAACAGTAAGCAACCTATAACATTAGAGGTTTCCTTGAATTTTTTTTAAATTAAGCAATAATTTTCAGCTCACTAAATGAAACAAACATACTTGCAACATAGTCTGCATGAATCAAAAAAGGTCATCTATGGTAAGAGACAAGGACACTGGGCAAAAAAACCAAAAAAGCATATATTGAAGAAAAACCTCAAGCCATTATGATATAGGACTTTACTAAGAACTGCTACATTCCCATTCCATTTGCTGGATGTCAACTAGAGCATCGAGCTCCTTGTGTTCATGTCAATTGTCGGATCAGACATCCTAATTCAAGGCTAAAAATAAAAAATAAAAATAAAAGCAAAGAAAAGGAAAAGGCAAAGGCAAAGAGAAAAGATACATAAGACAGAGGAAACCCCTAATCTCTCCTTCCCATAGAAGGAATAGAAGGAAGAGGGGATGGTTCAGTCCCAGAAGGATTTCCTAGTGGTGTCATAAAGTGTAAATATACCTCCTTAAGGGACATATTCAGTCTCAGTTCGAACGTCTCTCTGCTTGAGTCTTCCCTTTGCATAATTGCAAAGCAGTAATGCCTTTGTTTAAATCTGCTTAACAAATCCCTACACAATTTACTTTAGAAGTGAGATGAAGTGGCTGTAAAGATAACAAATGCCAATTGTTGGAAGCATGTATATATATATATATTCTTTAAATCCAAAATTCCTTATAATGCAAAATATATTTGATTAAATATACAAAGGATATTTAACACCTTAGTTTTCTGAAGCCATCTAAATTATCTACTGGTGCCCTAGAAATCATAAGACAGGTGTGTGAAAGGCTTTTAGGGTTATTTATTTGAAGGGCAGAAAGGTCCAGAGTAATCTATTGCACAGGGATGGTGACTGCTGTACCATGGACAGAGCCAGACTCCCGACACGGAGAGGTGCCTTTTGGAGGTTAGTGTGCAGATAACTCACCAAAAGAGATTTATTGAAAAAGGAATGAGCAGAGATCAATGCGTTACCAGTTAATTTATAAATCAGCTCCTTCGCAAGGGGACCGGCTTCATTCATAAGATCATAATGCTCATGGTTCCTGGAAAGAGATTTAATGCCATTTTTCATCCATTCGTTTTATTGTTTATCATGTAGAGGAAAGATTTAGACGTTCCATCGAGATGAGAGGAGAAGCACTTCGGGAAAATTCAGTGACGTGCCGACAGCTTGAGGACACGTTTTCTGCCCCTGGAGCAGCAGGATTAATGCTGCCTGGTGTGAGGGACAGGATTGAATCCCCCCGCAGCACAGCGGTGCCATCCGTGGTGCTTCATCGCTCACGTTTTCGCTTCACAGGAAAGGGGCCTTTGTCCACTACCACTGGGCGGTTGTGGCCCATGACACAGTCTTCATATTAACTTTCATTATATGCTTTTAGGTGGGGCCGTTTTACCTTCTGCCCCTGTTACATGACTGCGATGAAAAGGAAGAATTCGAGGCTGTGCGGACATATTCTTGATTCCCTTTTGAGGGTCCCTGGCAACGGCACATCCTTTTGCCCTGAGGAGAAATGTTGGTCCTGCTCATCTCCGTGCTGTAAAGGAAGTGTTCAGGGGACATGGATGAGGCATGCGTTTGGAGGTCCTTTTTCTCTCTGTGTCCTTGGAGGAGGAGGTCAAGGCCAAGGTTGCAGAGGCCTGAAGAGATCTGGCCTGCGGGGTGAGCTTTCCCGAGCCTCTCAGGGGCAGGCTTAGAGCGGTCCACAGCACGAGCAATTTGCGACTTCTCCAACATCACAGCTTTGTCTGCAAAAATGCAAAGCGGTGCATGGGTCGTTGGGGACAACCAGCACTCAGAGCCATGGTTTTAGAGTCCGTTAGTGGCCTCAGAGCAATAAGAACTAATGTTTCGTTTCCAGCAGAACAGAGTCCCTGCCCTAAGGAGTGAAAGGGCATGAGCCGTGGTCAGCCTTAGCTTCACCTGCGTCTATAAGAAGAGTTGTTACAGAACGTGGTCCACCTGCTGGCCACTCAAAAATCAGTACTTGAGAGGGGCAATGTTGATAGAAAGGAAAGTTGCCTTTAATCAGAATGCCAGCAATCTGGAGAGGTGGTGAATTCAGTGTCCCTAAAAACCACCTCCCAAGATTCTGCTCAGCCATGGAAGTTTTTAAAGGGAAAATAGAGAAGTGACCTCAGTTGATCACTGAGATGAGGGGGTCAGAGCTGTGGTCACCCCCCCACCGCCCACAGGCTTGCCTGTCAATTCCTTGTGAATGTTTCTTAGATGCTGTCTTGTTCACACAGTTTGTTGGAGAGATTCCTGAAGAGGAAGCCAGGGTCATTTGTTAATTTCTTATTCTCCATTTCTACTTTTTTGATCTGCAAAAAAAAAAAAAAAAAAAAAAAGAGCAACAAGTTAGGCAAGGTATTGTGTGATCAAAAGATTTGAAAGGTGTACTCAGTCTGCAGATGAGTAGGGCATGGGGTGCCTGGTTTGAGGTTAGTTACAACATAGTTTTGCTACAGTGACAAGACAAAAAGGGTTTCCTGCTTGAGAGGTTTCCTACACGGAGCTGCTGACAACACCCCCCCTCCATCAGACATCACTTCTGTGGGGTTTTTGGTGAAGTTCCACCTCCTGTAAGCCCTTCATGCTGAGAAGGGCTGTTGAGGGTTTAAAGTGAACGATACTGACATGGGTTTGAAGCACCTCTTCGCTGACACTTCTGGTTGCCCGTTTACATGTGCAGACGGAGCAAGCTACAGTGATCGTGACACCCACAGATACACAGATTACTACGAGCAGTCGTGTGAGTCTCATTCTTCCAAGGTCAGTTCTTGGAAGTGTGCTAACCACAGACTCCGCGCCGCTCAATATGGAGCAGCTGATGTTGGGGCTGCTGTCTGGTCAGCGTGCAGTTGGCGCTTTCCCTCTGGTGGCAGTTACAGAGCCTGCAGGGCGGCTCAGGGCTGTGCATCAGACAGCGAGTCTGTGACTCTGTTTTCCTGATCTTTGGCTGTTTGAACCTGCTCTTCTGTGACTCAGGGAGGCCTGGGAGACCTCAGCTGTTCTACAAACAAGAGGCAGGGGTTGCATGGGGGGCGGGGAAGGCACAGGGTTCTGCTTGTTTCCAGAGTGATCCCCGGGGGGTCATTTTCAGAGGAGACAGCAATGTAGCGGCAAGATAAAAATGCCAGAGTGTCTTCAGAGGAGGGACAGCTGTGTTTATTTATTTACTCAAACGCATTTAAAACCTGAGCATCTTAGGACTAACTAACATTCATCGGCAAGTGGACATTTACGGAGCACAAATTCGGAATTCCAACGTGAAGAAAATGCAGCCTTTATCCTTGGGCTTATTGTGTCACGGGAGAGAAGGACGCATAAAAAGATCTTTTCCATTTGAATACATTCTCCAATAGATACAAGGGAGATAAACGCAAGGCGTCAGGCGGTTAAGTACTACGAGCATTCATCTTCTTACCTTCAGAGTAGGGCTCACAATAGCTCCACGTTGTCACTATGACGATAAAATAAAGCAGTACAGTGCTTGAGACCTGAGTTTTCTCTTCTGTGAAATAATGGTTTCCTCATCTGTGAAATAGCCTCACTTCCTGAAGCTGGGGGGAAGAGGGGGTGGGGTCATGTCCGCGATGCACTCAGTGCCTTGCTGAGCGCCTGCCAAGCACGCAAAGCGGCCAGCGACCGATCTTGATGCCGCACGTGGCATTTCGTGGTGCGCACAGCGGGCCGCTGGTCCAGCGTGCGGTACACTCGCGGGCCGGCTGAAGGGCCGTCAAGGCCGGCTTCCCCGAAAACCGGATGCCTGCGGTGGGTCACGAAGAATAAAAGAGTTACCGCACAAGTGAAGAAGACGGGAGGAAAAGGCATTCTCGTGTCCCGCAGCTTCGCTGCTGTGAGCGCTGCGTGCCAGTGTGTGCCCGTACAACACGTACAGTTAGAAAGCTAGAATTAAAAAAATATTCTTAAGTGAAAGCTATTAAAAACAGAAGAAGAGCAAGAACATGCGTTTTTAGGGGTTTAGACTGCAAAGCACACAGACGCATCCAACTTAATTCAAATAAAAAGGGGCATCCTGTAAGGAGGAGTGATGCGCTAAACATGGAGACTCCAGGAAGGACCCGTAGTGCATTCACAGCTGAACAAAAGGCCTGCTTCTTTAACGCAGTTGGTGTTTCACCGAGTTTGGCCAGAGCTGGATCGACGTTGTGTGTTTTCTTATCTCAATCCCGTCTGTTGTATACTTTTTGCAGTTGTTCTGTGAAGGAAAAGCCCAGCTGGGCTAACAAGCGAAGTCGCAAATCTAAGTGTAACAAGTGTCGGATTACTGATCTGAGTTCTGCTGGGCTAACTCGTAAATCTAAGTTAGTAAGTGTCGGTTTGCTGATTCCCTGTTCATGCTTTGCTAGCCAGCTGGGTTTTCAAAGAGACATATCTGGCCTTGAAATGTTGCTTTGCTGCCTCACTGCCTCTACTTTTGTGGTAATGATGCTGCTAAAGCTGTTCCATGCCTATTGGCCGAACACCCCAAGCTTGTACTTAACCCTATAAAACCTCATGCGCACGTCTCGGAGGGGCTCAGGGCTTCGGAGCAGAAGCCCCTCTGAGCCCGCCGGCGCAATACATCTGAGCGCTCCAGCCCTCCGAGTGGTGCTTGTTTCCTGGCTGGCCTGTCGTTTCCGTGACAGTTCCAAGAGCCTGTGCGCTGTGACTTCCTCTTCTCTCATCGGTTGGAGACATTTCCTATTTCCTTAAGACTGTGTGCTTTAGGAGGTATGTTGGTGAGACATTGGGAGAGGGTGAGTGTGGGGGCTGCCAGCCACTTTCCAAATCTAAAAATACTCTCCAGGGCTTTTCAGCCAGTTACTGTTTGATGTGTTGGCCGTGTGATGGGAGAGTTTATTTGTGATTAGCCGTGTCACCGCAGGGTGGCTGTGGCCAAGGCAGCCTTAGTCAGTTCCATCACATTTGGTGGCGGGGCAGGAGTGGCCTGCTTTCGTGTTTCAATAACTCAACCATGGAAGGAACAAAGACAAGAGTCTTCTCCCTCACTTAAAGGTAGTTCAAAGGGTGGTCTAGACTTCATCACTATTAATTGCCATGAGAAAAAAAAATGTTGCTGAATTATAAGTTACAATTCAGAAGATTCATAGCAATGTCTATGTAGAGAGTGTGGTGACTGGGTCCACGCGCCCCAGGTCCTGGCGAGGGATCTCTGCTGCACACCCTGGCCTAGAAGAGAGGGACACAGGTGATGTGTTTCTTTGAGGAACTGGGAAGATGGTGGTCTCTCCATTCTCACGGTGCATGGTCTTGGGAGGGACGGGCCAAGGGCTCTTTTTGTCAGCGTGCCCATTTCTCCAGGAAAAGTTCATGGTAAGTCTTTTTTTTTTTTTTTTTTCCTTCAGGAAAAGAGATTTCCTCTTTCACCCCTAGTTTTAGGAACTTTAATTTTTTTTTTTTTAACAAGTTATAGCTCTAGGCCAGGAAGTAATTCCTTGTGATTATATGTGATGACTGGAAACACTTGTCCTGACCTGAGCAAACAGTAGGCCCTTATTAGATACGTATTATATGAATGAATCACAGCAAAGTGTGGGACCAGCCGTTCTAAATCAATTCTCCCTTCCCTCTTTATTACTGCAGATGGCATCATGAGGTAGACAAGGGCCCCGCATAATTTTCTGGAGAAACAGGTCCCTCAGGAGCTGTGGGACCAGGATTATGGTCTCTCTGCGAGCAGGCGATCTGAGCCGGCGGGGCAATGTAACTCCTCCACGATGGCTCTTTTCCCCTCATTTCCTTCCTTCACAGGTTTCCCCTCATTTCCTTCCTTCGCAGGTTTCCCCTCATTTCCTTCCTTCGCAGGTGTCCCCTCGTTTCCTTCCTTCGCAGGTGTCCCCTCGTTTCCTTCCTTCGCAGGTGTCCCCTCGTTTCCTTCCTTCGCAGGTGTCCCCTCGTTTCCTTCCTTCGCAGGTGTCCCCTCGTTTCCTTCCTTCGCAGGTGTCCCCTCGTGTCCTTCCTTCGCAGGTGTCCCCTCGTTTCCTTCCTTCGCAGGTGTCCGAGAGTCACGTTTACTCTGTTTTTTGTTCCTGTACTTCCTCATCCAGAAGTTCCTGGAGATCGTCCTGAACGGACGGGTAGGTCATATGAGCTACTTCTGCGCAAAGGAAACCGAGCAGTACTTTGCAACAGTTCATTCCACGGATACGTGATGAAATCACTCTGATGGCGCCGCTCTGGCCTCAGGTCACCGAGGCAATGGTGTGAGTTTGAGCTGAAAGGGACCGTCTGTGATAAGGGAAACCTAGCATCTCCGAATGGGAGCGGCGTCAAACATGGCCCAACCTTGGGTGCGCTATACCAGACTCTTGCTCATGGGAAAAACAGCCGCCAAGCAAGTCTAGTTATTTAAACTAAGTCCCAGATAATGCCAAATCATTGTGCCCTTAATTACACTTCAGGATTTCAGAGCCACAGTGGTTGGAAAGCTATGACATGATGTTCAAAGCTACCTCTATTCATCATGTAGCCTGGAATTTCCTGGTTCCTATAAAAAGCTAAATAAAACAGTGAACATTTTAGAATCTGCACTTAAACTCCTGTATACCGAGCCCTCTCCACACCCTTCAACGCTAAGGAATGTATCGTGTGGGAAATATAGATCAGCCACAGTCAGCTTGGCTAATAAGCTGCAAGGTTACAACAGAGATCTGACACGGTTAGTTTAATAGCTATGGAAAGAAAAATAAATTTCATTCTTCTTTTCCTCTGGATCCTATACACATGCACATACAAATTCCATGCTGGTTTCACGGGGGATTGTTTATCACCAGAAATTTATAAGTAGAAAAATTATTATGGCTAATATACAGATAATGATTACATCTCACACATATAATTTTTTAATTAAAAGTAAAAAATACAAGGATAATGTTATGAGGAAAGGTAACCCAAATGGAACAAAACAGAATTGTAGGGTATAATTTCAGAAGGAAATATAGAATTTTTTAAAAAATTCTATTAGAATGTGTCTGAAGGATAATGAATGACCTGGAGGACACTCAGGGAGCAGCGATGCTGGTGCACGGTGCCCTGGAAGGGTGCCTTGGGGGTGGTTTGCTGGCTGGGGAAACCACAGTCTTGATTCTGTCATTAGTTGAGAGTCAGTACAGTCTAGCTTACTATCTAGAACAATTTCTGGGGCTTGTATATATATGTATGCTATGTAATAATAATGAAGAGAGAGAGAGGATTAATTTGGAATGATTGACTGTCACTTTTTAAGATTAATCCATACAAGGAATAATAATTAAGGGCCTATTTTTTGTGTGACATGCTATTCTAAGTGCAGCAGATCACGATAGAACCCCCAGCTCTCATGGAATTAACATTCTCGTTGGCTGAGTGAGCAACAGAGACAGAATTAAATACACAGTTGACCACTGAACAACATGGCGGGTTAGGGGCCCCCACCCCCTCACAGTCAACATCCCTCATATAATTTTACAGCTGGCTCTGCGTACCCACAGCGGATTCATCCACCGCGGATTACCTAGTACGGTGGCACATGTTTATTCAAAGAAATCCCTGTGCAAGTGGACCCACACAGTTCAAGCCCATGTTGTCCAAGGGACAACGTGTGCTCTGTATCAGGCGGTAAATGATGTGATGGAGAGGGGGTGCTTTCAACCTCTGCCTTTCTCGAGTTCTTGGGGTTGGAATAATAATAAAATGGACACAAGACAGATTGACAAGAGGAAAAAAATTAAATTCATTCTCATGGAAGACCGATAGAAATGAGACGTATGAAGTGGCAAAGAAGGCAGCTTTCCTGCTTTTTTAGACAAAGAACTCATACATTTGTGAGGAATCGGCAAGGCAAAGAATCTTAGGGTTGTCAAAGCCAATTTCCTGCGCTCGATGCACGGGGAGGTCAAACAAACTAAAACACGGGAGTTTGAAGCAGAGAAAGGTTTATTGCAAGGGGCAAGCAAGGAGAACACAGTAGGACTAGCCTTTATGTGCTGAACTGAATGAATAAATATTGCTTGCAGTAGCTTGACATCTACCATAAATTAACTGCCTTAAATAACTTAAAATATTGCTACCACACCTTGTGTTGAAATGGTCATTTAGATGTTTTAAATGTTTTGGCAATTAAGTAAATTTTGAGAACCAATGATCATCTCCCATGTCTTTTTATTTGCAGAAATGTTTTCTTCCTTTGTCTACATTTTAATACTTTGTTTTCCCCCACAGACAGTTTAGCTACAACCTAATATTTGCTTATATATATATATAATATTATATATATATGCAGTGCTTTCTGGTTTTTATTGTTGCCACATCACTCTATTAGGCACACAATGAACACATAAAGCCCATATCATGATTTATGGAAAGTGGAGGAACATACAAAGAGATGTTTACATCAGAAACGGAACTTGGAGCTGCCTGTGAGGCGGTGTTTGGAAAAGAAATATACTTGGATAACTGACTTTAAAACATGTAAAATTGTACAAAGTTGGATTGGAGGCAAGGTGGAAAAAATTCCAAACCAAGTAATGGGATGCCATGCATTTTAGACTGACATCATAAAGGCAGAAGGGAAGAAGTAGAAATTCAGTTAATGGTGGAATTAATTACGCAGATACTAAGGGCTGAATGCCTTCAGTCATGTCTATGCCTAGAAATTATAAATATAGTGAGCTATTTAATAATGAGAACAGAAAATAAAAGCGAGAGGAGGGTTTCCGTGAAGAGCCCAAAGGCTAGGAACTGCGACTGGATAATCCAGCTGACTCTCCGTGCAGTGCTTGCGCCGTGGATCCATGAGCATGGCCGCCGTGTGGCCGCTGCGTCACTGGCCAAGGGGCTCTCTCAGCAAGGCCCCTGCGGTGCCCAGGCCAGTTTGCTAATGTGGCTCCGGGAGCAGCACTTTGGAAATCTTCCTCGGAACATGAATCAATTATCAAGAGAATCACTGCCAGCCACGATGGGCAAACCAACTTCGAATGTTTCATAAAAAAAAATCTCAAGTAGACCCATTATTCTCTCTCTTCCACTCACTTCTTCGACCCCTGGACCTTAATCTCTCTCTCTGTGGAATTGCTCCCTCTGTTCCTCAAAATGCCTTGTTTTGCTTCTCTCCATGTTTCTTTCACTGTCCCTTCCTACTGCCTGGAATATTGTTTCACCTATTCCAAAATTATATAAAGCAACTAGTTTGGGATTTGAACAGGGACCTGGTTCTAATACCCATTTAATCATTGGTACCAATGGTAGGACCATGAAACAATGATTTCAACTTTCTGAGCACATGTTTCCTCGTCTGTGAAATGGGGAGAATGCTGACACCTGCCATGCCGATTTCTAGGGCCGCCATCGCAAAGGGCCGCAAACCAGATGGCTTGAACAACAGAACCATATGTTGTCCTGGTTCTGGAGGCTGGAAGCCCGAAGTCAGGGTGTCTGAGGGCTGGTTTCTTCTGAGCTCTGCTCCCCAGCTCTGTCCCAGCTTCTGCTGGTGGTGGCCCTGCCACCTTGGGCGTTCCTCGGCTGCGGCAGCGTGAATCCAACCTCCACGTGGCCTTTTCCCGGTTCCTCTGTCTTGATGTCTCCTTTTTATAAGAACACCGTCATACTGGGTTTGGGGTTAGGGGTTCACATAATCTCATTTTAGCTCATCTTAGCTCTTAGCTACTTATATCTCTAATGACCCGATTTCTAAGTAAGTTCACATTTTAAAATACTAGGGGTGAGGACTTAGCATACGAATTTGGGGGTGGGACACAGTACAGCCTGTAACACCTAATTCACAGGGTCGTGGTGAACACTCAGTATTGTGCTTGACACGTGAAAAATAAATGAATTACCTGACACGAAGTGTTGAAAGTATTTTTTTCATATTTATTGATTGCCTTTTTTTCCCTCTCTCTCTCTCACACACACACACACACATTCCTTTCCCTTTTGTGTAGCCAAATATATCCGTTTTGTGTGTGTGTGCTTTCTAAGTTTGCATCCTCATGCTGTGTTTCTCCACAAAAAGAGAGTAAGGAATATCTCTTTTACCAGCCTTTATTTTATTTCCTGTAGCAAAAAGAGATTTGCAACAAGGACATCATTGACACAGGTTAGGCTTTACAAGTCACAGAATTCTGTTTGTCTTTTCTACACCATTTTTTGCTGTCTCAACCTCGAAAAGGCATTCTGAAAGCTAAACCTACCATTCTGAAAACCAACTGGATTTATATAATGGGTCCATTTTCAGACCACAGTCTTGGTCAATAATGCAATGTTATTCCATACAGAGAAGGCAAGCTCTCACATCAAAAGGTCCCCAAACTTCCCACTTTGCAAGGACTTGTTCATAATACTCTCACAAGAAATTGCTTTTGGTAGAGAATTCACTGTCATCTGTCAAAACAAATGTGAAACTTTCCGGCTTGAAAGTCATGGTTAATACACATCTCGTTGCCGCGTTGACAGCCGGAGCAGGCAGTGTTGTCCATTATAAAAGGATCAACACTAGATGGGTCTTAATAAAAAGCCCTTAGAGAATGCTGAGGTCTCAAGGTGCTGCCTGGGGTGCCTAAAATTAAAATAACAACAAACAACGGACATAGATGATAAACCTTTCAGGATGTGTCAAATGTTTAATTTCATGACTTGTGTTTCTCTACTGTAGACCTGGCTTTCATGTAAATGCATAGAACTGTGCCAGAATTAAATAATTTAAATCTTTTATTCCTGAACCACATCAGAGGTTTGATAGCCACCCCCCAAAACACGAGACAGCAGGTTGTCGTGAGAAATGAGCGGTACATTCCATGTAGACTCTTAGCACCAGGCTCGGCTATGAGGCTTGTCTTGGTCATTATTGTCATCATCATCATCATCACATTAGAAATCATTTTTTGCCGAGCACCTAAATTCAACTTTGTGCTTTTCACTTATTCCCTAGAGGACCACAAATGAAAGAGAGATTTCTAAGAGAACATTTTATTGTTTTTAGAAATGGAAATCGTTTGCATTTCTTCTTTCTCTCCTCCCTGCTCTCTCAACTGTCCAGGATCTCAGAATAAATAATCTCTTTGTGTGTGTGTGTGTGTGTGTCACCTCCAAGCACACAACATCCTAGGCTTCATTTTGGGATTACTGCATTTCACAGGTGAGGTACCCCAGGATCTGCAGCTCACAAACATTGACAATGTAACAGGAATAATTAAAAGCGAAAGACTTCAGAGTCTAGCGGAGCACGCAGTGAGACTGCTGATAGCATAACCACAGCACAGGAGCGCTGCTCAGATTGACAGCGCTGCCTTCTCACAGAGCCTTGTCTTCACATCGTCTCAAAGTAGCCACCATTAATTAGGAGCTAGGGGAACAGACAGCAGAGAGGCCAGAAAGTTAAAGACAAGTTCTTAGCGTTCAAAACAGTTTTAGTCAACCCTTTTGGCTGTATTTGCTTGAGCAGTGGTCTGACCAGAAGCACATAAACAGAAGATCTACCAAGTTTTGAAAAATAACGTTTCTAAAGACCGTCTACGCCGCCTGCGGGCTTGCAATCACTTTTCGCTGTCTGATCGCCACGGTAATCTCCTGCCTCCAAGCCTCCACCCGTAGGACTGAGGCTGCTACATCTACGTGGACTCCAGGAAGGGCGACCTTGCCAATGCCCCCTTGCTTTGACCATGAGGAAAAACGGCCATATGCGCCCTTTAGATGGAAGAGCCGGAAGCTGTGCAGGGAAGTGGGAGGCAGAACCAAGGGTTAGCAGGTGAGTCAGTCACGGGATGCGCTCTGCTGATGGGAAAAGGAGTTCTCACGACTTCTGCCAAACAGGATAGCCTGATTGTTCTGGCCCAGCAGTGGTTGTGTGGGTCCCCCCTTTTTTTTGTCTTTCCAAATGGAAGTTTTTATTGTATCTACTAATTTTTTCTTATACTTTCTCCCTCTTATATTATGTGTCCTGGTGTAGGGGAGCAGATACATTTATTTAATTTACAATTGACCAGATCATGGGAGCACATGGAGACGTGATAAAGAAGGCTGCCCATCACCTGGACTTGGATGCAGTTCCCAGATGCAGGAACTGGCTTGTTACCTTTTGGCAGGGAAATCAGTACATTTACAAATGGAGGAAGGACATGTAAAAATGTGGGTGGTCACACAGGGGCTGTCACAGAGCCTGCAATGGCTACCAAATATCCCATTTCACCTTCGTCTTTCAAACAGAATTCTCACTTTACTCTGATATGGTTTTGTTAATTGCTTAAAGTATACATTTTCTAGCCTCTTTTTCAGGGTAAAATGAATAAGGAATGTAAACAGAAGCTGCTGGCGAAGGCTTTACTGATTCTCTTTAAGATGGCTCACCCAGACACAAGGGCTACCATTTTACTTTTACCATTTATTTCCAATCTGGAATGCAGGTGTTGTGGCTGGTGTCCTGCAGCCCTTCTGTGACTTTGAAATTAGACACAACACACCAAAGATAGTTTGGCAAAAAAGAGAAGGTTCTGGATCCTTAATGTTCCCATCAGATTGACTAGACTTTAGGTAAGTTTCTTCCTGACTTTTGATCCCCCTTTTCTTACCACATTTATTTTAGACAATATGTCATTGTAACTCCTAACTCTGCGCTTTTGAAATGTATATGAATTTCCTTAAAAGCCTCTGTCAAATTTTAAGATCCAGGAGATATCTGTCCCAAGCACCTGGGAACCATCTCTTTGAAATGCAAATATCAAAGGAAGATAGAACCCTTCTACTAGTCTCTGGGGAAGGGCAGGGGCCTCACTTCAGTGGGTGCCTTGCTCTAAGCTTTAAACTACCTCCTGGCAGGGAGTGTGGGAAAAGTTTGCTTTTCCTGTGGGTGACGCTAATTAACAAACACAGGTGGCCTATGATCCCCCACCCCAGCTCTTAAAATCTTCCCTGCCCTTCGTTTCACAGAACTGCCTGTCCATACTGGTCTGTGCTTTCCCCCCTTATTGCTGGCAACAGAATCGGAATAAATCCATTTCTGTCTCCTCCTCTTGTCCAGTGTTACTTTTCTTTAAGAGTCTCTAATGACTTTGTGGAACCAGAGGCACATCTCCAGACTGCCCAGCTCCAGACTTCTTTGACACGATAAAATAAACTCCTGATTTGTTCAAGTCATGGTAGTCAGGCCACTGTTACCAGTAGCCAAAAGGGATTCCTACCTGACAGCAAGCTTGGAGATGCCAGAGTGAATAAAGAAACTGTTAAACATACAGACAAGCCTACTAGTGTCTCTATGTCCTGAGAGTGGATCAATCCAAATTAAAATATTCTAATCTTTTTTTCCCCCCAAAAGGCTATACAGCATTAATTTATTTGGAACCTTCTAAGTATATGTGGTAACATTCAGAAGTAACGACTAACAGACTAAATATAGAAGTATGTAACTTTCAAACCTGTGGCAGTAATATTTATAGTAAGAAAATAGGGACTTAGTGAATTCAGCAGAAAGTCAGAAAAATAGAAATAAAAATGAAGTGTACAAAAAGCCAGAGAGAGAGGAGGCACAAAAGGAGCTATCTTTCCACCACACGCTAACCGTGGGAGGTGATGGACGATCGTGGTAATCATTTCCCAGTGGATTTGTACAGTAAACCATCACACTGTATGCTTTAGAAAATCACATTTACAGTCTAAATACATACGATTTTAATTTGTCAATCATCCTGCAGGAAAGCTGGGGAAAAAAAAAAACAAAATAAAAGTTCTATATTTAGAGGACCTAAAAAGTAAACTCAAAATACATAATTGTGAAATGAATAAAGCTACCACTCAGCCACACTTCTCTTTCAGCAACTCAGAGGTTAAGAAGAAGAAAACATACACACTCGTCACATACACGATGTGCACAGCGTAACTGGGCTTAATTTAATATATTCAGAAATCCTTATCCTACAAAAATCAGAGACTCTACCTTTTCCACAAGCACACCTGGGACACTTACACATAATATCCACATTCTAAATTGCACAAGAAGATTTAGTCCACTTGATCTAGCATTCACTGAGAAATACGTATGTATTTATAAGGAAATTGCAATAGGGTATGCCTCCTTGCTGTGATCCGTAGGGTCTAAACAGCTAATATTGCTTGGTCCAAAATCTAATCTTATAAATAAAGTAAAACTGAATCTGTTCTTGGTTTGAGGGACCCTCTGGTCTGCCCTAAACTTGTAAGGAATATTCAAGACCAGAAGAGGGAAAAGCCATTCCCACTGTCCTCTCCAATTTCTGTACAGATGCTCAAGAACTTTCAATAAAAGGAATCATTAGAAAACAGAACGTTGCCTGGCTTTCTGCTTCTTTAAGTAGGTTGCCGGAGATAGCAGAACGTTTGGAGACAGTCATCAAAGAAAGCAAAAGCTTCAGGGAAAACTAATGTTCCTCCAAATTAAACAGTTAGATAGCTCATGAATTAAAAATCTACGTGAAAACACCTGACTGTAAAAGAGATGAGTATTTGACAGTATTGTAAGGGAAAGGACTATTGGAAAATTAACTTCCTCGCTGACACAGAAAAAGGAAACAGGATGATGGCTCTTTTCCTAAGTGAGGGTTGTGCAAAGCTGTCAAGGGTCCTGTGTCCACAGCTACCACTATCTTCTAAAGGGAAAATTCCTGTACAATGACAGGGACAAAAGATCCTTTTCCTAGTGGACAGATGAGCGATAATCCACTAATCCTACCGCTCTTCTGTCACCTCTTCCTTGGAGAGATCATGCTGCCTCAGTGGAACCAACTTTAATTATTCTTCAAACCCCATCTCATCACAATCATTTCCTGTTTCCTTGAGCCGCTCAAGTAGTCAGAACATCTTCTTGGCCTCATTAGTCCGGTAGGGTGAGATTTGTTCTGCATATGGGCTGCCCTGAAATGTGAACAGAATGGTTTTCTTCTAGAAAACCCAGACGGAGAGAATCCCTGAGTTACTGGAGACTGACTACCCGCTTTCTGATGCTTCCCCCACGGGAATGTCACAGTGCAAGTTTGACCCACGTCGTCTGTCAGGCAAAGGTGGCCCCCGATGTGGGACACGTACACAAGTCCATCATATGCTTTTCTGAAAACTAGCCCCCTAGTCACTGAAAGCACTGTGGGCCATCATCCCCACATTCCCCCCAAGAAGGACTCTGACCCCCTGTGTTATCTGTCCTAACACTCCTTTCTGCCTGGCCAGTAAGCCGACGGGTGAGGATACTGCTTTGTGCAAGGCTGTTGAGGCACTGATAGATTTGTACTTCTTTTGAGGTGGGAAGCCCCATGAAGAGACTGGCAGGACCCCTGCCACTATCTCGTTTTTGTGCTTCTGTAAAACGGCTTGCTTCTAGGAAAAGGAAACTTACCCCTAAGATTCTATTGGTTCCCAAAGCTCACTCCTGATTGGTCCATTTCTAACACCTCAGTTGCATATGATGTTGTAAAATGCTGCAAAATCTTGACTGGTAGCCTATAAAAGCCTGTGTAAACCTACAAACGGGGTCCAGAGCTTGGAGTGTTACCTCCTCTGGGACCGCCGGCGTAATAAACCCGAGTTCTCCAGTCCTCCGAGAGTTGCTTGGTCTCTCGCTAGGATCCAGGTTGCTGTCACACTCTGCTGTAACACTTTGCTGTAATATTTCACACTTTCCTTGCCTGCAGTACCAACCCTGGCATCATCCTGTTGTCAGCTCTGCAGGCAGATGCTTACCTTACGGTGGAGGATCTATTTTCAGTACTAGGGCCAGCGTCATGAGCGAGCAATCTGTGCAGCAGCACGAGTCCTCCTGCTGAGAAGGGCCTTGTGCTTGGTTTCCAGCTGCTGTCACCATCTTGAATTTTCAAATACTTTTTGAACAAGGGGCTCATCATTTTCAATTGCATTGGGCCCCACAGATTAAGCTGCCAATCCTGGTCAGCATTCCTTAGCGTATCCATGCACCTAGACTCACAGTATTTACAGACATAGTGGAGAATCAACAATATATGTGGACAGGGACTTCTTAATGTTTTAGAGATGTGCTGTCTCACATTTCTGCCATGATCTTAGAGCTAAGCTCCAATTTTGTCAGACTCAAGTGCATGACCTAAGCCATGACAGTACACAATGGAAAACGGGAAAGCTGATCACCAGGTACCCTATACGTGTGAGAATCTTGTCTCCTATTCATAACTTACAGGCTGCTATGGCCAAATACTGCAAAGGGTTAATTCAATATATTCAAGTTTATAATCACCTGCTGCAGGTGACTTTCCCCAAGGATGAGCCATGAGGACGACTGCATGTCCCTCAGCTTGGAGACTTGGCTTACTGGTAATGATACCAACATAGGAAATAAGTGTAATATGGAAACTCATAGAACCTGAGAAAATACTGCAGGAAATCTCCAAGAGTTAGAATATTGCCATGTTCCTCATTTTAAAGGACATTATGTACTTGATCAAAATTAAAAATGTTTGCTCTGTGAAGGACCCTATGGAGAGGATAAAATGACAAGCTACAAATTGGCTGACAATAGTTGCAAATCACATATTCGACAAAGGACTTGCATTTAAAATATGTGAAGAACTCTCAAAAATCAACAGCAAAGCAAACAAACAAAAACAATCCCAGTTACAAAATGGGAAAAAAGACAAAAGCAAACACTTCACTAAGAAGGACAAACAGATGGCAAATAAGCACATGAGAAAACGGTTAGCATCATTAACCGGTAGGGAAATGTAGATTAAAAACACAATGGGATATTACTACACACTATCAACGTGGCTAAAATTGAACAATTAGTGGCAACATCAAATTTGGTGAGAACACAGAGAAACTGGATCACTCTTACTCTGCTGTTGAGAATATAATATGGTATAGCCACTTTGGTAGCGTTAAATGTGATGAAATATTCTTACATGCAACAGCTTGGCTGAATCTGGAGGTAATTATGTTGAATGAAAAAAGCCAATCTAAACGTTACACACTGTATGTACTATATGCATATATAGTTACACACTTTAAGTTTCACCAATATAATGTTCTTCAAATGAGAAAAATACAGAAAAGGTGAACATGCTAGTAACTTCCAAGGGTTCAGGCCATGGCAGGTGGACCTAAAAGGTATGTAGTTATGACCATATAAAAAGACAACACCAGCAATCCTAGAAGATTGTGTCAATGTTGAGATCTTGATTGTGACTTTGTGCTAGAGTTTTGCAAAATGCTGTCCATGAGGGAAAAATGTGTGAAGGGCTCACAGAATCTCTCGGTAGCATTTCCTACAACTGCAGGTGACTACACAATTATCTCAAAGTAAAAGTTAAAAAATATATTTTCATATATTCCCATGAAATTATTACCACGTTCCATCTTAGGAGCTGATTTATCTAACTTTCCATCTTGCCCATATTCCAATTAAGAAAGGCTCACGTCATTAATTTAGGAATCTTGAAATAAGATGAAGTCAAAGTTGTCTCTGGAGATTCAAACTCAGGTTACAACTTCAGCTATGCTTATGGTCTGATAATTAATGGGGGTCGTTAAATTAAGCAATTAACTATGTCTTTAGAGGTTTATTATTAATAATCTCTGTTCAGTTCCAGTGTTTTATTATAGGCAACAGGGTTATATTTAAGTGTTTTGGCTGACCTTCCTTTTTATTTAGCAGATATAAGGTTGTTAAAGTAGTTATGGAGAAATACGACATTTTTAGTTGATCTGATAATTGGTGTCTTTGATTCTCTAAAGGAGTGACTGTGCTGCCTGCCATTCAGATCAACGCGGAAAGGCAGAGGAAACCGGCACCCTTACAAGAAGGTGATGCAGTGGTTTGGAGACATTAATCTTGCTGGGTGATTGAAGATGCACTGATATGTGTGGTGTGGCAGAAAGGATGTACTCAGCTCTACAAATTAAAATACAGATTCAACTAAGCCTGAAGGAAGATCTTGCATATAGAAATGCAAAAAGCAAGAAAAGCCACGGCCATCTTGAGCAGCGCAAACACGACAGGAGGGCGCGCTCTACCATTTAGCAAAACCTACTACAGAGCTACCACGATTTGGACAGTGTGGAGTTTGTACACAACCAGACGAAAAGTGAAGGCGTTTCTGCTGAGTGTGTACTGTTTTCATTCTCTTTCTTCCTCACTTTTTTTTTTCTTCACTTTCTGCTTTCTTTACCTTCTCATCTTCCTGATCTGAGAATGTTGTAGTGCCCTGGAACTCAGACTTCAGATTCCTTCTTTTTTTTTTTTTTCTCTACTCACTTTTTAGATAATTTCAGTGTTCTGATTTTAATATTATCTATAAGCTTATAGCTCCTGATTTTACACCTTCAACTTAGCCCTCTCTCAATTTTCTGTACACTATATTCCCCAGGCAGCTAACAAGCATCTCAACCTTAACGTGCTCCAAATCACTACGCAGTTCTGTGATAGACACCACTGTTTGTCTGCTGCGTTCATTCTCCCTGTCTGCCTTTTGTGACAGAAACCCCCAAGATTTCCTGTGGTTAGGAGCTCTATTTACATTCGCACCTTTTCTTTTATCCAATTGTTCCTATAAGACAAAGCTAAGGCTCCTCAAATGTCAATGGACGTGTTGTGTTCAACCTCCAGATCATCTCCTTAAAGATGCCCTGGAATTTCCTTGTCCCTTTGCTGTGAGCTGGCCTTGAGATACAGAAGTGAGCCAGCTCTGCGCATGAGCAACAGGAAAACCCCGTGGAAAACTGTACAGCAGTAAGACTAGAAGGAGCCTGGGTCCCATAGTGATTCCTGGAGCAGAACCATCTTTCCAGCCTCAGCCGACTTTCTGCTGGAATGTTGTGTGAGATGGAAATAAGCCTCTCTTAGTTAAACTACTGTTTCTTCAGTGTCTTTATTCCAGCACAGTGGTCTGCACTCCAGCTCGTACACCCTCCAAACCTCGACCTGCCTCATCTTTCTTAGCCCTTACCTCCTCTCAAGCCCCATCTGCAAGCCTTTGGCATAGTCTGTTGGCTCTGTCTTCAAAACAGACACAAAATCTTGCTATTCTGCACCTCCTTCCACCATCTAAATTACCACTATCTTTTACCTGTAATGTATTGTATTATTTTAACTGGTCTTTTATTTTATTTTATTTTATTTTTTTTTAATGTTTTTATCTGCCTCAAATTAGTTTCAATCTAGCAGCTGAAATGTTCCTTGAAAATGCGTCGAGTCAGGCCACTCCTGTGCCTAATCGTCTCTGACGGCTTCCACTTTTCTACTGCGTAGTGAGCAGTGTCCTTATGAAAGTCTGCGCGATAAACCCTGTTTGTAGCTTTGTGAACTCGCTTTCTGTCACTCTGCTCCTTACTCACATTTCTGATTTGCTGAGGACATTTCCATCTCAAGAACCTCCATTTCCCTGAAATTGCCCCGTGAAAGATACCCACATGGCTCACTCCATCACTTTTTTCAGATTTCATCGTAAGCGTCATTTCATCAGCAAGGTCTTCCCTGGAGAACATCAACTCCACACCATTTCTCTTACTACTATTTTCATTGTTCGGTTTTATTTTTCTCCGTATCATATCAGTTTGAATTATAATGAATTTATTCTGTTAAGTTTTTATGAATGTTTTCATATACTCTGCCTGTTTGTTTTAATTCCCGTCCCCCTGCTATGTTTCATGTCTAGAAACGTGCCTGAATAATAGTGGTCATTTAACAAGTAATGCTGAAATGAATTGAGTAAGTAATAATGGACATCTGTTCAATGAGATATGAAATTATTGTAACAAATGATGTTACTGAAGAATACATAATTATGTAAAAATAATCACAAAAAGTGCTAATTTAAAGACAGAGAAAATTTAAGTAAAATTAGTTTGATGAAAAATGACTAAAATATACGTACTTTGCATGTGTTCCCCCCACCAAACAGCAACAATTTGGCGTCTATTGGTGAATAAGAGTGAATTCATGGATGCTATGGGGTCCAGATAGGATGCTGTTAAACCTGAATGCAGCTCAGGACCAAGGAGAGCTATTCTGAGAATGCAGTTCACTCCAAGGTGGCTGACTTACTGCCTGTGGTCCCAGCTAAAGGCCTGGAAACAGCTCTGTAACCCCGAGGACCTGGCCAAGCATCATTTGGAATGATTCTGTCACCAGCCCCATACCCGAGGGACCCACGAAGAGTCATGTCCAACCGTGCATTGGGGACCAGACATAGACAACTTTGTCCTGACTGTGGACCCTAAGGTGGCCCGTGAACCAGCTCCAGCCCCTCTTAGCTGTGGTCCGGGAGCCCCTGGACCACAAAACCCAGTCAGACTGGAGATTCTGAAAGTGTCTTTTAGCTGGACTCTCGCCTATCCCAGCGGCACTCTGTGACCAGTTATGCTGGCACAAGGACCCAGAGGAGGTACCCCATCTGCACCCCCAGAAGTCCTGAGAGGCCCTGCATGCAGCTCCTCCTTCCTCACAGCCACAGCCGGCTAGTCTGCCAGCAGGACCGTGGGCTCTGGTGACCCAGTAGGAGACACTCCTACTTCTGTCCCTGGAGGTCCTGAGAGGGCCCTACACTTAACTCCAGGGCCTCATGGCCGCAACCTGCCAGGAATCCCGAAGGTGTCCTGAAGGACATTAGTAGGGGACATCCCTACCTGAAACCCCCCCCCCAAATTCTGAAAGGATGCTGAACGGGGATGGGCTGCCCCCTCGATGCCACAGTCCATCAACAGTCCTTGGGTTTTGTTTTGTACTGTTTTAATACTAATTTTTTAAATTTACTTTTCCCCCTATATTCTTGAGGCCTTATGTTCTTGCATTCTGCTTTCAATATAAAACTGTTCATTAAAATTCTTTGAAATCATGTTTAGAGCTAGTTTTTCTCTGAACCTTCAGAATTATTTTTCTTTCCCGTGTAATGGAGTCTTTCTGCATGTGAATGTTTCCTGTTGCTCACCCTGCAGAGGGTAGAGAGAGAGAGAGAGAGAGAACGAGAAATCGATCCACCAGCTTCTACAGTAGCCGTAAGAGGCCGTGTGACTTGCACTTGGCATCTCTCTGTGCATCTGGTGCTGTTCTAACCCCCTTCTCAGAATTACATCTAGGAATAGACGGATCTAAGCCCACCTCTCAACCAACCTCCCACTTCCAGGAAAAAGCAGAGAGGGTTAGCCTCCATCTAGCATAATCTTAGTGACCCAGGATGGAACCTTCTCTTTCTCACCCTCTTATTACATATATGACACTTTGGGCAGTTAAAGGACATTAATGAAAGCAAATGCCCTCTAGACAAAACCAAACCAAACCAAACTTAACTCTGCCTCTGCAGCGCTGGCCAGGACTCATCCCTTTGGTCTCCAGAGCCTGAGCTGTTTTAATTGTGGGCCCTCTACCATCGTCAGCCTTCTCCTTTGTTTTCTGTCCACTTGTTTATGAAAAGAGATGTTACTGGAGTAAAGGACACAGCCTTTTTGCCTCAACAATCACCAGCGATGCAGTAGAGTAGTGGGGAAGGCATATTATTGTCGGATTCTTGGGGTTTGGAACCCGGGTTCACACACGTGGGGGATCGTCGAAGTTCTCATTAGGTGCCGTCTAAGCGCTGGCTTTGCGTCCTCTCTGGTGACGTGGTCACGGGTTGAGCTGTGCAGCCAAGTTCCTTTGGCTTTCCAGTTACTGAGGCTCTTCCTGGGCTCTGAAAACAGGTTCGCTGTTATTTCTAGTTTTCATTTTAAATGTGAATCGTCTTCTTTGTCTCTGTTTTCCAAGCACGTTAGCTGGATGTTGAGAAATTCTTCCCTGATGTGGCCAAGCCATTTTATACCAAAATTTTCTTCAATTAATTGACTCTTATTTATCAGATTTGTTTTTGTGTTGACTGTTTGTAATTGTATGTCCGCTAGAGTGAACTTTTAATTTAACTTCTTATCTATTGTACACACGTCAGTGATACCATTTTTCATTAAACAACACTCAAATTAAAGGGCCCTTTTTCTTTGCTACAATTGTGTTCATAGAATGCCTCTGTCCTTATATTTACTTAAGGAAGGATTCGGTGTTGTGTAAATACCAGATTTCAGTATTTTTTTCATTGTTTCCTCAAAACCTTTTTTTTTTTTTTTGGCTTTCTTGCAGAGTTATGGCAGAAGAGACCAGCACGGTGGCTCTGGGGCAAACGTCCCTACCTGTTCCTCCTAACTGCATGGAAACGCTCTTCTGTTCTTCCTTGCCAGCCTCCTGATCTGGAGCACATTTCACGTAGCAGAAAGAAACTGGCTGTTGGGAAGACTGTAGCTCTGCCACTTGGTCAGCTTTCAACGGGCAAGCTGTCCCCTTTTCTGAGTCTGTCTACTCATCTGTGAAATAAGTTTAAGCCCTTTGGGGGGCTGATAGAAAGGCTGCTTGAGAGGCAACCCGGGAAGGATTTTCATTCTTGAATCCTTGAACGTCTGAGACAGTTCATTGTCTTACAGTGCGAAAGCGGTTGGAAGGAATTGGGAGAGAACAATCAGCAGTGCTCCTTTATTCCCCAGCCTTAGGGTGTTGGATTTTCAGAGAGCCTGGCAGAACAAATCTGACAAATAGGAGCAAGAACTCACACATGTAGTGTTTTCTTTTCCTTTCCAAACTTCCCTCCTAGAACCGGGGAACACATACTTTCCTCTGAAAATTGCTTGACACTTCACATACCAGGACTGAACCCTTTGCGGATCACCTCACCCGTCTGGCTCTGCAACAGTCGCAGGCGACGTAATTTTGAGCAATGGATGCCCAGCGCTTAGCACAGACATAATCTCTTCCTTCTTGAAGCTAAGAGTTGAAAAGGAGAACAAACTTAACCTAGAAATCATACACACAAGTATAAAATTGTAATTTTAAGAAGTGCTAAAAAGAGGTTCGCGGCTTATTACAAAGACTGCAGTTTGGGGATGTGGGCTAGTGAGGGAGGAAAGGTAACACGTTCTGCTGAGAATGCGCTCTTTTTCACTTGAGATTTGAGGCTGTGAAGATGTAGCGAGGGAATGGGGAGAGGGGAAAGCAGAGGCAGAAATACGTTCTGTGGCGAAAGGGGGCATTTCACTTTCAAGAGCCAGACAGAGATCGTGTTCACGTCTAGAGCGTTAGGTGGGGCAGAGCAGCTGGATAGGGGCCGTACCTAGCAGGGACATTCAGGTTGCCTCAGCAATCTGCCAGTTAGCTGGTGTAATTTAATACCGGCTTCATGAATCTCAAGGAGAGTGTGTGTCAGTCACATGGAAAAACCACAGTGAGAACGGCCCTTCTCCCTCCCACCTGAATGGACAGAGGCTGAAATGGTTCGGCCTGGAACATCCACCCCCAAAACTGTTCCTTTATTCCCATACGGAGCAACTGAACTTGGACGGCTGAAGAACGACTTGGCTGGGGCTGTCAAACGGTGCGTCCACGTGGCCTCTGTAGCATGTCCACCTTAGGGCTGTCCATCTTCTTACTTGTTAGCTTAGTCTCCAGAAGCAGGTTTACCAACAAGAAAGCTCTATGACCTTATCTGATTTAGTCTTGGAAGCCACATATAATGTCACTGCTAATGTACCCAGAAGCCCCAGATTCAGGAGCAGGAAATAATGGCTCCAGCTCTTGATGAGACTTTGTGGCCCTCCATGTATCAAAGTTGCCACACGTGGAACACTGGGACTTGTGGCTTTCATCCCAAGAATAAAGGAAAGGGCGTTAAGCTGCGGTGATCACGGTCAAATGTGCGTTCTGCTAACGACACGGCTACGGAGTGACGGAAGCTTAGAAGAGAGCTGAAATGGAGAGAAATGGACAAGATGGACGTTTAAAGAAGCAATCGAGGCAAAACACAGCATTAGCTTGGACTAGAGTGGCTTTGGTGGGGACGAAGAGAAGTGGATGACTTTGGGTGATATTTTAGATGTTAAAGCAGAGAACTTGGGGGAATTAGGTAAGAGACGTAAAAGGAAGGGAAGTGACAAGGGTGAAACCCAGGTGTTTTGGTTTGCACGGCTGGATAGACGACACATCTCTTTTCTGAGATTAGGAACAGGGCCAGAGACGAGACAGAGAGAAAGATGACGCATTCCATTTTGCAAATAATGAATTTAGGAGAAGGTTAATTTGTGCACAAAGAGATGTTAAGTGACTATTACATGGTCTAGAAACCTGAGAATGATATGAAAGAAGAATAGAATGAGAATCTTGCATCTTACTGATTGTCTCATATTACTCAGATTGACTTTCAGTTGGTGGAACTGCATGATTTGATGTGCTTAATAAGTCATTAAATATTTTTGGAGGCTCTGCCGTGTGAACACCAGTATTGTAGGGGAGGACTTACAGATGCATTTCTTACCCTTGAAGAAATTAACGTGTAGTTAGGACAGCATCGGCAAGGCCGTGAAATGTTAATAAACAAATAATAAGACAACAATTCAGTAAATATTGTAATGCAGTGTTTATGTAATGGTTTGTTTATGTAATGGCTTGGCGTCAAAGGAAGGCTTAATGCAGACTTCCTAGGAGCAGATAATTAGGAGACTGCAATACATCATCTGAGGCAAAGCTATGCATAGTTTAGGTGCATATATATAATAATAATATAATATCACATAATATAAACATATTATATAAAAAAAATGCAGGGCACCTGCTCGGAGCTGAATTATCATTAGATGAAATCCTCACAGTGACGTTATTTGCAATTGTGTGTTTTTGCTCACTAGCTGCTAAAATTCAGCTTTTGTTTCTAGTTTTCCACCCCCTTTCACTCTCTCCAGTATAACCTCTACTCATGACCCTCAGGGAACTTTGGTTCATGGCTGGCACTGTAAGAAGCTCTTAAAGGCGGACGTCAGCATCCATCAGATTCTGATCTTCTCCAATCTTGTACCTTTCCTGTAAAACTCAAATTGCATTTTTCAGAGATTGTTTGAATGATGTAAATGACCTTGTGACAGGAGAAAGATATGTCAGTAGACTGGAGATATGGATAATACTTTCCAGATGAGCACAGGTTGTGGCATGTCATGGGGCTGTCTAGTCAGTTTAGTGTGTCATGACCAGAATGTAACAAAGTGGGATAGAATAGGTTGGGATAGGAAATGATGGCATAGCATGGGTGCAGTGTAACAGAATGGGTTGAAATGTGCTGCCACCATTACTATTCACACAAAATAGTTACATGGGCTAAGGGGGACACGTACACTGTGACTCCATTAAAAATGAAGTTAAGAAACAGGCTTAATGATACAGCATTGTATGAAGCATTGACCTCATGTGTTCTATGGTGGATTAATTTACAATCCAGCTAGCAACACCAGATGCTTTCAATGTCTTTCCTAAAATTAGATTTTGCATTTTTCATGTAGGGATTTCTTTTTACATTTTACATTTAGGATTAATCATCTCAAAATTTATACAAATGCTCTAATTTCTAATGAGTTTAATTTCTAATTTAATGCTTTTCGTATTATAGAGAAAGTACTGTTTTGTATACAAGTCCATGTCTCCATAAAAATGATGGGGAATTTCTTTTAGTCTCATTTGTACACTTAGCGCCCAGTAGAGCTTGATGAATTTTGGTTATTTAAAACGTTTGTTATGCCCACTGAATAAGCGAATTGTTTCATGAGTAACATTTGAGGACAACTATCATTTTGTAGCATCTTTCGTCTTCAACATAAGAGCAAGACGCTGGTGCTTAAGGGCCCGGCATGTTCTTCGAGAGGCTGTTCCCCTCTGTGATGACAAATGGGTAGAGCCTGTTTCATGGCACAACATTACCCTCCTACATCCAATCGTCTGGCCCAGGCTTCAGACGGCCCCTTTGAGAACATTATTCTGCTCCTCTGGTTCAAGGATTTAGGATCATGTCACCATTTCCCACGTGGATAGTGATGGCAACATATTAACCAGTGGACCTGAAGCTGTCACGTGCGAAGCTCTCCAGGAGTCAGGCTTGGTGGGAAACGCATTCTTTCACTTAGCAAATCCAACTCTGCTTAAACTCCACTGCCCTTTGGCGACAGGGTAGCAAGAAGTAGACCCTGGGTGGACAGTTCCACTGAGCTGCTCTGGTCAGTGGCACTGGTCATGAGGACTGGCTCTGTGTTTAAGGGAAATGGGAAGCAGCTGGCCCAGCAGGATTGTGGTCTCCCACGGGACTCCACCTACCCGGCCCAGTGCTCCATGTGGGCTTCTCACCATACCAGGCTGGGAATCCTGCTTGAAACTGTGTCATTACAGTGTCTTTCCATATCTTAGTGGTTAATTCAGAAAATTTCTCTTAAAAGTCTCTTTTATACTGAACCTACCACTTAAGGAAGACCTAAACTTCATTGGCTTATAAGATCAGAGGAAGGTTGTCAACTTAGCGTTTTTTTTTTTTTTTTTTTTTTTTCAATTTGGAAACACAGATGAGAGATTGGCCAGGTGAGCATCAGTGGAGAGAAACACTTGCTTAGTTTGCATCCTTCATATTCAAATATCTCAAACGTTGGGGTTTCCCTTTTTATATTGAAGCTGTTATTTTCCTTTTGCTGAGGGATCAGCTGCTCAGAGATGCTTTTAAATACTTCTTTATAAGGAATCGCTCTGATACTTCTGTCTTAGCAGCTTGGATTCCCATAATATCAAAGAAAATCGCTTCATTTGCGGGGATGGGAATGTGAGGGAGCTGATTTATCTAAAATAGTTATCAGCTCACATGTGGAAACTGTACCTTTTGAGATGAGAAGTAAGGATTTGACATTTTAATCGGCGTTCCTCGTGTTCATTGGGTTAAGCTTTCTCAAGATATCAGCCTATTTCAGTGACAGAACGTTCACCCAGATCAAAATGACAGGGTCTGCAGCCAGACTCTCCATCTGGCAGCAGGTGTATTCGGCTGCTTCCTACAGCAGTAGTGATTCCCTTTTATGTCAGACGGTCTCCAGGATATGGTCATAATGGGGGTCTAGCGAGCTGTTGGGATTCTGCAGAGCAAAGCAGGACACGAATTAGCTGATGATTTCTTTGCTGAAATGTTGTTCTTATCTGATCAAATGTTGACAGATTGACAAGAAGGAGAGCACAGCTGGGTTTTGGGAACTGAAAACGCGTTCCTCCGCCAGCCTTATTCCTTTACTACGTCACTGGCAATGTCTTGAAGGAGTGTTGCTTCTAATGACTAAATCATTTAGGGTAACACTTAATTAGATTGAAGTCCTAGGGAAGAGTAAACTTGGGTATACCAGTAAACCCTGAGCACCAGGACGTGTTTCTTGTTTTGTTTTTTTTTTTTTGGATGCTGAAATTGTGTTCAGGGGAGGTTATTTTTGTTGAATTTAGAACTTCCAGGAAAGAAAAATTCAGAAACTTTGCCAGATACACTCGTATTGGCAAAGCTCAGACTCAATCAGAAAAGAGTAAAATTAGCTGGATCTTCTTTAAAGAATTGCACATAATTTTTAGGGGCTTTTATTTCTGTGTAATAGTTTGATACCAGTACATTCAATAAACAAAAATATTTTTCAATCTACTATGTATCTCACATGATAAGGGATCTTGGTTTTGTGAAAAAAAATTTTTTTTTTTGCATATATCCCCTCCGGTAATGTGAGGTGAAGGGTAGAGATAGGAGTGAATAACTTACCAAACCTCACAGGGTCTGTGCCGTGTTCTACTCTGCACTGTAGTTATTTGTGTATATTTTATTTATCATTACAGAGTTATGTGAAATAATTTTCATAGTCATATTATTTGCATCCACCATCATTCTTAGAAGAGTCTCTGTAGGATAGTAAAATGTCAGAATTTGGTGAGACAAAGAGTAATCCATGATTTCTTACATTTTTAAGGGAAAGACTTTGTTATGAAGCCAGTTTCTGCAGAATTTAAATGTGAGAGTAAACCTACCAACAGATAATAAACTAGAAAGAGTTCAGGAGACACATTTAAAAAAAAATGTTGAAATAGGATGGGAGTTCTAGTTAAAGATGGCAGATTGCACAAGTATTTTGAACTCTCTTCCCCTCTGACACTCACTGAATGACAAGGTATTTTAAAAAGATGTCTATCTTCAAGGACTGAAAAAGACTGGTGAATACAATCTAGCAACAAAATGTCAGAAACTAGAAGACGGATGCCTGGTGGCAATGACATTCTCAGGAGCAGACATCAGAAAACCGAATGCTAAAGTTTGAAGTAAGGAAGTTTAGTAAGCAATCTAATATCCTCTAATGTGTCATAATACGGAAGGACCTCTGGAAGTGGTGAGAAAAATTGTGTTAAAAAACAGAAGGACTGGTTCAAAGTCTAAGAAACAGACACTGAATGCCCTCCTGAACCCCACACTGCTAGGACGTTTCCTCCGGTCACTAATTCCCTAAAAAGAATAAAACAAGTGAGCTGACAGATTGGGATAGATGCTTGCATTGCCCACAAATAACCAAGAAACATGGGAAATTCAACAATAAAAATACAAGAGCTCTGACAAAATTGAAATTGAAAGCAATATATAAGTGAGTAAGTCCCCGTAAGGGGAATACCAGTTGGGCTATGAACTAAAGAGACAAGCTACTTGACTGGTGATCAAAGAAATACAAATTAGATAAACACTTGAAAGTCATTTCAGTTTTATATTGGGAAAAAAATTGGATGGTCAATTTCTGGGGTGATAACAGAGAAATAAAAATTCTCTCATAATGTTGGTGGGATTGTTAATGAGTGTGGTCAATTTGTAAAGGAATCTAGCCCTTCCTAGACAATGAAATATAGTATCTGTAGTTCTCTCTTATCTGTATAACCCAAAGAAATCCTCACATTGACACACAGAGCCATCCATGGGGTGTTCATATCAGATTTGTTTGTTCTAACAGAGTTGAAGTTAGCCTGGTGTCCATCACATCAAATGTAGAATATGCATTTTGACTAATTTTAGATCTTTTATAGAAGTGGGGTCATATAGCACTTGTCATTCTGTGTCTGGCTCATTCCACCTAGCGTAACGTCTTCCAAGCTCACCCATGTTGTAGCAAGGGACAAGAGTCCTTCTTTTTTAAGGCTGAATAATATTCCATTGTGTGTCTATGCCATATGTTTATTATCCATTCATTCAATCATACATCAATAAAAACTGAGTGAAATGTGCCTTTCCTGGAATACCACACAGCTGTTGGAAACAACCAAAAAAAATCCACATTAAACATTTATGTAGAATGAAAAAGTAGGGTATAGAATGAGACATATAGCACAATACCAATTACTACATTAAAGCATATGTATACCTAAAATAATATGAAGTACAGCATTTCCACGGATTAAAAATACACATGTAGAAACAAAGAGAGTGGGTCTATGTAAGGAAACTGGTGAGGTTAGAAATGGGATTGCAGGGTGGGAATGCAGTTTGGTGCAGCCACTGTGGAAAACAGTATGGAGATTCCTCAAAAGACTAGAAATAGACTTACCATATGACCCAGGAATCTCGCTCCTGGGCATTTATCCAGAAGGAACACTACTACAAAAAGACACCTGCACCCCAATGTTCATAGCAGCACTATTTACAGCAGCCAAGACATGAAAACAACCCAAATGTCCATCAACAGATGACTGGATAAAGAAGACGTGGTATATTTATAAAATGGAATACTACTCAGCCATAAAAACTGACAACATAACGCCATTTGCCGCAACGTGGATGGACCTGGAGAATGTCATTCTAAGTGAAGTAAGCCAGAAAGAGAAAGAAAAATACCATATGATGTCACTCATGTGTGGAATATAAAAAAAAAAAAAAAGAAGAAGACAAATGAACTTACATATAGAACAGAAATAGACTCACAGACATAGAGTAAAAACTTGTGGTTGCCAGGGGGGAGGGGGGTGGGAAGGGACAGACTGGGAGTTCAGAATTTGTATACTGACAGTTATATACAGAATAGATAAACAAGATTATACTGTGGAGCACAGGGAAATATATACAAGATCTTGGGGTGGCTCATGGTGAAAAAGAATGTGACAATGAATATATGTATGTTTATGTATGACTGAAAAATTGTGTTCTACACTGGAAACTGACACAACATTGTAAATTGACCATAACTCAATAAAATAAAATAAAATAAAAAAGAAATAGGAGTGCAGGTGCAGGATGAGTGATATGTTGATCAAATAATGATAATGTGTCATTAAATAAGGATGATGATTATGACGATTCTTAATCCCTGGAATCCTTCAGACTCACTATAATTAAAAGCAACCCACGAAAGGTAACCAGCACAAGGGGCAACTGCCCAACACGGTACTTGGTGAACAACCGTTGCTCAATCTTTGCTTCTCAAAAACAACTGAATGAATAAATGAATTTGTGAATAAAAAAAATGAAAAAAATGAGTGAATGATATGTTTTATATGCTCTGAAGTTTATTGTATTGAATGGACAGTATGTACAAAAGCAGAATGGAACCAAAACACATATTTTTTCCCATATAGTCTGAGCAGACGTGTGCCACCGTGACTGATAATTGGCTTGGACTGGGGCTAAGATATGATTATTTATGAAAGCGATGGAAAAAACGCAGAATTGATTCAGATAAGGCCGACTGTGCTGAGAAAGGTGGGTGGATTTCAATTCATTATGTGAATTTCTGTCCATGCTGGGGGCTTTTAGGCCTAATCACAAGAAAAGGAGACTGTGATCAGTTTAGAAATCTAGGTAAGGCAAACACACTTCAGTGGGAAATACATTTTCCTGTCCAAGATGTTTAGTTCAGCATAATTAGCATGAATAATTCAGGGCAGTTTCCTGATGCTTATTATATTTGAGAACTTGGCTGGATCCTAACTGCCCTGGAAACGCAGGCAGAATGTAAATTTCTCAGCACAGAGTGGGAAGTAGGTAGGCTGATTAAAATGTAATATGGATTTAGAATTAACAGTATTCAGGACCTTAACAAAATGACCTCAACAGTATTATTTTACAGAAACGCATTTGCATAATTGTGGCAATGACATCTCCCTCTCTTCCCCACTCGTCCCTTACACCTCCTTACATATTTAATTTCTCCCTTGATCAATAGAAAGGAACATTGCTTATTTTATAGTTCATTTTAAGTTGAGCCCCAGTTGAAGAGGGAGGGTAATTTTATCCTAAGTAAAGTAGGCAAAAACTTTGCTGTTACAAAGATTAGAATGTTTGACTCAATTATGTGCAGTGGGTCGTGTTTATCCTGTTTACTTTACTATTTCAGCAAAGTGTTCACCTTTGTGATTGTGCAAGTTACTGCCCTCTCACTGCGGGTAAAACCCGGAAAAAGGCATTAGATTACAGCGCGGGCAACAGGGAATGGACTTTGTATGTTAAAGTCGGATTTTAAAAAAAAATTTCAAGCTCTCTGAATCAATCTGAAATCTTTTCAGTGTGAAACAAACATCTGAAGAGAACTCTGACTGTTTGTAAATGAGAGCAAAACTGCAAGTCAGCACGTTCCCCGACTCCAGGGCTGAGGAGACGCTCTCACTGGCCTCTCACATTCGTGTGGCAACGCGTAGTTGTTGCCCTGACCTCAAACTGCTCTGATCTCATCTTAGAGAGACAGAGAGAAGAGGATGGAACCGTGGGAGGGTGGAGAGTTCAAATGGCAACAATAGGGTGGGAAAAGAAAACAGGAAGAGGGGCCAGGGGCCAGAGGCCAGAGTGCCAGTCGGCAGTCCGCTGCCATCAGCCAGGGGAAGGATGCGGACACCGTCCGTTTAAGGTCTTAACCTTTGGGGACCCATGGCCCTAAGGGATCTGATTATAATTATGTCCATCAGATATACTGACATTCATGTCTGCTTTCCTGTTACATGGAACTCTTTAAAAAATTAAAAGAAATGAAATAAAATAAGTCCCTGATGTCTCATTTTCAATTTTACCACTTGTAAACTCTATGGTTCTTTTAGATATAAAAGATTATCTAGGCTCAAATCTAGGTGTGTCACGTAAAAGTTGTGGGTCACTGGGACACTTAATGTCTTTAACTAAGTTACTAAATATCTCACAAATATCATAGATAAAACACTATGTATGTGTATTATTATAAGTATATTATAAATATACATTTGTATTTATAATGTATTATGTATATGTATTTGTAATGTATTATGTATAATGTATATTATTATAACTATATTATACTATATTCTATATTATATAGAAATATAAATACATTATAAATATATGTACTATATATAACATACTTTCAATTATATAATATAATATAATATATAATATAATATAATATAATATATAATATAATATAATATAATATATTATATATTCAATTATATTACATATTATAATTATAAATACTTCTTATTGTCAATTTATAAATAATTTAAATGTCTTGCAGAGCAAAGCCAAAATATTAATCTTAACAGATTTTGCTTAGCTACTCCGGATGGCTTGTTTATTCTTCCAAATGAACTACAAACTTGTGAAGTAAGATTTAAGAAAGTGTAACATTGAAATGTATTTTTTCCCTAAAGAGTCACTTGGGGAGGATGACTGTCTTTAAATTATTTCCCTCGTGCATGTACACTGAGTCTCTCGGTATAGCGATGCCCCCCGCTCCCCTTCACAGCCGTGAGGGAGGCTCTTCTTTTTTCGGCTGGAGCCTAGTCCTTCTTGCTCGAATGTTTCGTGGAGGAAATGTTCCTAGTCTCTCTCCCTGTATTTTGGGCGCAGCTGACTGTACTCTATATCCACCAGAAGGCTGCTTTAATATCTGCTTCTCCCACTTACTCGTCTTAGACCACCGTGACGGGCTTTAGTGGACGTCTCTGATCTACTCTGTGTCCTTCTGTATTAAACAGGACACAGTCAGGTCCAGGAGACGGAACTATGAAAACAACCTCTCTTGTTTACTTTCGAGACGTCTTGAAATAGGTGGTTGCACAGCATCACCAAGAACCCAGACTCTCAGCTGACGTCTTTCCGCACTGCCGCCCTCAGGATCTATGTACCTGGCGTGCTCCCTCGTGGTCCGAAGTGGATCACTGACCAGTTAGGGGCAATGTTGGGCCAGAGCTGGACCCTTTGTACAGAGCAGGCAGTGCTGGACCCGAGAGGACCCCACTGGTGGAAAAGTCGACTATAAGATGGAGATCTGTAGGCAGCTTGCTCCCAAAAGGAGCAAAAATTGACCCAAGTATCTCCAAGTATTGGTATCAAATATGCCAATGAGAGAAACCATCTCATCTTCCTGAATTGGAAAGAGTAGCTGGACAGAGTAAGGGCAGGAGGTACATGAACTGAGTTTAGCTACTCAAAAAGGGAATCTTAGAGTATTGGGGAAAGACTCTCCCTCCAAAATCCTATATATTTGTCTTTTTTTTCCAGAAACTAGGCCCCTCCTTCTCAGTGGTACAGTTCCCCGAAGTTGCTGTTTCAGACGTAAGGGAAATTGTACACATGTCACACACACACACACGTGCACACACACAATTAGTTTGCCTGCTACGTCAATGAAGACGTTGCACTATCACTAATGCAGCCTTTGAAATGATCCACCCCAAACCCTGAAGCTGACATAACTCAAGGCCAAGGATGTGCCTGACCCCCTCCCAGCCCCCAAATTGATTTGCCAGCTTGTGTAAAACTCAGTCAAGGACCTGAGATGATCGCTCCCCGGGCAGTGCCGGCCTCACTGCAGAATCTGGTGCTTCTTGTAACTATTAGTGAGGAATGGTGCTGTCTTTTAAAAAAAAAATGCGAATTATTGCTCCAACGTTTTTAGTGCTATTTTCAGGTTTTAGTCCTTTTGTATTGTTTGTTTCATCAAGATGGCCATATATATATATACACCTGAACTTCGGTTTTGATTGTCCTATGAAAAAGTTCTGTGTGTGTAAGGTGAAGGCTAGGGCTGTCTTTTGACTGTGGAACCTAAGTGTGGAGGAATTTGTACCATAGTTCTGATTAATATTGTCGATCCGTTGGAGCTAAGAACATAAACTGTTAGGTACGTCTGTGTGCTACAGAAGCATTGTAACTAGAGCATTCTCACACGTTTGAGGAACATCTGGTGTTGAAATAGTGGTGATGGCTAATATTGCTACAACTTGCTAAAATTAACCGAAGCGGTTGGGGCCATGACCTAGAAGGCCGCAGTTCTAATACAGCAGCCTTCAAAATCATGGCGACAACAGGAAATAATGCCTTGCGTTGGAAATAAGCTGGGACAGAGCAGGCCGGTCGGGAAGCAGGCTCCAGCTTCCGAAGACAGAAATAAGACAAGACCCCATGAAAAGAGGCCTGAGGCAAATCATAGTTCAGGGCTGCCGTGGTGTCTGTGCTGCCGGCTCTGAAGATTCTTTGGGCATTTACAATGGGAACGTAACTGAAGTGAAATCCTAGACATAGGCGGTCTCCCTCCCAAAGGCACCGGCAGATCTACTCCAGCCCGAGAGTCCGTTGCTGCCCCTTCTCGCCAGCTTCTTACTCTAATCCAAGGAGCACTGTATCTTCATAGGGTTCTTCCTTCTGGACTTAATACCCATCTCTTGCCTTCTCAACATGAACACGCAGATCCCAGGCGCCAACACAAGTCCCGCTGAACCACCACACAGGGCAGATGCTTGCGGATGCACCTGCCAGAAACCTAAGCACGGAATCGGGTGTCCGTAGCTCGCATCAACAGGGGCTGAAAGGTGAGGCAGATTTTAGAACTGGCTGAGCCATGCACCGAAGCACGTCTGTAAGGATGCAGGTCTTTGGTATCTTTCTCCGCTCTGCTGCTCTGTTTCTGGTGGTTCTTGCTTCCAGTGAGGAAGAGCTGTCCCTAAATATTGCCCTCAATGTCTCCTCTTAGGCCACTGGCCAGACGTCAGCCATGTGTTCATTCTTAAACCAGCGCCTGGCAAGAAAGATGGGGATGCCTTTAAACTAGGGTTCCTCAACCTTGACGCTGTTGACATTGGGGGCCAGATAATTGTTTTCTATGAGGAGTTGCCCTACGTGTGGTAAGGGGTTTGGCCACATCCCTGGATGCTATCCAGAATATATCACGTCCCCCACTCCATGCGGACAACCCAGAAGGTCCCTAGACATGGTCAAACGTCCCTGAGGGCAAAGCCGTCCCTTCTTAAGGGACAATAACTCTAGACCTAATAAAATTGCCCCTGCAATGAAGGGAAAGCCGGAATTCCACTGTGGCACGGAGCAGCGTGCGGGAGAGAGGGCTGCTCTCTTTGAAGCAATGTTATTTAAGGAATTAACTGGAAGGGGACGGGGACCTGTAGGTGACCCACAACAAAAGCCTCGTGTATGAATCAAGTCCTGCGTCCGCACTGCTGGTGGTCAGTCCGGGGCAGGCCTGGCCCTGCCCAGCTGGGCTGCTCTCCCTCGTCTTACTGGCGGTGGGAGGGACACGTCTCTGAGGAACGAGATGTGGGTGGAAAGGAGGGTGCCTGAAATAGAAGGGAGACTTTCTCCTCAGGAGAGATCTCATTTCCGTCATTGGCCGTGACCGCTCGGCGGGGCTATGCCCACAACGCCTACTGACTGGACAGGTGGAGCTCTTCTCAGTCTTCCACGCATCACTCTCAGCATCCGTGATTCATCAGCAGCTGGAGACTTTTCAGAGAGTTTGGGGGTCCCTTGTGGACCATTGGGATCAACACTGAACCTTGAACGAACTGGATCGCTTGGCGGCCCTGGAGCCGGCCTGTCCTTCTGTGCGTGTGTGTGGTGGGAATTGACTTAGGTTTAAGGAGGGCCCCTCTCCTCGGGAACCCACCAGCAACACAGAAGATGTCCTCTAAATTGCTTCACCACGAAGAGGACACATAGCAGCTACACGATAATTATTTTGGGGTTTACTGGAACGTAGCTCAGGATAAAAACCGCACCCAGCCTACGGAGCGTTATTACACGCCGGCGTTGACCTCTCTCTTTTGTGAGCCTCTCCCAGGTGCTGGCCTGGATGCCTGGAGGGCAGATTTCCGTTCTAATATTAGCAGAGGCAGGTATCAAGCTGCTTTCCTCTGGACTGATTGTCGCTTGTGCTAGTGATGACCCTGTTATTTTAAACCAAGCGAAAAAGGCTTCTGACATGGCTTAAATTTTTAGCTAAAATGGACCACCGTGGAATGGAGTTACAAATTTGTTCATTCATTCATTCACCACAGTGGTATTTATTGTGTGTTGTGTACGTTCCTAAATGTATATTGACAATTAAAGCATGAGCTCGATCATCAGGAACTCTCAGAGTCTAACGTGGGGGAACAATGTGTAAAGAGATGATTTAAGGAGGTTCTAAAAAGTATCATAAAGGGAATGAATAACATACTGGGCAGATATTTAGAAGTTTACAGTTGTAGTAAACTTCAAAAAGCAATCAGTCAAATTCCCAGCAGAAACAGGGCACAGTCAAAGAATTAACTGAGAAGAGCTCAGTGAAGTGACCCTTCACAGAGAAGGGGCTGCATTTGGGGAAGCAGAGTAGAACCACGAGGCAGCCAGGGAGCAGCAAACGCGGAAGCCGCGGGACTCGAAGAGGCAGGCGGAGAGTGTTCCTGGAACGGGCACACACTGCTGGCCGAGGAGGGGACTTCTCACAGCCTGGCGGAAAAAAAGGAAAAAAAAGGAAGAAAAGGGCAAGGATGGTACATCCGCTGCCCGCCAGCGGGGGGAGATGCGTGGAGAGGGTGCTGCTGGCGGGGCACAGGGAGCCGAAGCCAGGCCGACAACGGCTTTGTGTGCCCCTCTCACTTCGTTTAGTGGAGACGAGAAGACACTGGCAGACGGGAGGAAATCTGGCTGCTTCTTTTAGCTTTTCTTCTTTATATATAAGGAATTTCAGGGAAAGACTGCATGTGTGCGTGTATGTATGTGTGCATTTTGCTTTCTCATTTGCATAAAGCCAGATTTTTCAGAAGCTAAGATGATCTTAGGAAATTCTTCTTTAAGAAGACTTTTAAAATTGTTTCCTGGAAGCAGCACCTATAACCACTGAGACATTTTTAATAGGAAAAAAACAGGATGAGCAAGTCCATAGTCACACAAAAATGCAAAGGGTTGAGCTCTATTGATCTTGAGGTGCCCCGAGAATTCGTAAGAGATTAGTAAGTCTGACCTCAGGGCAGAGCCTCGTTTTCAGTTCCTCACATCACATATCAGGTTGATCAGAGATGCCGAGATGTTTCAGGTCATCATTAACATGGAGGCGGCGTCCAGGGCTCTGAGATGCGCTGTGTCCCCCCAACTCCCATTTCATCCGGGCTCCAGACAACTGAGGTGTTTTAAAGACGCTTAGACAAATTGGCCAACTACTTATGTGTTTCCATCAGTTTTTATAATTAGGTTGGCATTTTTCCCTCAAAGCTTTGTTGGAAAAATGACAAAGGATGAGCTGCTGGTGTATCATTCATCTGTATCCTCGTTAACGAGAGTAAGATCTTCAGTCAACAGCAAGAGATGGGACTAATGACGGTTTCTGGCTGTTTGATTGTTTATCACTTTTTTGTTTTGGTCATTTTTCACTCTCTGCATTCCCTTGATTGAGCCAATTGTGAATAGAAGCAATCAATAAAACTCCAGGTGCCGTAGTTTGGCATTCCTCTTGCATATATTATGTAAGATGGTGGAAATAAACCTGTGTTATACTTAATCGCTTATGTTTTTAAGAAAAACAGCAACAAAGCCTTTGAACGTTTTGAAGCCAACATAATGCTGTTATATTTTGTGGGAACATATTTGTATGAAATTACTTGAATAGAACAAATAGGAAATAGGAACTCAGAGGAGCGGTGCTTGGGCACGTACAGATTACGCACCAGTGTTCCACTGGCATCGGTTTTACGCATGAATCAGGTGCACACGGGCACATTTAGCAACTGATGCCTTTTGGAGACTTTCACATACTAACAAGAAGGAAAAAACACTGATGTCTCTTTTGGTAACTGTCAATCAGCCCAGGAGTACTCACTAGACATGTGATGCACTAGCCTGTATGAAATTAAAAAAAAAAAAAGTTTTCCAGCTTGATTCTGTGTATGAAAATAAAATGGCTTATAGAGGAGATCTGAACCCCTAGACTTGTGTAAATCTCTATTAGGAAATACAGCAGATTATTAAATGTACTGAAAATGCATCTTAAAATTTTATTTTAATAAAAATAGTATATATTTAAGTTGGATAACATGATACATAGATACACAGATTGAAATAATTACTACCGTCAAGCTAACATAGCCAACTCCTTACCTTTTTTTTCAATGAGAGCACCTGAAATCTACTCTCTCGGCGAATTTCCACACCCCGTGCAGAATCATTGACTACGGACGTCTTGTTATACTTTATATCTCCAGACCTTTCTGCCCTTTGACCAGCATCTCCCCATTTCCCCCAGCTCTCCACCCCCGTAACTGCCATTCTACTCTCTGCCTCTATGTATTTGACATTTTTAGATTCTATACACATGAGATCATGCAGTTTTTTTCTTTCTTTTTGGCTTATTTCACTTAGCATAATGTAGTCCAGTTTCATCTATTTGCAAATGGTGAATCTATGCAATGGAATATTTTTCAGCCTTAAAAAACAAAATGAACTTTCTTAACTTCATGTGTAATACAAGTTATAAAGGTAGTTTTAAGTTAGGTGCTAATACGTAAAAGACAAGCCAATGAAAGGAAAACCACCGAACTTGCACCGTGTATGGTGAACAGAGCAGTCACCTACGGTGATTAAATTCTGAGGCTTAGCAATTCAAAGAAGTCACCATGGATGTCAGGAATGCATCCTTGGTTTTATGACCTCTCGGTTTTAAATAATGACCAGTTTTTAAATCAGTGCCTCTTCAATTTTGAATAAACCCTTTACATTCAGAAGGGAAGAATTTATTTTGGTCTCTTAAGTCGGTGGAAAGCCTGCAGCCTGTGACTGAGCCATGACACAGGCTGGAACACAGCGTTTGGAATCAGGGCGGTGGAGCGTTGGGAGCGTTTGTTAAATACGGCCGCTGCACATCGCCGTGGGAACTTCTGTCCTCCTGGTGCACCTCGCCCTGCAGGTGGAGGGGTGGGGGTGAAAAACGGTGTCCCTGGTGTGGACTTTTTCACCAGCCCTGTTCAGCTGGAGCCCAGCTGAGGCCCGGCCCTGGGCACGGGCGCTGTCACCATGGCTGCGTGAATGACAGGCGTAATCAAGAGGCTCTGAGAAGGGAGCTGTTGTCACGCTGTCTTTGCTGGTGACCTGGAAGCAGGGAGGAAACCTACTGAGCGGCCCTGCCTGCTGAGCAGCTGGGCTGTGGCTCGTTGACTGTGCCCCAGAATTATTAGCTGACCCTCTCCTTGCGGCCGGAACAGCGACAGAACAAGCCCACGAGCTCACTTGCCCGTCTCAGGGCTGAAATGTAATTAATCTTCTTGAGAAGAAGTGTAACTTTAAGGTGTGTGTGTGTTCACACGTGTGCAGATTGTGTATGTTTCCTTTTATACAATATTTCCTCTTTGTCAGACTCACAGACATAGAATACAAACTTGTGGTTGCCAGAGGGGCGGGGGGTGGGAAGGGACAGACTGGGAGTTTGAGATTTGTAGATACTGACAGGCATATGCAGAACAGATAAACAAGATTATACTTTATAGCACAGGGAGATGTATACAAGATCTTGTGGCAGCTCACGGGGAAAAAGAATGTGACAATGACTATATGCATGTTCACGTATAACTGAGAAATTGTGTTCTACACTGGAATTTGACACAGCAGTGTCAACTGACTGTAACTCAATAAAAGAAAAGAAAATAAAAAATAAAATGAACGCGTCATGTAAAAAAAGAAATATGTTTCTTTCACCTTTATTATGAGAATAACAAGAGTTCACGTGCGGGTGTTTTATGAAGCTTGCCTGGCATAGAAAAGATTCTCTTCAAATGTGATCCCCTTTCCTCATCACACTCTCCTATCTCTTGTTTTTGGTCAGTCTTGGCCACTCTCCGGGATCTCATAGCTGCCTATAGAGATACTGAGCATGGTTAAACACATCACACAATTTAAGTACTCTGAAAATTTGTTTCATAGAAGTTAAGAGCTGATGGATGTCATTTATTCATAAATAAAACTCCAAATAACTCCACCCGCCAGATAATTTCACGAACTGCCCGAGCAATTAGTAGTGGTCATGCTGACACTGAAGCCGGTGCTGATCTGTCATTGAAGGTGGACATCTGCATCTATTCGGGACTCCATACTTGGAATTTTGCAGAAATTTCATCCGATTCATAATAGTCATATGCTGGTGTCCGTATTGCTTTTCCATTTTCCTAACTTTGAAACTGAGTTGTATGAATGCTTTGTCAATTTGATGTGTAATCTGTTTGTGTCCAACCTTGTGAAGTTTAAATTTTGTCATGTGGCCTCTCGCTGTCCAAAGAGAAACTGAATCAAACTTTCACTTCTTTCTAGAATCGTAGAATGCTGGGGAGTGGGGGTGGGGGGGGTAACAGGGAAATGGTCTAAAACTTCATTTTACTTTAATGACTGATTCAATAGTAGAATTTACCCTTCCACATTCTGGACATTTGGTGATCTAAAAATAGACTGAAATTATTTTGAAAACAAATGTGGAAGGTCTTGTACTGACAGGGGCACACACAGTTTATAATGGTCACCATTCTGTGAACAGTATGCATGACACTGACACATAGACAGAAAGTTATGAAAACATAACGAATGGCCAAGAAACAAACCCAAGGAATGTATGAATTTAACGTATGTCGAAGTTAGCATGCGGAGTCTGCGACGGTAAAATGAATTTTTGATACCTGGCTTCTCTTGCTGGAACAGTGAGCATCATTTTGGCCCTGTGCTCAGCCACTGGCAATTTCTCTGTATTGTCTCACCTTATCTTCACAATGATGATAAAGTTCAAGTAGGAATGCTATTTACAACGTGCAGCTCAGGAGAAAAGCTGCGAGAGGCTTAGTGACTTCCTTGTTCTCACACAGATAGAAAATTGCAGGGCCCAGATCCGTCCCTAGGCCTCTTTGATAATAAATATATATATTTTTTATTGTGAATTTATTTTGCCCACATAGACTTTCTTTTTTCTTTTTTATTATAACACTTTTTTTGTGTGTGTGTATATATATATATATTTATTGAAATATAGTCAGTTTACAATATTGTGTCAGTTTCTGGTGTACAGCACAGTGGTTCTGCTATAAATACATATATATATTTCTTTTCATAATCTTTTTCATTATAGGCTATTACAAGGTATTGACTATAGTTCCCTGTGCTGTACAGGAGGACCTTGCTGTTTATCTATTTTATATATGGTGGTCAGTGTCTGCAAATCCTGAGCTCCCAATTTATCCCCCTACGCTCCCCTTTCCCACCTGGGTAAACTGTGTCTGTGAGTCTGTTTTTGTTTTGAAAATAAGTTCATTTGTTTCATTTTTTTTTTCAGATTTCACATATAGGTGACATCATATGCTATTTTTCTTTCTCTTTCAGGCTGTCTAGTTTTTTTTTTTTTTTTTTTTAATCAGTGAGATTTTTCTCTAACGTCTGGAGGAGGAGTCTGACTGCAACCCGATTTGTGACCTTTTAGAGGCCACTAGTTTTCTGCTTCTTTTTAAAATACAGTTTTGGCCCCCTTTCGCTTCTCTCTTGTTCGTCTTCCCTTTTTTGTTTCGTGCCTTCCTTCTTTCCCTCCTCCTCCTCCTCCGTCTCCTGCAGACCCCATCGTTTCCTTTCTCTCCTACAGAGGTTCGGGGTCTCAGCAGGGGAGGGGGGCTGGTGTTAGCTGGGGTCCCTCCCTGACACTCTGGACGGGTTCTTTCTTTCTCGGTGGTGAATCACAAGTTGGTAGGCTCCCCCTCCATCTCGTCTTGCCTGCACTTGCCTGAGATTTGGACGTGACAATTCCGACACGAGGACTCTCTGGTAGGTGGCGTTTACCAAGAGTGGCCGCACATTTTCCTCCACTTCACAAGCCCGTCCGGAGTCCTGGTGACCCCCTGAAAGAGGGGCAGTCTGTTTCCCTCCCAGTGAATCTGGACGGGCTTATGTCATTGTTCCACGAGTAAAATGGGGGTGGAAATGAGTCTGTAACACATGAGGACGGGTCATAAAGGTGATGCAGTGTCTGCCAGGCTCTCTCTCTGTTGGGGTATCAGCCTTTGGAGCCGTGAGCACCACGTGGCAGCCCAGCTACCCCAGAGCTGCTGCCCTGAGGAGACCATGTGAGAACAACACGCAGGTGGGAGAGGCTCTGAGCGGCCCCAGCTTTCCAGCTTAAGGAGCCAACTGGGTCTTCCCAGCTCAAGTGCCAAATGCACGTATGCGAGCGCCGTCGGTGGAGCCCAGCCCTGCCCTGCGTGGCTGCACACACGTAAAACCCCGAGCGGGAACTGCCCCACTGAGCCCAGTCAACTTGAGAACTATGAGAGGGGAAAATAAAATGGTTGATACTGTTCTGAGCCACTAAGCTTGGTGCTGACTTTTCGTAAATCAATAGAAAACTAGACATATGATAACTTCCTCATGTTTATGTAGGAACACAATTTTTAGAAACGAACATAAAACTCCTATTACCATTTCCATGGAAATTTAGGACGAAAGGAGCTATTTTATTTAGGGTCCACACTTGGTACTCTGGATCTCTCTGGTTTATCTTGTTAATTAGGTTAAAAAAAAAAAAAGCCACTTCTGCATGGCTCATCTGGCCGTCATTGAATGGTACTTTACAGACTTTGCACAGGACGCATGCGGCTTTATAATTAAGCTTTTTAAATTAATTAGGCCAATACAAACAATTAAATCACAGAAAGACGTCCTGCGTCACTTGGCCCAAGATCCAGCCCACGTTAAACAAAGTTTTCAGGGAGAAACCAGCGAGCACCAAGGGTCGGTATGTTCAGAAGACGTCAAGGTCTGAGAAAGGATGAGGGTCCTAAGTTATGCCAATTAAACTTACAGCTGCTTGCAATTCGGGGAGTCTGCCATGTGTATTACTTCACTAAAAATAATAGCACAGACTAATGAAGATGGAAGGTATGTTTCTTTACAAATATATACTGTGTTTTTGATCCCTAATGTAGAGTTCTACTTGTATGGATAAAGTCAAGGAGCCTAAGAGAGGAAGCCAATGTAATGTTTCCATTCTGCTTATTGCAAAAGAGTCGTTTTAAGTGCTTTCTGATGCTGGCTCACGAAGGGCGGGGCTTCAGGCTTTTGCGCGGGGAGCTCGGTGGCCGCCCTTGTCCCTGACGCGCGGCACCAGCCCCCTGTGCTTCCCACTGGGCTCTCGCACACACAGGCCTTGTACCTTCACACGTGTCCTGTGCGCCCAGGCTGCTTTGTTCATTCAAAACCAGCACAAGCCCCGTGAAGCTCAAGCAATACTGTGGGAATGTCAGATGACGCTGATCATTGTGATAAGGGTTCTGATAATGGGAGGATGTTTTTTCTTAAATCTTTAGAGTTGTAAGAGTAAAGATCATTTATCTGGTTCTTTTTTCTTTTTTCCTTTTAAAGGTGAAGAAATTCAGAAATTTTAGGGATTTCTCAAGCTGAAAGGACCTCTGATGTTCAATTTATTCTATGCATTATAGCACATTGTGTACGAATACAAATCTATACATTAAAATATAATAAATCTGGTGATAAATGCATAATAGAACAAGTCATCTTTTTTTTCGTAAACAGTTTTACTCATCATTCCAAATCCTAAAGGCATCCTTCTACTCAACTCTATAGGGGTTTTAATATTTCAGCTAAGAAGACATATGCATTAAGCTGTCCAAGAATCGAGCATTAATGTGTGGACACAAACCACAGTCCTATGGATCCTGGCAACTTCTGAAGTAAACGTAGTGGATACCAAGACGAAGAAGCTGTCCTCTGACCTACACAAACCTGAAGCATCAATTCTAGTGGAATTTTCCACTAAAAGTAAACAGCAATAAAGTGAAGAAAGAATGTAGCCTTTAACGGCTAAGAAACCATCACTGAATAATGCAGCTCGAATTGCACAGGCAAAGCTACATTTTCCCAAGAAGAAACAATGTGCACGCACTGAGGTAAGTGTAGGTGGTGTTTGCAGGAGTGTCAGGGCATTCGTAACATTTCTGCTTATAATTGCAGCTTTAGTGACTGACGACTGTCATGTCTTTATAGCCCATTTTTATAGTCAGTAACTTAGATAACTAGCAGGTCCAGTTTACTTTCTTAACCACATCTCATTTATGCCATATTCAAGCAAACACGACACAGCGTCAAAACTATGCAAACTCATTTTAAAAGCCAACTATAGTTTCTCCTATTTTAAGTGCAATATGCATTATCATTTTTTTTTCATTTGCACAGGAACTTAAAAAATCTCTGTCTGTGTTGTTCCGTATGGAAGAGCATCAAATATACAAATAACGTTTCCCTCTATGATCACATGGGGTCCATCCTTTTAAGATTCACACGAAGGCTTACCTCATAATAATTCAACCACTTATTTAGAGAAGCAGAGTGTGTTTGTCCATATATTTTCTAATTAAATCTTCCTACTGAGTGGCCGATGTGTTTATTCCTATATTGGAAATTGAGGAATTGAGGTTGTTGGGGCTGAGGGCTGGTCACCCCAAAATATGCCTCAATGGCATGTTGATTGTTTTGAATTAAAGTAATTTTAGAAAAAGCCAGTGCAAGAGAGACATTCTGGCCCTTCTCTCTGTCTCCCTGAAAGCAGGAAATATATCTCCCATCTGAAACACACCCTTCCTGGACCAGGAGGTAGAAAGACACACTTATTACCAGACAAAGGGTATATTCAGAGCCAAGAAGGCTATACAGACAAATCTTGTTACTCCTCTACTAATTTACTACCCAAGCCCAGACTTTGCTTAAATTCCTTACTAATTAGGCACCCACCTAAATTTCTTTGTCCTGTCAATTCTTTTGCCTAAAAAAATATAAAAGCTGCCTGTTTCGGTCACTTCCTGGGTCCCATTTCTCTGCCAACCCTGTGAGCACACGTTAAACTTGTTTCTTTTTCTTCGGTTAATCTGTCTCGTGTCAATTTTATTACTAGTCCAGCTACAAGAACTCAGGAGAGGAGAGGGGGATGCGCTGCTCCGTGACAGCTGGCGCGCCAGGGGGGAGGCTGCTGGGAGCATGGCTGGGCCCTGCTTCCCGCCCCGAGGCTGCTGCAGCTGAGGAGTCCTGGGACATCTGACAAATCCTGGCAGATGGTGACAGTTCTTACCACAGCAGCCTCCTGGACCTCTCCCTGCAAGATCTGGTGGCAGGAATAGTGGTGAAGCTCCTCTCTCTCGCTCTTCCTCTACTTAGGTAAGAAGGAGAAAATATTTGGAGCCAGTCCCTTGTGACATAGAAACTCTGATACTTGGTAGATGAGTGCTCTTGTTTTGTATCGATCATTTCCTCCCAGAGATGGTCACTGTTGTCGTTTGTCTCTGTCTGTTGTGTTGTTTGTCATAATGTGGAAGAGCCACAGGGCAGAGCCAAAGGCTTTTCTAAGGCTGCTGTTGGAGCTGGCCTCGCAGGCTGTGAGTTGAAGTCTCTCACCAGATCATCATCTACTTATGAGACGGGAAGGGGGCAGGGCACAGCCGTTCAAGGAAGGACACAGCAGTTAACACCAGGAAGGTGGAGGATGCAGCCCCCAGGAGGCCTTGAGGCTCAAGACGGTGGGAGAGTTGACTTCCAGCGGAACTTGAACTTCGTTATACGCTCATTGTAATGTATTAACATGGTTAATAACATGCCCACAGGCACCAGGGCAGTCCCAAGGCCACAAAAGGTCAAAGGGTAGGAAATGGCCAACTTCCTGGGAATCCCAGCCCCTTCCTCAGGGTAGTTAGACTGGTCCTTCCACTTATTAGCATATGAAGCCACTGAGCCCTTAAAAACTGGCCGCCCCCTCTCTCCCTCTTCAGAGACGACCCGAGCTCTGTCTATGGAGTGTGTACCTACTTTTACTCTAATCTGAGCACCCAACCCCCACACCTCATGGCCTTTCTCTCGCCTTTCAATGTATCTCTCTAGATAAATCTGCCTTCACTCAACTGGGGCTCGCTCTTGAATTCTTCCCTGCACGAAGCCAAGGACCCACACCTGGCGAGGCACGTCCCAGGGGCTCAGCTGAAGCCTGGGACACGGCCCTCCTCATGCCCCACATCTGTTTTTCCTGCATCATTCAGACAGACCTTGCTGTGGATCCTGTAGGTAAAAACTGGATGGCGTTTTCCCTTCCACTCTGTTCTGTGTCTTGAGAGCTTGTTTGTGTTTAGTGCAAATATTCTTTCTGGTCTCTGACATCTGGAAGATGCGTTTACCATGGTGCATCCAGTGGCCACTCCAACAGACTGAAGCTCCAAGACATAAAATCACAAGCAGTAGTTTTCCTGCCATGTAAGATCTCAGGGGAATTTGTCTGAAGAGGTCCCAGCCCCTAAGGGGGCTTTGTCATCTCAACCTTACTGCCTTGTTAGTGCTGTGGAAGTCCCGCACAGTACTGCCTCTCCAGTGTCACAGATTGACAGGTCTGTGACTGGAGCTGTAGCACAGTTTCATGGAAAACTGGAGACACCATTGTCACTACATCACTCTCCCATAGCAATGAAGGGCTTTTACTTTCTTAGACTAGCTCTGGGAGTGAACTCTCTGGATCTCGAGCAGGCTACAACCTCTCTTTTGAATACCTCTTGTGTCTTTGGTTAATCCATAAATTAGTTTGAGTAGCTATTTTAAACTGTATAAGATCTTACTTGTCAATGGCCAAACAACGAGTTATTTAAATTGTCTATATTTAAAAGGAAAAAAAAATGAGAGCCCTCATAAACAGCTGTCAAATGAGTACTGATGGAGGAATCAAATTGAGAGGAAAAAAAGAAAGTATAATGGTTAGCTCCAGGGAACCCTTATGAAGATGAAAGAACAGAAATTAGACTTCAAACAAAAGTCCAACGTAAATCCCACTTCCTAAAAATGACCCCATCTCCTCAACGACTCCCCAGGCCTTCCTACAAATAATCAGAAAAAAAGTCAGCCGGAGGTAAACATTCAAGGGCCAATAGAAACAAGTGTCTCTGTCTTGCAAATCTCACCAAAAGCAGAAGTACAACTCTAGAAGAAAATTTAACTTTACCAGCCCCAAGGGCTCATCTATTCCTCTCCAAATGTTTGTAGATATTGTAAAAGATCAGGATATTGGAGCAAAATTGTCCCGTACTTAAGAAAACAAAAATTTGAATAATAATTACCCTAAGACATGATAATGAATAAATACACTCCAGAACTCCTGGGAGAAACCTTATAGTTTCATTCTCTATCCCTTAGGTTCTACATCTTTTCATGTCTTTGAAATGTAAGTACAGTCTGCATCACCTGAGCCACAAGACTGAGCCTGGATTAGCTTAATTGGTAGAAACTGAAACTGAAGAAGAAAGAAAAAGAGGCAAAGAGAAGGAAAAAGGCTTCTTCCCCCTTCCAGTTTTATTGAGGATAAATGACAAACAGCACTGCACACGTTGTACTGCACAGTGACTTGACTATACAACATGAAGTGATTATCACAATATGTTTAGTGAACACTGACCATCTCAAATAGATACAACATTAAAGAAACAGAAAAAAATTTGTTTTTCTTGTGATTAGATGTCTTAGGTTTAATCTTTTAACAACATTCATATGCAACGTACAGCAATGTTAATTATAAACTACTGGGACTAACAGGAAGGCTGTGGGAAGCCTGGACTCATGCACTGGCTTGCTCCCAAGGCAAAGCAGAGAGGGATTGAGAACTGCTCCAGTGGCCACATCTTGGGATCTGATCCCGTGCCTGACAAGGTGGAGGCAGCCACTGAGTAAAGGGGAAGCCCTGGCTCACATGTGGCATCAGCCCGAACCCCTACGTGTGCAGCCCAACCTCCTACCTAAATGATGGCTGCCAGCACACAATGAGGAAAGATGTGAATTGTGTTCATGCCAAATACAGCTATCCCACAAATGGTACTGGACATACACAGACTGTACAGAGATGCTCCCACATAAGAACCCCCCTTTAAGACCACAATAGGTAACTGTTTCACTTAACTTACAGAGAAGGAGAAAGTCCAGGGAAATGAGAAGACAGAAGGACTGGTCTCCACTGAAAAAGTATGAGGAAGCTACTGAAAAAATAAATAATAAAACAAAATAAACCATTTACCAGATGAAGAATTCAAAACATTAGTAATATGAATGCTAATGGAATTAGGGAAAAGAAAAATGAACACAGTTTATTTATTTAAAGAACCAGAAAATATATAAAAGAACCAGTTGGAAATGAAGAATATCATAACAAATGAAAAAGAAAAGAACTAGAAGGAATTAATGGAAGACTAAATGATACAGAAGAACATATAAATGATCTGGAAGATAGGATAATGGAGATCAATCAGAACAGTAAAGAGAAAAAAATTTAAATGAGAATAGTTTAAGAAATGTCTGGGATAACACCAAGTGTACCAACATTTGCATTGTGGGGATGCCAGAAGGAGAAAAGAGAAAGAAGGGAGTTAAAATGTAGGTGATGAAATTATGGCTGAAAACTTTCCAAACCTGAGGAAGGAAATGGATATTCAAGTACAGAAAGCACAGAGGGTTTCAAACAAGATGAAGCCAAACAGATCCACACCAAGACATATCATGATTAAAATGGTAAAAATAAAAGAGAAAACTCTAATGGCAAAAGGAAAAAAAAACCAGAGTCTTATACAAAAGATTCCCCATATGACTATCATCTGATTTTTCTACAGAAACATTGCAGTTCAGAAGGGAGTGGCATGATATGTTAAAAATACTGAAAGAGAAAAACCTTCACAGCAGGATGCTCTACACAGCAACATGATTTAGAATTGAAGGAGAGAGAAAGAACTTCTCAGATAGGCAAAAACAAAAAGAGTTCATCAATACTAAACTATCTCTAAAAGACATATTAAAAGGTTTTTAAAAGAAAAAGCTATAATAAGAATTAAGTATCTATAAGAATGGAAAATTCTCCCTACTAGAGGCAAATATATAATAAAAACTGAGGATCCACTACTTAAGTTAGATAGTATAAAGATTAAACGTAAAAAAAATTATAGAAGCAAATATAACTGCAATGAACCTTGATGGGATAAACATAAAGATGCAAAATATGGTATCAAAAACACAAAATGGGGGGAAGGGGAGAAAAAATATAGATCTTTCAGAATGTGTTTGAACTTAAATGACTCCCAGAATAAAACAAATAGATATTGTTATAAGCCAGTGTATATGAACCCCATGTGAACCACAAATCATAACCTACAATAAGTAAAAACTAAAAAAAAAAGCATAGTTCTAGAGGAAAATTATCAAACCACAAGTGTAGAAATAAAAAGGAAGAAATAAATAGAGAAGAACTATAAAAACAACCAGAAAACAAGTAATAAAATGGAAATATGTACATCCCTGTCAGTAATGACTTTAAATGTCAATGGACTTAAGTCTCCAGTCAAAAGACATAGGGTGGTTTATAGAATAATAATAAAAAAAGACACTTCATATATGCTGCCTATAAAAGACTCACTTCAGGGCCAAAGACACATACTGACTGAAAGTAAAGAAATAGAAAATATTTCATGCAAATGGAAATGAGAAGAAAGTAATATACATATCAGAAAAAATAGACTTTAAAACAAAAGATCTACTAAAGACAAAGGAGAGCATTATATAAGAATGATCATCATACAGGGGTCAATAGCATGTATGTGCCCAACAGAGGAGCACCTAAACATTAAAAACAAATATCTCCAGACACAAAGGAGAAACTGACAACAGTGCAGTAATAGTTGGGGATGTTAACAGCTCATCCACATCAAGACAGATGATAATCCAGATGGAAAATCAGTAAGGCAATAGGGGTTTTACATGGCACAATAGATCAGCTGGAATTAATAGATATCTGCAGGACAGTACATGCAAAAACAGCATAATACACATCCTTTTTGAGTGGACACAGAATGTTCTCCAGGATAGATCACATGCTAGGTCACAAAACAAGTATCAACACATCCAAGAGGATATTAAGCATTTTTTTCCTAATCACAGCAATATGAAACTAGAAATCAGTTACAGAAAGAAAAATGGGGGAAAAAATACACATGGAGATTAAACAACACACTACTAAGAAAAACAAAGAAGTGTCAAAGAAGAAACCAAAAAGGAAATAAGAGAATTTGAGACAAATCAAAAAGGAAACACAACATTTCAAAGTCTATGGACACCACAAAAGCAGTTCTAAGAGGGAATTGTACAGTGATTCAGGCCTTCTTTAGGAACCAAAAAAACTTCTCAAATAAACAACCTAACTCACTCCTTAAAGAATTAGAAAGAGAATAGCAAACAAAGCCCAAAGTCCATAGAAGGAAATAATAAAGACCAGAGAGGAAATAAATAAAATAGAAACCAAAAGCCAAACCAAACCAAACCAAAAAAACCCCCAAACACAACAGAGAAGACCAGTCAAATCAAGAGGTGTTTTTTTGAAAAGACACACAAAATTGGTAAACTTTTATTCACAGTCAACAAGAAAAAAAGAGAGAGGATGCAAATACAATAAGACATGAAATAGGACAGGTAACAACAAAGACCACAGAGGTACAAAGACTCGTAAGAAGATACTATGAACAGTTATGTGCCAACACATTTCTTGTAGAACAACCTAGAATAAATGGAAACATTTCTTGAAACACACAACCTGTCAAAACTGAGTCAGGAGGAAACAATCAATATGAACAGACGGATCACTAGCATTGGCATTGAATATGTAATAAAAGAACTCCAAGCCAACAGAAGTCCCGGGCTGATATCTTCACAGGAGAATTCTGCCAAATATTTAAAGAGCTAGTATCTATCATTTTCATACTATTCAAAAAAATGGAAAGGATGGAACACTTCCAAATTTATTCTGCAAAGCCACCATTACTTTGATACCAAGAGAGATAAAGACACTACCAAAAAAAGAAAGAAAAGAAAATTACAAGCCAACATATCTGATGAGTATGGATACCAAACTCCTCAACAAAATGTTAGCAATCTGAATCCACAACATATAAAAGGGATCATACAACATGATCCAGTGGGATCTATTCTAGGGGTGTAAGATAACTTACTATTCATGAATCAATGTCATGCACCACAGTAACAAATGAAAGATAAAAATCATATGATCATTGAGTAGAATCAGTAAAAGCATATGACCATGTTCAACATGGATTCATGATAAAATGAATGTGATTAGCCAAGTCCTTTGGTTTGACTCATATCTTACCACATACAATATATCTTACAGAGAGTCAGAAATTTCCCAGTTATTTTCACCTGCTCCTCATCCCCACAACATTCATTTAGTCAATGCCTCTTTTAAAAATCATTTTAAAATCCCCAAATTATTTTCTCATAAGGTTTTAAAACATCGGTCTGAACCCTAAACATTTCCAGTATTTTTTTAGGCATTATTTTTGAATAATAGCTTAATTTCATTAAGTCATCTTAAAAATTGATGCTATTTAAGATTAATTTATGGGCCATTCAAATATTCCAGTGGTTCATTCAAAGTAACTTAGTCTAAAGGGTCAATAATAAAGAATCATTGACTTTTTAATATTTTCTAATTGTTTGCTTTAGCAAATAGATATAATAGAATAAAATATACAAAAATGCTATCAAATGGTTGCGGTAAGTAATTCTCTAGGTTTTACTAGAAGGAAAACTAGGGAAAGATAATGTAAGTACAGTGACTTCACCTCATGATTAAAAACAATAATATTTATTAGACACTGTGTAGGGTAGTGTAATCCCATGAGCTTCACAGCTTCATGAGAAGGCTGACAATGGTACCAGCTAATGTTAACTGACGACGGACACCAGCACCATCAGGGTCTGTGTGAAGACACAGTCACTTACCAGTAAAATTGGGAAAATCAGAAAATCAGTGTAATTGATTCTAAAACTTAGAAGGTCTAAATCCTGGCTTTTACATTGTCGGTATTTCCTGTTGATGAGAACGTGTACACAGGGAAGAAGGAAACTGAAATTAGAGGTACTTGATATGGAGTCTGTCGGGCTAACGTCGGTAGACTACATAAACCACTAACTCATTTGACGAAGGCTGTTGAAAACCTCCTACATGGCAAAAGCTGTTTTAGGACCTACGGCTGGTATCTCTCTATATTAACTGAACCCAAACAGCCTAAAACTTGTAACATCTTTTTCTTGGGCATGTCTAATACTGATCATTCTTCCATTTCCTGTCTTCCACGCCCTGAGACCAAGACAGAACTTGCTTTTTAGGTGAAGGGTCAGTTCAGAACACTAACCTGTATGACTCGTGTTCAACATTCTTTCCTTTTTCCAAACCCAGATCTAGTTTCATTTATCCCAAATGGTGACCTCAACAATTTAGTCAATAACCACGGTAACCTTCCTGCTTTCCTCTCCATTCTATTAATAATTTTTCCAGCAGCACATTGATAACTCACTCACATTTTGACCTCATCGTCATTCAGGTTGAAAATTCAGTAGCATCTTGACCTCTCTGTTCTTTCTCATCGCCATGCCATTTCTGCTTCACCTCAGCAGAACGTGGATCTACTCAGCGTGACTATTTCTTATAAAACAGCCTTCTTTCCTTTGCTCATCCCTCAAATTTACAGAAATTAGTTTTAATCTCATTGAACCCTTTACTTTTTAAAAGCCATATATAACCACAAATTATATACCTCAGAATGTCTTGATCCCTTATTTCCTGTCTGCCCGCCTAGGATGCACTAGATCTTAGATTTTCACAGCTGACAACCTTCAGGTCCAGCACAAGCTCACTTCTCATTTTGAGGCCAAGCAGCAGTACTCATGGCTCTGAATGCTATCCTTTGCCCTTGCTAGTGCAGAAATGTCCTCATTCCTCCCTTGCAGACAAAGTGGTAGTTAAATCCAACTGGTCAAATGAAGGGATTGAATTAGCTAGATTAAATACTGCTCTACTTGTTTGCCAAAATTAGGTTAAAGTTTGACCAAGGTGCAATGAGGCAATTAATGATATGGATGAAAATAAAATGTTTAACTGTCAATCTTTCTCCCTCCCCACACAATCTCCAACTGGAATTAAGCAGCTATAATTGCATACATACTTCCATTATGTATCATTGGAAAGATCCAATCAGGGTTAGATAAAGTCTATCTGGAGCTATCAGATGCTGGTTACGTGTCCAAGGATTATGGATTTTAGGGCAGAGGAGATTTGGAGAGTCTGCTCAGGTTCTTTTCTTTTCTTTTCTTTTCTTTTTTTGCTCAGCTTCTAAGTAAAACACACTGACTAGTCAGGAAAGATAAAAATAGCTGTCTGCCAGGTAAAGCAGTAAAGAAAAAGCCAGTTAGAAGAGTCACAAAAATGCACACAGAAGCGAAGATTAACCTCTATTATGAGTATAGTTGACAAATTATGAAATCACTATTAATATTACTACATATGCATATATTTGTATACAAACTCTCGTAACTGCATACATACAAGAATATCCAAAATCTTGATGAAGAAAAATTCAAAACTTTGATAAGCTTAATTAATAAAAGCAAACAGATGCCCTCCTCTAAATGACACTGCTTGCTTCAGAAGCCATTTTATAAAATCTTAAAGAAGTTGATAATCTCTTTTTATGCAAACTGATTTTGGGAATAAAAAAGAAGGAAAGCTGCACAATTGTTGCATTAAATATTCTAAGGTTCACTTTTATTCACATGTTAACATTTCTGAAAGCACGATGCATCTCAGAGTTAATGCGATAAGAAAGCCTTCTGTCAGAGCTTAACTGACGTGATTTTATTTTTAATACTAATAAAATAATGGTGCACCCTACAATTGAATGCTATCTTAGGTTCAGCGGAACATCACAGTGTTGTAAAAGCTAAAATAATAATTACATTTGTATCTGTTTCCTAATTCCTATTCCTATTAGTTTCAAATTACTACAGACTTAGTGGCTTCAAGCAAGGCAAATTTAGCAGCTTACAGTTCTGGAAGTCAGAATTTTGGATTGAGTCTCACTGGACTAAAATCAAGATGTTAGTGACCCCACGTTCCTTTAATAGAGGCCCCAAGAAAGAGTCCATTTTCTTGCCTCTTCCAGCTTCTGGAAGCTGCTCACATTTCTTGGCTTCTGGACCCCTCCCTCTTCAAAGCCTGCGATGTGAGGTTGACTCTTGCTTAGGTGACATCATTTCAGTAGTGACCCTTTCACCTCCCTCTCTCCCTCTTGCATGTTTTAAAACATCCTGTGATTTCATTGGGCCCACCTGGATAATTCAGGATAATTTCCCTACGTTAAAGTCAGCCGATTAGCAAACCTCATTCTGCCTGCAGCCTCAATTCTCCCTTGCCATGCAACACAACATACGCGGATGTTTTGGGGGTTAAAACGCGAGTGTCTTTGAGGAGGGCGATGATTTTGCCAGCCTCAACACTCAAACTAGAGAAGGCTAGAATGAGAAAGCAAAGACGTGCCCTGTAGTATGAATGTAGGTGCAAAATAACAAAAATACTATCACAAATTAATTATAGACCTATGTTACATATAATCAACATAGTTCATATGTGTATACTCGGATGTGAGTGCTGTACATGTATATATCGTGGCTAGTGAAGTTTGTTCTGGGAATGCAAGGATGGATAAAATGATAGAATTTATCAATGTAACTCCCCACTGTTAAACATATCAAGATACACAGAAATTCAAATTGATTCAGTCAATATATTCAGTAAAATGTGACCCTAATTCACGATTTAAATAAATATACGTACTAGTTAAAGGAGGACACGGTACTTTAACCAAAATTGCTTTGTCATGCGTCCTAATTTTAAAGATGGTTCAAAATGGGAAAAAAAAGGAGGTGTATGTCTTAGAGCTGATAAAATGCATTATTTCGGTAAATGTCCTTCTTATTTTTACTCTCTGAGTTACACTAAGAATTGGCAACACAGACGTTCCTAATGCAGTAAAATGAATCTAGCATCAAATAATAGCAAATATTCCACTTGGTATGAAAACGAGTGTAAAGAATCAGCAACAAGACTGGATGTCAGCACTCAGCTCAGTTCTAGTCGTGCAGCTGTGGGAGAAGAAATGAGAGGGTTAAGAAGGGCAGATTTCAAAGCATTGCTGAAACCTACAAAATATTCTCAAAGAAATGGAATCTTGTAGTATAATCACACATAGGAAATAACTGCTATTTTAATGAGAATTGGTAATTCTAATTTTCCTATAAATTCAATGCAATGTTTAAAATGATCAAAATGAAACAAAGAATTTCATGAAAATAAAAAGTGATCATAAGAGTCATGTGAAAGAGGAGAGTTCTCAGATAAGCCAAGATAATTCTGAAGATGAATGCATCGAAACTGGGTCCGTTAACAGCAATAGTTCTAATGATAGACTTACAATTACACAGTTCGGTATTGTCACAGTGATAGACGAATAGATCAGTGGAATAACATTGTGAAACAAGAAACAGATCCACACAGGTATGGGAGTTAGATATGACAGGGCTGACATTACAGATCACTGGGGAAGGGAAGTGTAAATATCAAATTCTCCAAAAGCACCATATTTATGAGTGATATGTTCAAGTATTTCCACTAAAATCAGGAATGAGAGAGGATGCCTGTTAAAATTGATTTTATTTAAAAATATACTAGAGGGTTTGCATCCTTCAGAAAAGAAAATAAAGGATAAAGAAAAGACAGAATGAAAAGGATTAAACTCATTTAATAGCAAATGATACGATTTGCTGTACACAGAGCTTAAAAGTATGCATACTAATTTTTAAACTGAATCATAAAATTCAGCAAATTTGCTCTTTACCAACATATAACATAAATTTAGTAATTATAAAAGTTATACAGCAAATTGGAGTAAACATAATAATACATGGTGTGAGACTTAATGTGGAAAATTTATTAAACTTTATTAAAAGATTTTAAAAGATAAAACTAATGGAGAGATTTACCACCTTAACGCTTAGGAAGTCTCAGTATAATAAAGACCTTTATTCTCTCCAAGTTTAATGTGATTTCAGTCACAACCCATCAGAAGTCTTCATGCAAGTTGGTAAGTTAATTCTCCCGTGTGTGAAAAGTGCCAAAGGGCAGAATGAGCTTTTCTCTGGAGAGAAAAATGAGTGAAGGACACTCGGCCTCTCAGATCTCACAAATCTTATAAAAGTAATTTAATAAAGAATGAAATATTGATTTAAGTAACTCCTTTACAACTATATTGCAAAACAATCAGAGAGACAGACAAATATATACACGTCCATACACACATATATGTGTAAATAACTTCAAAATAACAAATCATTTTAAAATAACAATAGAAAATGTCTAACAACAGATGTTTGACTTAATAAACTATAACTCTGTGTTATAAAGAAATATCATTGAAATCAAGAGTTAGAAGGAAAATTTTAACCACAGGATATTGGCCATTATAAGTTGTTTAAATGAAGGTATCATGAATCTTACGGCATTATCTCATTTTTGGAATACAAAATGTGTACATATTTCTATGTCCGTATATTTATACAGCTATGCGTGTAAATGACTGAAGGTATATGAAACAGACATGCACCCACTTTTATTTCCATGTGGTGGGACTGAGGTGCTGTGAGGGTTTTTAATTTACAATGTTTATTTGTAAGTGTTCTCCTTTAAGATGAATACTTTTATAAATAAATTAATGAAAATTCTATTGTTTTGATGAAACATCTAATGCAACGATAAAGTGCTCAGACTTGAAAGCCTTTGAAATAGGTGTAAAACAATACAGAGCTTATCATTCAATTTTTTTAAACATTTTTTATTGATTTATAATCATTTTACAATGTTGTGCCAAATTCCAGTGGAGAGCACAGTTTTTCAGTCATAAATGAACATACATATATTCATTGTCACATTTTTTTCTCTGTGAGCTCCCATAAGATCTTGTGTAAATTCCCCTGTGCCATACAGTACAATCTTATTTATCTATTCTACAATTTTGAAATCCCAGTCTATCTCTTCCCACCGTCCGCCCCCTTGGCAACCACAAGTTTATATTCTATGTTTGTGAGTCTATTCCTGTTTTGTATTTATGCTTTGTTTGTTTGTTTTATTTGGATTCCACATATGAGCGATCTCATGTGGTATATTTAATATAAGCAAAATTTAAATATAGGTCTGTACATGTTTGAGTTTATATGAGTAAATGGATAACTTTAACCTATGCACTTAAAAATGTTCCATTACTACCCTAAATGAATATTGCAGAAACCTCTTTGAAGCACACCTGCTGGCCGCTTTGACTAAGGGACTAACTTATTCCCAGCGGGCTCTTTGTTCGGGTGAGGTGTACAATGGCCAGTTTCGGAGAGGAGAGGGGAAATGCAGAAGGAGGAAGCAAAGGCAAAGAGAGTGAGCAAAACAGAAGTGCCTACAAGACGCCATCGCATAGTCACCAAGGTTTCATTTTATGACAGTGGAGAAGAGAAAGCAGCTACATACGCGGTTCCGTGCAAACTGGCTTGATCTCAGGAATTTCTCTTTATACTTGCAGCCAGCAATAGCTTCACACTCAATCACGCAATGCCGGCTCTGAAGGTGCATCTTTCCACACTCGAAGGCTGCTGCATTTCCACGTGTGTAAATTAAGTCAAAAGTAATGTAAAAGGCATGCTGTTCTCTTAAAGTGAGCTCATGAAGCTGAGCCTTATTTCCCCTTTCTGTGAACTTTGACCAATTTTGAGCTGACAGTAGCTCAAGCCAGCCCCGAAGACTTCCACAGGATTTTCAGAGAACCTTTCCTTTTCCACTTCGCATGAGAGTGATACGAGTTGGACTTGGACAAATAATTAGACTCCAGCAAGAACCTTGGTAACACTTCAACCAGTTTTGCATCATATGCTATGAATCATTTCTCACTATTGGAAGGGAAATGTTTTCCAGCTCAATTTTGCTACTTGGAATCCCCTTACCTAAGTTTAGAGAAGAGGTTTAACTAACTGGAAAGAACAAAAACAAAAACAATAATCTAAGAAACGTTAAGTCTCCAGTTTGCAATAAAAACCTTAAGGAATCCAAATCCTTGGACACAGATAGCCACCGTGCTTATCACCATCCCGCAGGCCTGGGTCTTTTATCTCATTTTCCAAGACGATTGCTTTATTTTCCGCAACTATTGCTTTATTTTCCGCCACCAGCTTTGGGAGATCCAAACATCACACTCGTCAGCATCTGGCAGGTTTTCTGTTGGGCATTACAGTCCTTCTAAAACCACAGCGTGATGAGCTCCCTGTGCTTCAGCCTAGGTAGTTCAAAGTCCTCTAATGTTCTATTCATATCAGTTATCTTCGCACATCTTGGAGGTTAGAAAAATATTCACAGTTCCATGTCACTGCAGCCTTTTAAAATTCTTCCCCTGGTTCTTCTCTGAAGGTAAAATGAGACACAGAAATGTTCTCTTCCTTATCTGCCCCAAATTTCTGTATTATGATTAAATTCCGTTTGCCATACTCCATCAGAAATCTTACCTGGAAATCCTCACAGTTAAGAGGTACATGCATGGGGACACTTCTGGGTGGATGAGGGGGACGTAAGTAACAGAGCACACCTCAATTTAAAACAGTAATCTAATTATCTATTTCAATACAAATCAATTTAATACTAATTTAATATAATCAAATTAATGCCATGATGTACATAGTAATATTCCTATTTTATAGATAAGAAAACTCAGACTTAATAGAATGTTCAAGATGACAAATGGCACAGCTGGAACTTGAAACTTTTTCTTAATTATAAATCGGGTACTGTAATCACTAAGTGAAATAATGGATGCTTGGTGTCAGCAGCTCAGTCAGGAGCTCCTGGCGTCACGCTAGCTGGGACTCCCGGCTCACTGTCTCTCCAGAGGGAGCAGAGATCCCGAGGCTCGATGTTCTTGTTACGCAAGGTCACCAGGTGCCGTACCAGCATGGGTGGGCCACGGCCCTCCCCACCCAAGACACACCACGTCTTCCTGCGTGCTTCCCGGGCCTCCTCCTGGAAATAGCCCCAGACGCACCCAACAGCCCTGGTCTCCGCATGGCGCCAGTCTTGGGGACTGTTCCTTCTCTTTCGCTAAACCCCTGCTTGTAAGTGTCTTCAGTAAAGTCCGTATCACCTTCATCCTCATTTTCTGTGAGGTATGGTTTTTGCCTTCAGTCCGCAGTGCGTGGAACGCGGAGAACCTGGGGCGTGTTTGATACGTGTTGAAACTAATTGCTTTTTTTAATTGTTACTATTACCAGGACGAACTATTAACTGGAATTTTTGATCTCTGTGTTACCTTTGCCGTGGTTCCAAGTTATTCTCCTGCACTCTTTGCTATGCTGAAGAAGTCCTCCTTACCTCTCTCTCTCCAGGAACCTTTTATAATATCATTAAAATCCAATGGAAATTTCCTCTCTAATGTCCCCAGGTGAATTTAGATGCTGATTTTCTGCATGGCTGCAGTGTATCTTGCATAGTAACGTAGCACCGTGTTCTAGGTGAACACACCCCTTCGCTGGGCTGCGGGGCCTCCTGGGAGAGGCCTGGGAGAAATAGAAAGATTGTCTCTAACCAATAGAACGTGAACTTCTTTTCTTCCTTTTAGCCCACTAGTAATTTTATTTAAAATTTTATGTAATTGGAATTATTCCTCCTACATATTACACACAGGAAACCAAAGCATTTATGGCATATTTTATTATGTGTGAATCTTCTCTCCCCCATATTTTGAATTGTCTTAAAAATAGTGTTTTGTAGTTACTTTAAGGATACCTCATAAAATTATTTTTAGTGATCTTTTTAGAATAAATATAGTTTCTCTCAGAATACAAAAGCCAAGTTACTTTCTCTAGACTGGCAACATCCTTGGAATAATAATTGCGGAATGTTTACCTCTAGGCATATGTTATGCTTTTTGCCAAGGCTCTGGCAGAGCATGTGTTTTCATATTAATTTTCCTGAAATCCATTCAACTCCAGTACGGTCTGACATACATTCCACCTCTTTGGTGGAACAAAAAATTTGTTTCTAACTGATGGCAATGAGATCGGAAAGCATTTGTCTTTGTATTATTTTGAGTAAATATTTGAGGTAGCAAAAGAAGAAACAAGAAAATAAAACTTAACTGGGGGACCATTACGATTCAGAAATTTTGTTCGGCGGAGTGTGTCTATACACGCACACGAGGGAAGTAGAAGCGAGATGAACTGACATCTGGGCACCCCCAATACCATGCTCATAGTTATCATGGCGCCATGACTGTCTGAAATGGTGGAAGAATATTTTCAAAAGCCAAAGTACAATATCCCCCTAGATTTATATGGTAGTTGCCTTTCTAAAAATTCATGTATATTAAGACAGAGCCAGAAATATTAACTATACACACAACAGAGTTAGATTGCATGCACCTTTCAGTGAATATTTAAGGCGATCCTTCCTTCTCCAGGAGGTTTACATCTGTGCAGCCCTGAGCCAGGGCACATTGCGTGGCTGGACTTGACCTTACATGGCCTCACGGCCAGGCATGCTCGTGCAGGGGACAAACACTTTCAGAGGTTCCTGTGTTTACCATAAACATATTTTTCACTTACATCAAGGCATTATAAAGTGTTGCCATAGGCTGGAAAAATTTTCATTACTTGTAATTGGCCATAGCATAGAAAATTCTTTACTATGCTGGATTTTTCTCCTCATTGCAGGGTGCTGGGCATCGCCGTCCGCTGCACATTTAACTTCAGTGGCCCGCCCCACCCATCATTGCCAACTGAAGTTGATGCACTGACCTCTCAGATCTCTAAAACGCACTTTACAGGGGGGTAGCTTTGACTTCACTGGAGGTCACTTGGCGGTGAGGACTTTAAGCAGGAGAAACCATGCTACCACATGCATGGGCACAGCTTGGATCTGTCTTTCTCTCACTCGAGCCTTGCAATATCCCAGGCAATTGAAAGAAGAGACATTGTTATTCCAAACTGAAAGATGAGGAAGATAAAACCACTTAGCTAAGGCCCTATGGCTAGAGAGTTCCAGAGCCAGAACCGCATCCCTAGCATCCTGAAAGGAGACTGGGTCCTGTTCTGTGTCCTTATACGGTCCTTGCTCTTCAGCATAAAGGACGCAGATCTAATCGCCCTCTGGGCTCCTGGCTGGCCAGAATCACGCCACTAAGGAATATTTTGCGTTCGACTCTCCTCTTGTTTCAAAGCTCGTCTATAAGTGCTTTAACCTGACCAACCTCGCTGGCTTCTTCATAGGCTGATGTTCCCAACTATTGACATGTGTTAATGCCATGAAATGATGCAGTGAAAACTGTCTTACTTTTCAGTTTCAGAGGAGAGGTAGCTGTGGCTGCTGCGTCGTATTTAGCTGATGGAAAGTGAGGATGCTGTTAATTTGGTCCAGTTACAGTAAGATTTATGATCACATCTTTGTTCTAATTTCAGTCCCCTTAGGCCGAATTTTGCTTTAAAAATGGTTTCCGCCCCATATTTGAATCAGTTTATTGCTTTCTCATTCCCCAGCAGGACTAAATTAATGTAATTATTTTTCCTTCACTTAGCTTTTTTTTTTTTTTTTTAAATTGCACTTCTCCTATGTAACAGGCATTGTGCTGGGAAATAAGGATACACGGTTCCCAAGACGCAGCCCCAGAGTACAAGGAAAGGATGATCTTGAGAAGAAGATGGAGGAATAAATATTAATAAGCACAGAACTGGTATATAGATGAGTTTGGAAAATTAAAAAAAACCTCAGAGAAAATGATATCTACCCTGAGATCACAACAGTGAATTGGATTATCCTGATGAGGAAGGAATTATGAAGGATTTAGTTAATAAGGCCAATTGCTTGCAAAGGTGCAGAATGTGCATCTGATGGATTCCAGTCAATTTAGTAGGACTGAAGAGGCAAGGGATGAGAGACGAATCCACAGCAACAAACTGGACTCATATCATGATTTTTAAAAAAATTTTTACTTCATTAATGCCCATGGTTTTAAATTTGTAATTTTCTTTTTTAATTGAAGTACAATTCTGTGTTAATTTCTGGTGTACAGCATAGTGATTCAGTTATAAATATATTATATATATATATATATATATTCCTTTCCATATTCTTTTTCATTATAGGCTATTACAAGGTGTTGAATACAGTTCCCTGGGCTACACAGTGGAAGTTGCTGTTTATCTATTTTACACGTAGTAGTTAGTGTCTGCAAATCCCCAAAGCCCTCCACGCTGCCCACCCCCTTTTCCTCCTGGTAACCACAAGTCCGTTGTCTATGTCCACAAGTCTGTTTCTGTTTTGTAAATAAGCTCATTTGTCTCATGACTGGTTTTATACGGTGTGTCAAAAAGAACGTTGGGCTTCATCCTTAATCTCTGGTAACATGGGTGTTAAATAGTCAGACCTTTGTCTTGTAAGTCTCAGTCTGGTTGGATCGTGGAGAGTATAAAGTGGAAGTTTGGGCTGGAGGAACAAGCCTGAAGACCACTAAGGTGACACGGCTTAGAGACGGTGGCAGCAAGAGCCTCGGCACATATTAGGAAGAGAAAAGCAAGCAGGACCTGGTGTCTGATTGGACGAGGGCTTTACTGTGGGTAAAAGGCGAAGGAAGAAGGGGAAGAAAGAGATTTTTGATGTGACCAACAAGATTGAGAGGGTTGCCTTCCCCTGAGGTAGGAAACCCAGGCAAAATTGGGAAGATAGGTGCCAAATTCAGTTTTGATTATGTAAACTGAGTTTGGGGTACCTGTGGAGCACCCACGTGGAGATGCCCAGGAAGCGTCTGGATGCAGGAAGGTGGGGCCCAAGCAAGAGGTCCTAGTTAGAGACGTGCTTTTGAGGAGTGCGATTTCTCCATATCAAGATGTAAAAAAATATACATAGACCTCAGCTCACAAACCTCTAGTCATGAGCATGAAATCTGAGCCTGAACGGCTTAGGTTCAACTCATGAGTCTACCCTTTCAATTTTTGTGACCTTGCACTAAAGATTTAACTTTTCTGTGTTTCAGGTCTCTCATGCATAAAACACTTGCAATTTCTACCACAGAATCTCTTGAGTTATTACTTATAATACATTTAATAATATCTGACCTGTAATAAAGATAAAAAACATTAATTATGCACGAGAAGTGTAGGCTTCTGTTTCTACAACTATGCTTTGGTTTACTGACATATCCCCAAGCCCAAAACAGTCCAGCACATAAGAGGGGCTAATGAATAATTGTTGAGGAATAAATGGGCTACTTTCTAGTATGAAACCTCATTCTGGAAGGAAAGCAGGTTATACCTGAGTTCCTTGGTGAGCTTGTGGTGTTAGGACATCAAAGCAAATATGGATACAGGATGATGGGAGAAACTAGTCCTCAAGAACGTGCCAGGAGCAATGCACTGCCAAGCCTACCTTCTTGCTGGCCTTTGCTCCATCAGGTCACCATGAGGCATAGCTAGTTCATCCCCTTGTTTTTTCATTTGTTTATAATGCGGTAAATGTTAAGTGAACATCTACTATGTGCTGGACATGTTCTAGAAGCTGGAGAAATAAAAGAAAGATAGAGTTCCTGTCCTTGTGGAATCCACATTCACATGCCCTCTTCTAATCACAACATCACTTTGGATGCAGAAGTTCCCTCAGGGCCATTTTTGATGGCATGGGATGCACTTGGCTGCTTCCACAAACTCCTGGCGCCCAGGAATCTTTGCAGGGTTGCCCACAGACCACCTGACTGGAGGGATCAGCTCCACTTCCAATTCTAGTTCTCTTGCTATTTCTACTAAGTCTGCAGTTACTTCCTGCATGGAAGTCTTGAACTCCTCAAGGTCATCCAGGAAGGCTGGAATAAACTTCTAAACTCCTGTAAATGTTAGTATTTTGGCCTCTTTCCATGAATCATAAATGTTCTTCATGCCATCTAGAATGGTTAGTCCTTTCCAGAGGGTTTTCAGTTGACTTTGCCCAGATCCAGCAGACAAATCCCTCACCATCTATGCCAGTTATATAGATTAACACAATTTATGTCTTAAATGATAACACTTGAAAGTCAAAATTACTTCCTGATCTGCCAGCTGAAAGAATGGATCTGTGTTAGCAGGCATGAAGATAACATTCATCACAGTATCCGTCTCCACCAGAGCTCTTGAGGGACCAGGGACGTTGGCAATGAGCGTAATACTTTGAAATTGGAAATTTGATTTTTGTTTCTGAGTAGTAGGGATCAACGGTGGGCTTAAAGTATTTCATAAACTATATCATAAACACATGTCCAGGCTTTGCTGTTCCATTTATAGAGCAGGCAGAGTGGATTTAGCATAATTCTTTAAGATCTTAGGATTTTCAGAATTGTAAGTGCGCATTGGCTTAAGCTTAAAGTCACCAACTGTATTAACCCCTAAGAAGAGAGTCAAGCTGTCCTTTGAGGCTCTGAAGCCAGGCATTGACTTCTCCTCTCTAGCTATGAAAAGACCATTTGCCACCTTCTTCTAACATAAGGCTCTCTTGTCTACGTTGGAAATCTGCTGTCTAGTGTGGCCACCTTCATTATCTTAGCTAGATCTCCTCGATAGCTTGCTGCACCTCCTACATCAACACTTGCCTTTTCCCCTTGCACTTCTATGTTACGGAGATGGCATCTTTCCTCAAACCTTATGAACCAACGCCTGCTAGCTTCAGACTTCCCTTCTGCAGCCCCCTCACCTCCCTCAGCCTTCACAGGATTGAAGAGAGTTAGGGCCTTGCTCTGGATTAAGCTTTGGTTTAAGGGAATGTGGTGGCTGGTTTGATCTACTATCCAGACCCTGAAAACTTTCTCCAAATCATCAACAAGGCTGTTTCACTTTCTCATCATTTGTGTGTTCACTGGAGCAGCACTCTTGATTCCCCGTGAGAGCTTTTCCTTTGCCTTCACAACTTGGCAATTTGTCTGAGACAAAGGGCCTAGCTTTCAACCTGCCTCGCCTTCAACCTGCCTTCCTCACCAAGCTTGATCACTTCTAGCTTTTGAATTAAAGTGAGGGATGTGAGGCTCCTCCTTTCACTCAAACACTTAAAGGCGATTGTAGAATTATTGCTTGGCCTGACTTCAGTATTGCTGTGTCTCAGGGAAGAGGGGGACCCGAGGAGAGGGAGAGAGACAGGGGAGCGGCTGGTCAGGAGGAACACAGATGACACTTGTTGACTAAGTTTGCTGTTTTATATGGACTCAGTTTGTGGTGCCCCAAAACAATTAGAATCATCACCTTAAAAAAAAACAATGGAAAACTTTGAAATATCGCAAAAATTACCAAAATGTGGCACAGAGACACAAAGTGAACAAATTCTGTTGGAAAAAATGGCGCTGATAGGTTTTGCTCGACACAGGGTTGCCACAAATATTCTATGTGTAAAAAAAATGTATATCTGCAAAATGCAATAAAGCAAAGCACAATCAAATGTGGTATGTGAACCCAAGTTTCAGAAGGACTTCGACTTTTTTTTTCAGAGACATCATTGAGAGATGCCTAAGTGGCATTCAAGTTCAAGTTTTTAGAATTTTCCTTTTATAAATGAGGTAATTCAGGTCCGTAGCTTGCTCAGAGTTGTAACCAGTTATAGTAAAGCTAAAATGAGAACTCAGACTCTCTGCTTCCAGTTGAAGATAAATCTCAACATGCCAGATGGCCACAGCTAAATTTAGTCACGGAAAACAAAGTAATAACTTTCCCTTTTATGTCACATGTCAAAACGAGATCTAGATGAACACATCTTGAAATGTTAGAAAAAGAAGTCATGCATGTAATTGTACCAGTGTCACCCCCTACGTCCAGCGTAAGAAGGGGACTGTGGGCCTGTGACAGGGGTGGACGTCGTGATAGTGGTGACTCACAGCTGAGGGTGCTCAATCCTGGCGGCACTGCTGTGCTCCTATAAACTCAACCCTCACGACAACCTCCAGAGGGAAATGCTATTATTTCCCCCATTTTATAAACGAGCAAACTAAGGTACAGTAAAACCTTGAGCACGCCCAGTTTCTCACAGAGGCAAGGAGTCGAACTGGGATTCGAACTCAGTCTGGTTCCAAGCAACCCTAGTCTCACCTTCTAAATTCCACGTTGACTCTCCATATGAGGGCTTCCCTTAGGATACGTGATCTGACTTACGGATTTGACTCGTCTTTTAAAAGTGATTTCGACTGTATATTTTTTGAGAGAGAGGCATTTCTAGAAGCAAGGAGACCCACGAGGAGGCTATCATAGTAGCCTGTGTTAGAGACGATGGCTGGACCAGAGGGGAGCAGCAGAAGCAATGAGATGTAATCCGACTGGGGACATGCTGCGAAAGTGGATCCAACAGTCTTTGCTGAAGGATTAGGAGCGGTATCTGAGAGAGATGGCGACAAAAATTTTGGCCTGAGCAACTGAAATAATACATCTTGGATTCTCTTTTAAGGAACAGCTATTGTAGGGGAGGACACGTTCTCCTGGACCCTTCTAGGTTCTTTGACTGGTCTAGTAATGAAATCAACACAGCACAGATTAGAAAGAGAGAGGAAAAAACACACACACATTAAATTATGCATGTGTGGGGGTCCCACAGAGACAACGAGACCCAAGGACAAGGCTGACCGCTGAGCCTCACAGACCGTCTTGAGCTGAGGAACGGGATGGCCACTTGGGGCTTCCAAGGGGAGGAGGCTGATGCCAGGAGGATAAGAAGAGGAGATGTTTGGTGATTAGGCGTGTGGCCTGCCATATAGACAGGTCATTCAGATGAAAAGCTGTCTCTTGGTAATAGCTCTCTTTCTGGGCCAGGCCCCCCATCTAAATTCTTTTAGGTAGTTAAGGGAGAGGTTAAAGATGATGGGTTTTTGTTTTTGATTTTGACTCTATTGGGTCTCGTTTGCCTTTAGCTCAAAAGAGTGTTATTACCAAGGTGGCACATTTTTGGGAGGCTCATTCCGAACGCCTTCAGTATACACCTATTACGTTTATTTCAACAGCTACTTAATGCGCCGTCGTGTGATTGCATCACAGTTTGATGATCTGTTTTCCTACTAATGGACAGTTACTTGCTTTCATCTTTTTTAACATCTTAAATAATTCAACAAAGACTTTTTAGGAAGAGTTAAAATAATTCCGACACCTTTCAAAGTAACATTTAGTTATATAATTCATAGAGTATATTTGAAGTGTGACTTAGCTTCTTATTAGTAAATTTTCATTAGCTTTAAAGAGAGAACTCACTGACCAAAATGGCATTAATGTTCCCTTCGTCTTGATTAAGCAGACTTCCTCCTGACTGTGCACACCAGGCTCCCCTTTTCTTAGAACATTTACTTTGGGAAACTTGTGAATTCTTCCTCTGTCCCTTTGAGATGTAAATCTTTAAACAAGATTCTCACAAACTATTGTGTATAAAATAGATACGAAACAAGCATATTGTACAGCCAAGGAAATACAGCCATTTTTGTAATAATTTGAAATGGAAATTTCAAATAATTTTCACTTATAAAATATTGAATCACTCTGTTATATAAATGAAATGAATATAGTTTTAAATGAATAAATATATAAGTATCCTCATAATTCCAGAAACAAAAACAAAAAGCCTCTTGCCAGTTTTACAAACTAGGAATGTCTTTCTCAAAGACCTGAGAACCATTCCGTGGACATCTAACCCTCAAGGAAGGCAAAGCCGTGTCTTCCACTCTCGGTGGGAGAGCAGGAGCCCAGCTTCCCTGGTGTCTTGCTCAGCGCTCTAAAAATACGTTCTGTCCTGAGGCAGGGGGAAATTTACTTTTCCCCTTTGAGTAAGATCATTAGTAAATACACGTCATGGTACTCACCCCAGCTCCTAAAAACTCTCAAGTCTTTTCTTTCAGTGGCATTTAGTTCAGACTTTAATTCTAGCTTGATTAAAGACTTCTTCAGATTCCACAAATCCAAGCCACACTTAGATATCACCTCATACCTGCTAGAGTGACTATTATCAAAAGCACAAGCAATAACAAATGTTGGCGTGGATGTGAGTGAGGAAAAGGGGAACCTTGTACATGGTTAGTGGGAATGTGAATTGATCCAATCGTCACGGAGAACACTATAGAGGTTCCTCAAGAATTTAGAAATAGAACTACCGTATGATCCAGCAATTCCACTCCTGGGTATATGTCCAAAGTATCTAAAATCACTATCTTTAAGAGCTATCTGTATTCCCATATTTATTGCAACATTATTTCCAATAGTTAAGAAATAGAAATTACATGTCTGTTGACAGATAAATGGATTAAAAATGTGATATCTATGTCTGTCTTTCTTTCTCTCTTTCTCTCTTTCTTTCTTTTTCTTTTTCTCTCTTTCTCTCTTTCTTTTCTTTTTCTTTCTTCCTTTCTTCCTTTCTTTCTTCCTTCCTTCCTTCCTTCCTTCCCTCCTTCCCTCCTTCCCTCCTTCCTTCCCTCCTTCCCTCCTTCCCTCCTTCCCTCCTTCCTTCCTTCCTTCCTTCCTTCCTTCCTTCCTTCCTTCCTTCCTTTCTTTCTTTCTTTCTTTCTTTCTTTCTTTCTTTCTTTCTTTCTTTCTTTCTTTCTTTCTTTCTTTCTTTCTTTCTTTCTTTCTTTCTTTCTTTCTTTCTTTCTTTCTTTCTTTTTCTTTCTTCCCCTTCCTTCCTTCCTTCCTTCCTTCCTTCTTTCTCTTTCCATTTCTATGGGATTATGGGCAAAAGTCCACCTTCTGTAACTGCTTCATGCTGTGAAAAGGTGACAAGGTCTTAGGGTGAAAAATATCAACATAGCTCTGTAGTGAATCTTTCTTGAAAAATTTTGTCGCCCTCCTACATATATGGGCAGAACAAGCTACAGGTATTTTGATGCCCACAGAGATACAGGTTATTATGGGCAATAGTGTTAACCTCATTCTCTTAAGTCCTGTTCTTGGGACCGTGTTAGCCACAGACTCAGTACCGCTCAGGATGGAGCAGCTGATGTCGGGGCTGCAGTCCGGCCACCGTGCAGTCCGCTTTTCCCCTCTGGTGGCAGTTACGGTGTCTGCAGAGCAGCTCAGGGCTGTGCATCAGACACTGAGTCTGTGACTCTGTTTTCCTGATCTTTGGCTGTTTGAACCTGCTCTTTTGAGACTCAGGGAGCCCTGGGAGACTTCAGCTTTTCTACAAGCAAGAGGCAGGGGTTGGGGATCCACTATAATCTGTGTGTATGGAGTTAAGCTTTATATTATAAAGCTTCTCAAAAAGTCAATGTTCAGCACTGATTATTTAGCAAATAAGAGTGAGCCAGTATCAACAGTTCTGTTCTAAGTGTGATTACTTATTTATCTATTTTTTATTTATCCTCAACAATTTATCTATTGCTCCTGTGTTAATACTTTGGAAAATAAATCTAGGAGGGCCTAGAAACATTATTGAACTGTGTTTTCAAATATTTTTACTCAAATATAAGCATTAATTTAGAACATTAATATCTATACAGTGTACCACTATTTTGGTGATTAAAGAAAACTTACACTTAACTTAAATATAAACTTAACGAAGGTTTTATATAGTCCTCCACAGCTTTAAAAATGGTAAACTTTGGACCACAGTAACTTAGGTGGTAGAAATAATAGAAACATGATTGTTTTTAAAGGGAAATCTTTTTCTTGCTATTAAAGATTTGAGAAGTGTAAGTTTTATTCTTGATATAAAATGTGCTATGTACATTTCAGAATAGGGCAGTTTTCTGCAGAGTAAATTGCTTTTAAGTGCTATTTACAAGTTTATCCTAAAACAGCCGTGACTCTTACATAAAGTAACTTGTCTAAAATTTGACACTTCCGGTACATATGTTCTTATTCCGTAAATCTTTCTGTATTTGTGAGACAAAGAGCTACACTCTAAGAAGTAAAAATCCGTGAAAAATATAAAATTAAAAAAATCAAGTTCCAGAAATTATTCTGCACCCAGCTGGGTGTTCTGTGAGACCAGCAAAGCAACACAACACTAAGACCAAGGGGCCGAATTGCTTCTGCACTTAAAGTAAAGGTTATATTTGTAATCATGGCTCTGCAGCATTTTTATCCACTGGAGTCATTAAACTTTCCTAACAAAACTCAGGGACCTTTATACACACAATAAATGGTTTGTTTTCAAAATACAAAGTTTATTTTTGAAGTAAAGGTTTATGTTCCATGAAGTCTCTGAAGCTGAGAATGCTTTCAGCTCTGGGAAATTCTTGTTGGAGCCCCAGAGTGGCTGCTGTAAGCACTGAAGCACCCTCCTGGGTGTGACTTTCCCAGCTTGATGACTTGATGGCTTAATTTACTTATATGGTGCTCTTCAAAGTGATTTTGTTGTAGCTTTGGGTAGGAAACTGAAACCAGAGTTACTGAGCCACAGATAAGTGAAATTTACACTCATGAACACTTGAAGATTGCTACCATCATTTTCAGGGTGAAAAGAAAAATTCAACCACTGACATCAAATCAGAACTTCAAACAGAGTTTTACTCTGTGTTTTTAAAAAGTCACTGAATAAACTGAGTCTAGTTCATAGGAAGAAGTATCGGCCAATGGTTTAATTAAGGTCATGTTATCTATCTACTGACAATTCAAATAATTTGCACAATTTGAATGAAAACTTTGGACCACAGTAAAGTAGGTGGTAGAAATAATAGAAATAGTGACTGTCTTTAAAGGCAATTATTTTTCTTACTATTAAAGATTTAAGAAATGTAAGTTTTATTCTTGATATAAAATGCTCTATGTACATTTCAGAATATGGCAGTCTTATAATCATTGCTTTCTGTACATAAAAATTAATTGCTGATTTCTGCATTGAAACTGTATGTGCCCAGTGATCTCCAGGGGCATTCCATCAAACTCACACTGGGTTATTCAGGATGACTGGATGAAGAAAACAAAACAGATTTGAAGGGAAACACAGGTAAAGCAATTGCTGCTAATTATGATGCATAATTGAGAATAAAGCTCATTATTCTTCTGCTTTTGGTACTACCTGGCTTTATTACCTGAAATAGAAATTATTTGGGAAAAAATATGAGAAAGCTCGAGCCCTATCTCTGCCCACCACTTAGGTATTTTTCTATGAAGTGGGACAACGTAGATGTTTGAGCAGGCAGAGAAAGGGGGACATGGGCCAATGGCAGAAAACCATACATCTTGTGAACAATGGGGGTTCTTGGACAGACCAAGAAAAACAGGATCCTCTGGAGTGATTAAAAAACAAAACACAAAAAACAAAACAAAACAAAATCTTCTGGGCTGGTAAGTGTCCTGGAGGCAGAAGGGTGGGACAGGACAGGAATCCCCACCATCCGAATGCAGCCTTTCATCATTAAGACCTCCATCCAAATGCAGCCTTTTGCTTATGGTATCCCCAGTTGATGCAACCTTTTGTTCATTATGACCTCGTTCAAAAGTTCCCATTAGAGAACTTATGAAATCCCCAAATTTATTAAAACAAAATTCAATCAGATTACAATAGCACATTAATTTCCAGGACTGAGTGGAATGCCTATTTTGATTGGCATTTTGAGACTTCCTAACTCTATCAAGAATCTAAAGTTGCCTCTCTGCAAAACAAGGTTTCAAGATTAACTGAGTCAAATAAATAATTAAAAAAAGAAGGGCAATGAAATTACTCTGTATGATACTATAGTGGTGGCTGCGTGCCATTATGCATTTGTCAAAGCCCACAGAGTGTACAACATCAAGAGTGAGCCCTACTGTAAACTATGGACTTTGGTCGATAATAATGTGTCCATGTTGGCTCATCGATGGCACCAAATAGGCCACACTGATGAGGGATGTTGAGGGGAGGGGAGTGTGTATGTGTGCGTGGGGAGGGCTATGTGCGAACTCTGTATTTTCTGCTTGATTCTGTTGTGAATCTGAAACTGCTCTAAAAGAATACTCTATTCCAAAAAAAAAAAAAAAGCTGACGTGGTTCTCAAAGCCCCAGGTTCTTGTCCCTTAGCTCATTGGTGTCAGGATCTGTCTCCAGTGTCAGCATGTCTCTCTCCCCTGGATGCTCATGGCCAGACTCCTCCCCTGGCAGCATATTCTCCTTTCCTTCTCAGCAGCCTATACCTCCTTCCTACCGGCAACTAAAATTTGTCCCTCGCCGTCTGTTTCTACAAGGAGGAAGTCACTAACCACCTCAGTCGCTGACTTAAACACCCCCTGAAAGGAGCTCAGGGTGGAGCTCAGGAATGAGGGGCTCCGTGCTCTGGAAAAGATGTGCAGAACGGGCCTTCGGGTAGTTAGACATTTTCAGGAGAAGATTTTATGACCCCAATTCTTGCATCTCCTCATATCTAGAAAAGCACTAAAATCACTGACAGTGACGTCTGCCCCTCGTGACTGGCAGCAGCCTTCTCACGACTGGCGGTAAGCCTGGTGTTTCCCTTCACCAAAGTCGTGTATTAATCCCGACCTCCCCCCGTACCTCTTCAGAGCCGCTCCTTGGAGCTATCCGATAGGCTGTCTCCCGGGCTATAGTCCTCATTTGGCCCTAAATAAAACTTAACTCACAACTCTCATGCCATGCTTCTATTTATTTTTCAGTCAATGATACCCTCAGTTCCTCCGTACTAATTATCTCACGGAACTTTCTTTTTTCTCTAAAACTGTCTCCACTCCTTTCCTTCTGGATTTGTCAGAACCTCCCCTTTAAAGTCAAGCCCTCTAAGGATCCAGAGGTTAAATTCCATTTCCTACACTCCCTGGAGTAAAGCTGAACCATGAGCCATCACCAGAGATTCCCCAACGTAACTGAAGAGCCTTACAGACTTGCTGAGGAATTTAATATACTCATTCAAACTTATCCATCTGGTTTCTCTGACTTAAGCCAACTAGTTCATATGCTAGGTCTGAATCCCAGCCCCCCTAAAACTGAGTCCCTCTGCTGAGAGTGTGATGAACACTGCATGAAATTCTGTCCTTAAAGGGGCCAACTGCAGTCAAACTCTGCCAAGGCCCAAAAGGTTATTTCCCCAAAATAATGATTTTGAGAAACTGGCTAGAGAATGTCAATAATTGGCCTCAGACCAGGGACAACAAGATTGGAAATTCAGTTATGGTTCGTTTGATAGAAGGAGAAAACTCTGATTTGGACCAAATGGCCCAGTTTCACTGGAGTCTCTAAAATTCCCAGTCCTCACCACTATACAAGCATTAAGCCCCTGGTTTACTGACAAGACAATAGCGTTCTTGAACCAGTGTAGGTGGGGAAACACCGACAAGGCCACAGAAAGTGCCGATCTTACCAGTCCCACTTGTCCCCGAGTCCAAACTGGGGGTACCTGTTTGCACTGCCCGCAGACGTTTTAAACCATCCGATGGGCCATTGGAAGCCTGACAATTGGACTTTAAACAAATTTCTTATCTCATAGCTATAAATACGTTTTATTCACGGCCTGTGTGTTTTCACACTGCACTGAAGCCTTTCTTTTCAGACCAACGTTCTGTGGTTAAAGTACTTTTGGAAACAAAATATTCCTACCTGGGGAAATCCTCTCAAACTTCATAGTTTCCAGTCTCTTTAAAAATGTAGGAGAAAGTAATCTTGACATTTTAAATTAACGTAAACTCTTTTGTTTTAGAATAGTAAATGATAGTGAGCCGAAAGACATCTTTTGGGCGAAATGAAAACTTGACTCTTTCTTTATCCTTTCATATTTTGAAGTGTAAGAATTTTTTTTTAAAGCACAAACTAGATGCAGGTGTGATTATTTATGCTTTAAACGGTCCAGGTCTTTCTAAGCATGATTCCACATATGAAAACTAAATATGTATTTGACTCCAACAAATTTTTAAAACTTCCATGCATTAAACGAATTTAAAATATATTGTTAAAAAAAAAAAAAAAAAGAAAGAAAAACAAATCCAAAGTGGAGTCATTTGTCCCCAGGACAATAAAACAAGACTTACTTGCAGCTTCAGTCTCTTCTAGAAATGTGAACTTTAAACAGGCAATCTGAAATTTCCTGATTAGCATCAGTGAGGTAACCTGCATAAAAGACCCCTGCTGTTCCCTTCCCCCCAAAAGAAGATGACTTGGTCTTGAAGGGTTCTTTCTTTCCTTTTGCTAATAGTTTATTGGCCCCACCCACGTCCTGCCTATGAAAACCTTCTATTTTGTAAAAATGGACCATCTAGTTGCTTGCTCCAGGAGATGCTCCCCAATTCATGGATTTCTCAGTAAAGTCAATTAGATTTTCAAGTGTATTCAGTTGGATTTTATTTTTTAACGATATTAAAAATTTCATAAAAAACTTATAAAATGTATTTGCATGAAGGTCAACATGTTAGTTATTTTTTATAAAAAGAATGGACAAGAAAACCCCCAGAACAAAAGAAGAAAGAAAGGAGAGGTGTCTAGACTTGTTGTGTATTACATTACACCGTGAAGCTTATAAAATTAGCATAGACATATACTCAGAATAGAACATATGGAAAGAGATCCAACTATATATGCAAGTTGACTAAATTATAAAGATGACATCTCAAATTAGTGATGGAAAGAAACTTTTCACTAAGCAGGCATACAATAAAAAGATAAAATTGGATCTGGTTAGTACAGAATATATCACTATAGATTCCAAGTGGATGACATATTTAAGTGTAATAAATAAATTTGATGCCATGTGGTATAATAAATACCGCAAGTATTTATTATAAGACATATGCAATAATTTCTCTTAAGCTGGAGTGGGAATAACTTTGCTAACCATTATTCTAAATCCAGGTGGATATAAGAAAAATCATAAGTAAATATGACTATGAAAATAAAAAAAAATTATCATGGTATTATATATGTAGTTACGGTTATAGTTATAATTTTAAATATATTATATAATATATAAATACAATATATAATCAGAATAAAAGGAAGATTAGGTAGTGAGAAGAACATTTCAATTCATATTACACTCAAAGTATTACACTCCTAATATACAAAGAACTTCTTCAAAGAAGGGGGAAAAAACAACAACCTCTTAGAAGAAATTTAGTTAGAAATATGGACAGATAGAGCACAGAAAAGGAAATGCAAATAGCGATTAACCACAGGATAAAATGATCACCCTGGCACATGATAAGAAAAATGCAAAGTAAAATTATAGGGGAATAACATTTTTCACTTATTAAATGGGCAAGAATTCAAAAATTTGACAACATACTCTACTGGCAAGGCTATGGGGAAATAGGCACTCTCATAATTGCTGGCAGGGATGCAAACTGGTGCAACCTCTCGGAGGGGAATTTGGCAATATCCAGCAAAATTACATAGGCAATTACACTTTGATTAGTGATTTTACTTCTAAGAGTCCATTCCAATGACACTGGTTAAAATATGAAAAAGACAGATGTACTGTTTGTAATAGCAAAAACTGGAAGCAACCCAAGCATTCATCAATAAGAGGCTGATTGAATAAAGTATTGCACAAAAACTAAATGACATACAATGCAGCTATAAAAAGAAAAAGGTTTTTATCTACATATTTTGATGGAATAGCATCTAAAATATTTTAAATTAAAAAAAGTAGAGGAAAGTATTATGGTATGCTATTGTTTTTTTAGAATAGGGAAATCTGAGTATATTTATGTATTTGATTATATATATGTAAGTGGAAGTATAACTTATATAATTTTAAGCAGCCCTTTGCAGGAAACCACCCACAGCAGAAGACCCCTTTCCCCTTGTCACTTTAACAAAGCTACACTGTAACAAATTTTAAATCAGGCAGCCCCATGCTCTCCTCATCTCAGGCACAAGCACACTTTTCCAACCTTCTGAACACACAACACCCTGCCTAATCGGTTGGTTCTTTCTGCAGATCAAAGAAGCAGGAATCAAGAGTAGGCAATTAACAGATGGCCGGATCTCTCCCTTAGCTTCCTTTTCTGTAATCTCATGAACAAACTTTGTGAACAAAACAGTAGCTAAAGACAGCCCCGCACACAGAGCTGTGAGTTTGGTCTCCATCTCAGCGATTAACTGAGATTACTTCCCTTTTCCCTTTAAGGCTTTCATGTCTGAGCAGAATCCTCAGAGTTGGTTTTTGAGGCACGTGAGTCCACCTTCTCCCCAGGTTGCTGGCATTCTGATTAAAAGCAACTTTCCTGTCTACCAACATTTGCCTCTTTTGAGTATTGATTTTTGAGCTGCAAGCAGCTACACCTGACTTCAGTAACATAACTTTTAAAATAGTTACCTATAAAAGGAGGGAAAAAAGGAGAGTGAAACAGTCAGAAATAGAAGGCAGATAGTTTAATTAGAAAACAAATTTATACTGAAGAAAAAATGTCTTAATTTTCAAAAGTGAAATTAAAAAAAAAGACCTACTATGTATGTTGTTAGCAAAATGAGCAGAGAGAAAATAATTCAATCCACTTTTTGTATATGTATATTTTTATTGAAGTATAGTCAGTTTACAATGTTGTATCAATTTCTGGTGTACAGAACAATGCTTTATTCATACATGAATACATACATATATTCTTTTTCACCATAGGTTACTACAAGATACCAAATAGAGTTCCCTGTGCTATACAGCATGAACTTCTTATTTCAATCCACTTTTAAAACAAACATTTTGACTATATGTTATTGTGGGATATTCCAACAATAAAAAGAACTGAGAAAACAAAACATCATATTCTGTTTTGTTGGTTTTGTTATTTTGCTGGTTTGTTATTCACATGTTGTGGAGGATACATTCGAATCGAAAATATCAGTATGAGTTCATGATATATTCGTCTGTACAAAATTATTCCCCAGTGTTGTTCATTGAAAAGATCTACAATCAAATACTTTTAATGTGCAGATTAAGATCTCCAAATACCACTTCCCACTAAGAGGAAACAAGAGACCACTGGGGAGAAATTGTGGAATCCAAGTCTGGGGGCAGTTTACAAGATAAAACTGGAAAGTACATGATTTTTCTCATCTGTAAGTTGGGAATAATAACAGTGTTACCCCAAAAGGGAAAGGGAAAAAGCTATGATTCGGTTCTTGTCTTGGGGAAGCTTTCCAAGGTTGGAAAGCAGTACTGGTCTTTGTCTCTGCTCTTATGCTCTCCCTTAGGGGTGGTTGCTTGATTGATTGACCGCTCTTGCCCCTGGAGAGCTAAGTCACGCCCTCCCTCTTTGCGCATGTCCTTACCCACGATGCACACAGAAAAGCCAATGGGGGTGGGGCTAAACCACAATGCTAATTATATTACAATGAGCCTTGGGTCATGTTTGTTCAGATCCTTCTTGCTACCGTGCAATCACAGCCATCAGCTTCTAAGCTCCTGCTGGCCCTCATTTAGAGGAAGTAAAGCCCCTTATGCTGTAGGCAAGCATATTGCCATCTTCTGGACCTCCTCCCCATCTTCCACCTTATCTGGCTGGTGCCCCTAGTTATCTAACTGCCTAACATTAGAGCCATGAGAACTGATGAGTAAAGTATTCTCAACACGTAAAACCTGCCCAACAGACTCAGGCCCAAGGTGACACTGCAGCATAGTGTCCCCCACATAAATTCACAGAATCAGAGCTGGCAGGATAGCAATGAAACTGCTCTAGGTGCTAAGATTATATTTAACGTTACTTTTTCGCATTTACTTTTCTGTAATTTTCTTAATGTTCTACAATTAACATATAATGATAAAGATAACGGTGATGTTAATCTAAAAAATGAGAGGGACAACCATTTTAAATGCACAAGAATTTATCAGTTGCATTTAACTTTCAATATCTTTGTGAGACAGATGTGGTGTAAAAGAGTGTGTGCTTTAAAGGCAAAAAGGGGTTTAGATGTCAGTTCAAACTGTTGGCGTGCAGAGTGTTGTTAGGCAAGTCATGTGTCAATTTGGGGAGTCATAAATGTTCTGTGAATGAATGAAGATTATTTTTTTCTTTAAATGGTGATGGTATATCAACATCATAAAAGTTTTGTCAGCAGTGAATGAGATGCATAACCTGGAAGAGTTCTGAGAACCTAATAGGACTTAAATAAAAAGTAACTATTTTAAAATTCTTCTTTATAATTATAAAAGCACTTTTTGACTATGATAAATTTTGCCAGATAAAAGGATACAAAAATTTATTGAAGCTACTTTTTAGTATTTATACTCTTTCCTTTTAGGATGTCCTCAATTTTAATAACATAACTTTTCAAAGCGCATCTTCTTGTTTTTGTCCCTCCCTGAGAAAATGAACTTGTAAAGCTGAGATAGAAGCCAATTTTTTTGCTGTTACCTTTGTCTTTTCGGTCACACAGCTAATGAACAAAGGGGATGACACTAAAAGCAAATGCCACAGTGAGATTGCTCTTTTCACCCTTCACAAAATAATCACCACTTAAATGCTGTACATTTTAAAAAATAATTTTTCAAATGAACTATCCTTAAAATATATGGCTTTTTCAAAAATGCTTGTCCTCATCACATTTGCAAGTTCTTCCTCTATATACTGTGTGTCATTTAAATATGTTATTATTCATCAAGGACTAATTAGTGATTAGGTGAGACTGCCAGCGCTCAGAATTTTCTGTTTGATGGCAGCACGATGGAAAATTAAACTGGAGAGGATCCAGGACCTAACCTTTTTCTATTAGCATATTTTCCTCTTTTCTTATTTCCTGATACCTATTAGCTAATGTCCAGATCCTTTCAGCTAATGGAGGGGCTAATATGGCAGGGAAGAGATGCCTGAGCGATTTAATCGCAAAGGGGAAAAAAAAAAAAGAAGATACATTTACTGGTCCCACTCAGAACTAAGAAAGGGTAACACACACACACACACACACACACACACACACACACACACACTCACACACATACAGTCTTAATAATGCATGATTCCCTTCAGCATAGTTTTACATGAGAACGGGTCTTGAAACAAATGTTATTATATTGATCCTTAAGTGAACAAGCTGTTTAACGTGGGGAATATTATTTCAAGACTCTGGTTCTTCATGCTGTAAGCCATAAAATCCGTTGCTGACAGATCGTTTGGTTTCTTTACTTTATCCAGATTTGCTAATAAGATACATGAGGAGATTAAGAGGAAGCCCTGGGCAGAGGGCGGAGTCTATGGTTCTGGGGCAGACAGAAGCTGTATTTCCACCCTGCAACAGAGATGTGACGTCCACTGCCTATCGAAGACAAAGAAGGGCTTCTCCCTCTGCTCTTATGTTGTCTCCCTCCTGACCTCCCCATTGATCAACGTTCTTATCCTGGAGTCAAGACTTACAGTGTCTTCCTTACTGTGGCTTCGTAGTAAGTTTTGGTTAGGGGAATATAAATACTCCACTTTCTCTCTTCTTTTCCAAAATTGTTTCAGCTAATGTAGGTTTATTATTTGTATCTTCACACAAATATTAAGGTAAATTTGTAAATTTTGATAGCAATTGCATTGAAATTGTAGGTCAAGGGGGAGAACTGTCATGTGAACGATATTGATTCTTCCAATCAATGAACATGGAACATTTCTCCATTCATTTAGATCCTCTTTAATTTTGCTCAGTAATATTTTGTAGCTTTTGGTGTTTAAGTTCAATTTTTCCTTTGTTAAATTAATTATTATTTTATTTTATTGATGATATTTTAAATGAAATTTTTTCTTAATTTTATTTTCAGATTGTGTGTGTGTTGCTAGTAATTTGAAATGAAATCAATTTTTGTCAATTAATCCTGAATCCTGCAACCTTGATAAACCAGTTTATTGGATTTAAGTAGGTCTTTTAAAAAAAATTCTTTGGGATTTTCTACAGATGGAATCATGTCAGCTATGAATGCAGGCAATTTTGCCTCTTCAGATCCAATATGAATATTATGATTTATTTTTCCTTAATTGCACCGTCCAGAACCTCCAGTACGATGTTGAAAAGAAGTGGTAGCAGTTGACGTCCTAAATTGCACCCTCTCCCCCCAGTCCCTACTGGGTAGAGAACATCACGGGCAGGGATGTCAGTTAAGTGTCCCATTTCTTCATTTCTGTAATGTCTATTTTATTATATGTTTACATGGCAATGATCCATCAGTTGGGTGTAAATGTTAATTTACATTACATATATATTGCATTATATAATTTACATTATCTATATTATATATAATATACATTTAATAAGTGTGTGTTATATATTATATATGTGTATATATAGTCTACATTATATATATATATATCATATACAATACACATTTAATAAATGTATTTATACATATATAAATAAAATAGTATGCATGTATATATACTGTTTTCTTTATTCAGTCATTTGTTGGTGGACATTTAGGTTGTTTCCAGGTCTTGGCTATGGTAAATAGCACTGTTATACACATGGAGGGGGGATGTATTTTTTCATATTAGCATTTTTAGTTTCATCATATAAATATCTAAACATGGAATTGCTGGATCGTATATTATTTCTATTTTTAATTTCATAAGGACCCTCCATACTGTTTCCAAAGTGCTTGCATCAGTTGACATTACCACCAACAGTGCACAAGGGTTCCCCTTCCTCCGTATCTCTGACAACACTTGTTGTTTCTTGTCTTTTTAATAATAGCCATTCTAACAGGCGTGAGGTGGTATCTCATTACATCCTGGTTTTGATTTGCATCTCCCTGATGATTAGTGATGTTGAGCATCTCTTCATGCACCCGTGGACCGTCTGTATGTCTTTTTGTGAAAGATATCTTTTCACGTTCTCTGCTCATTTTTTAATCGGACTTTTTTTTTTTTTTTGCTGTTGGGATTGTATGTTTTCCTTAATATTTTGGATATTAGCCCCTTGTCAGCTATGGGATTTGCACATATTTTCTCCCATTCAGTGGTTGCCTTTTAATTTTGTTGATGGCTTCCTTTGCTATGCTGAAAAACTTTTTAGTTTGATGTAGGCCCACTGGTTCATTTTTACTCTTGTTGCCTTGGCTTTTAGTGTCAAATCCAAGAACGTTCATCACTATGATCTATGTCAGGGAGCTTACTGCCTATGTTTTCTTCTAGGAGTTTTATGCTTCAGGTCTTATATTTAATTTTTTAATCCATTTTGAGTTACTTTTTGTGTATGGTGTAAGGTAGTGGTCCACTTATTCTTTTGTATGTGGCTGTCCAGTTTTCTCAACTCCACTTATTGGATAGATCGCCCTTTCCCCACTGTATATTCTTGATTTTTCATCAAAAATTAATTGACTCTAAAAGTGAGGTTTTGTTTCTGGGAGCTTTTCTGCTCCACTGATCTATGTGTCAGTTTTTATGACAATACCATAGTATTTTGATTACTATGGTTTGTAATATAATTTGAAATCAGGGAATGTGATGCCTCCTGTTTTGTTCTTCTTTATCAAGATTACTTTCACTAATCAGCATGCTTTGTGATTCCATATAAATTTCAGAATTTTTTCTTCTAGTTCTGTAAAAAAAATCTGTGGAATTTCTATAGAAATTGCATTGAACCTATTAATTGTTTTGAGTAGCAGGCACATTTTGATAATATTTCTTTCAATCCACGAGCATGGAGTATCTTTCCATTTATTTGTGTTTTCCTCAATTTTTTTCATTGATGTATTATAGTTTTCAGTGTACAGATCCCTCACCTCTTTGGTGAAATTTACTCTTAGGAATTTTATTTTTTTTGGATGAAATTATAAATGGGGTAATTTTGTTAATTTCTTGTTATGATAGTTCATTACCAGTGTATAGAAACATAGACATATTTTTTGAATATCGATTTTGTGTTCTACAACATTACTGCATTTGTTTAGTACTAAAAGATTTTTTTAAGTGGTGTCTTTAGGGTTTCTGCACATAATGTCATGTTATCTGTAAGTAGTGATTATCTTACTTCTTCCTTTCCAATTTTGGATGCCTCGTATTTCACTTTAAATTTCTATGTGTCAGAGTAATGTTGTTTTTATTCTGAGAAATGCACTTCCAATCAACAATGGAAATAGAATGGAAGTTCTTATTTTCTAAGAATTTTTATATTTGCATAAATAATGAATGTAGTTCAGTGGCTCATTCCCTAAAACTGCCAAATAAATCTACTCCTAATTTGCTACTAGTGTGTGATTTTTTTTAAATGCTATTAATTATTTTAAAGTGACTTTTCTTCCCAATATATATTTCTGGGGAAAAAATGTTATAGTAGTGATTGTTTTTTTTTTTTTTTATAGTCTAATTGAGAATAACAAGGGAAAAAAGAAAAAAAACGAATTATGGAGTAAGGACATTCATAGGACAACAGTTATGGAAAGTATATAAACAATACATGCGAATTTGACTAAAATATACTATCTCATAATAAAACAAAAGAAAGGACTTGTATACTATCTGATCTGGTGAAAAATCACAGAATTCAATGAAAAAATATAGTCAGAGAATAACCTCTAAGATGTTGCAAGTTTCAAATGGTTTTTAGGGGAATTTATTTCAAAATTTGTGAATAATTTCCACTTGACATGAGTTGTTCGACAATACAGATGATGAGGCACCCCCAGACAACCTTCATAATGCATCACATTTGGGTAGCAATGCCTAATAATGGTCACCCTTCTCTAAATGTACACATCCCACAGAAAGTAGATGCTAATCTGGATTTAGACAAAATAATCAAGTCATATAGCTACTCAGGGTCCAAACTGGGCTTTGCTTTTAGATTTTTATGAACTTAGCCTCATGATTTTCACTAAATTTTCATGTGCCTCTACTGAACATTTGTACTTTTGTAATTTGAATAAAGAAATGATTGTGAATAACAACAAAATATCCTAAATGTATAAACATGATTGAGGATGAGAAGGCCACATGCTCCTTTCACTGTTTCACAGGGTACATGTAAATCTTACTTCCAGAAATGTAGCAATGGTCATCACGTGGGTAGATAGCCTGCCATCTTGGCTACGGGTCCTGTAAACTAGTAGAAGAGTAGGAGTCAGATGCCCGAGGGCCACAGCACTCAGATGTTTAGTAAATGATAGAATTTGATTATTGATAATAAAATCAGTTGACCTATAAGCAGCCATGGATAAATGGCAAGATTGGGAACTCTTACTCTAATTTCCAGGCTTATTTGCTTTTTGAACATTGGAATTTTAGAAAGTCCAATGTCTTCAGCCAAAGGAATGACTCCTAAACGTGTCATCTGAGGAAGTAATTCACTGAGTAGACAAAATCCTTGCCTAGCACAGACCTCTCTCGAGTGCCTCTTACGTCAGCCTATTTAGATGGCTACCTAGTCCTTGTGCGTGTAAGGCTGCTTTGCTTTGGCATTTACACGGCAAGGTAAATTTTCTGAATTCTCATTTGGGTCTATTTACGATACTCCAAGGGGCCATTTCTGAGGTTTATTATGACAATTTGAATAGTCTGTGAGGGAAACATGATGGAACTATAAAGCCCATCTTTAATCACTCAGGTGATAAAAGGAGAATTGAAGGCTGATAGAGCAATTGGAAAATACTGGAGACATGAAAAGTAGCAGATCTGAAAATTTCTTAAATTCAGAGTTATTTTATCCATTACCATGGGAAAACACTTAGCACCAATTGAGAGCTGGTTGCTTCAGCCTGCAAGAGGTTTGTATAAATAACACACTGGGAGAAAGTTATTAATGATTTCTCTTCCTCTCATTTTATGGCTATCTGTGCAGACACACTTTGGTAAAGCATTTTTTCTTCCTTTCATTATGCATACACAGACACACAAAAATTATGCTCTAGTAACCACAATTTGTTCTTACATCTTATTATGCACTTTCCGCAGTCTAAATGCTTTGAAAAATGAATGTATAAATATTTCTATGGTTCGGTGTGAAGCCATTAAGATGTTAAAATGTTTGAAAGTATAGTCCTCGGAGGGGCAGTTCGAATTTTGTATTGCTTTAAAAGTCACCATACAAAGCAGAGTGTCATGAAAATGTTCCAGAAGTAACAAATAACACAGGCTTTTTAAATGTCAGTGATTTACATCCAGCAGTGGATATGTGTTTTACCTTAACATGTAAAATTTCCTTTCATTCAAAACAAAATAAAAGCCAGTTTATTTGTTCCTTCCTTCTTCTTTAACTTAAGCTTTGGCTCTTTTATATACTAACTGACTCACAGTACTAGCTAGAATTAAGATCATCTGAGCTTATATGATACAGGAATAAAATATTAAACATCAGAAGAAATGATTATCAGGAAGATTTCTTTCTGTATTAGTGTGTATATTTGAAATTTCCATTATTTAATTAGAGGTCTCCATTATTTCATCAGATTTTACCATCTGTTCTGATCACTTTGTCTTCTGTATGTTTTTGCTGTACTACTGCAAAAATTAACTCAATTATGATTGAACCAGATAAAAACTAATCGTTAGAAAATGTTTTAAATTAATAAAATCTGTTGTTTTCACCGTTTTTATAAATCCAAAATATTTTGAAAATCTCTGATTAAATTATACACACTGCCTAAGACATGATCTACCAGGAAGAGAAAATGTTAAGATCAAATAGATTTGAATTCTATACATTTTTTAACTTCTTGGGGACTCAGTTTTCCTTCCTCAAAAAAAAAAAAAAGGTATTAGATTTTTCATTCCTAATCGGTAAAATGGGGATAATAATTTGATTTTACCAACGTACATGATTAAACTAATGTTCTACATTCATCTGTTAAATACACTACATCTACTGTTAAATATAAAAATTTAAAACATATATAGAAGAGTTCAACAACACCAACAGCAAAACAATATACGTCTGTTTGTGTGGGGACAGATTTTCAGGATTAGAAGTAAAGGGGGATCTCAAAGTCTCAGTGGGAAGTTCTTTCTGATGAATCTGTGGACAATTGGATGCCAGACAGGTTCTGTGAGCAGGAGCTGAGACATTATTAGTTGGCAGGAAACTGAAACTCTATAATAAAGCCAAATTCTTTAAGGTGGACTAGGAAAGCTGTCAGAAAACTAGGAACAGGAATGAAATCTGATAAAAGGCACCTACAAAATCCTACAATTAATGTCATACTTAATGGTAAAAAAGCTGCATATTTCCCCCTAAGATCAGGAACATACCTCTCACCACATCTTATTCAGTAACATACTATGTTCATATAATACAATAAGGCAAAAAAAAAATGAAATGCATACAGTTTACAAAAGAATAAATAAAACTGCATTCTCAATACAATACAATATAGAAAAATCCCAAAGAATCTACAAGAAAACTGGTAGAGCTAATATTTGTGTTTAGCAAGGTGGCAGAACGCTAGGTTTATAGGCAAAACCCAAGCGCCTTCCTATATGACTAACAATGTATAATCAGAAACTGAGATTAAAAATCATTACCATTTAAAATAGCACATAAAATATACTTATGTATTAAATCTAACAAAATATACACTAAATCTGTAATCCGAAGTGTACAACTCACTAATGAAATAGATGGAAGATTATCTCAATTGATGGGGAGACATACCATGTTTATGGGTTGGAAAAATCAATATTACTAAGATGTCAGTTCTCTCTAATTTGATATAGGTTTATCACAATTCCATTCAAAATCTTGGAATGATTTTTTATAGAAATCAACAAGCTGATTCTAAAATTAATATGAAAAATAAGGGAATGAGAATAGTCTAAATTATTGTGAAAAATAAGTACAAAAAAGGAAAACTCACACCATCTAAATTTAAGCCTGATTCTAAATACAATAATCAAGGACAGTGTGGTATTGGCGAAAGGAGAAATGCATAGATCAACAAAACAGAAAAGTCTAGAAATATACCCACACATAAGTAATTAACAAATTTTCCACTTGGATACAAAGGAAATTCAATGAAGAAAATAATAATCTTCTCAACAAATGGTGATGGAACAGTTGGACATCCATATGGAGAAGAAAAACTTTAATGCCTTGCTTTATGCAAAAATCAACTCAAAATGGATCATTGACTAAAAACAAAACAAAACAAAACAAAAACCTTAATGCTATAAACCTTCTAGAAGAAACACAGGGGAAAATCTTTGTAACTTTGTGTTAAATAACTATTTCTTTTTGTAACAAAAGAAACACAGCCCATATTAGAAAAAAATAAGAAAGTGGACTTCATTAAAATTGTAAACTGTTGCTCTTTAAAAGCTAATGTTAAGGGAATAGACTTAAGATGTGAAGTGGGATGAAATACTTTCAGTATTTATCTATGATAAAGGATTTGTCATTAGAAAATATAAAGAACTCTAAAAACTCGATAGGAAAATATTTAAATTAATAAAAAATGAAAAAAAAATTTGACCAAACACTTCAGCAGTGAAGATATTCAGATGGCAAATAAGCATGTGAAAAGGTGCTCAGCATAATTTGTTATCAGGGAAATTCAAAAGCCATGAAATGTTAGTATACATCTTTTAGAAGAAATAATACAAATCAAATTTTTAAAAAAAATTAACAAGCAAAGAAACAGAAAAAGAAAAACACTAAGCAAAACAAAACAAGAAAACTGTTGGTAGGTATGCAGAAGAAATAGAATCCTCATTGATTTTTGATGGGAATGTCGCATTTTACAATCATTTTATAAAACACCATGTGGATTTCTTATAAAGTTAAATATTAAACTATTACCATATGAGTTAGGCCTGGATCTTTAGCCCTTTAACCTGGGTGCACATGACTGGTCAGAATGGACATGGGCAACGTGAGTTTTGCATGGGAATTGGAATCTGCAGAACCTGAGGGGCATATTTCCTATTAGATGAAGTTGAATTAATGAAGAAAGATGACTGCATGAGAATTTTTCAAAAGCTTAGTTATAATGAATAGATTTAAATACATAAATATAAAATTGAATATATTAATAGCACAGGTCACAGAGTATTCCCTTCAGATTCTGGCTTATTCAGGAGAGAGGAAGCTTCACTGACACAAGTTGACTTATTTCTGGTTTCAACTGGGGCTGTTATTTTGAGACACACCTTATGCTCTGTTAGTTATTGGGTTTATTTTGTTGCTCAAAAGTCAGGAAACAGTGGCTGGTCATCTGATAGAACAGGAATACAAATTCTGACTTTTACAAAATTTTTTTGGTAAAATAATGTTTTCTTTCCTTTTCTTTTTTCCTAAGAAATCAGCAGCGAGGGCAGGTTTGTCTATAGTTAGGAAGGAGAATTAAACAGCCTCCACAACTCACTCCAGGATTTCCCAACTGTTTGTGAGTTTCTCCTTTTAATTAACCATCATCACAACTTCACCGACGGAGAGCAATCAGCCAATATCCTTCAGTTTTCCAGATTTGACAATTTTGGTTCTTACAGTTTCATCACTGCAGCTACAAGGCAGTAGTTCACTCTAAATTTCCAATCTTCCTCAAAAGCATATCTAGGAAAAGAACCAACCCTGTCTCCTGGAATATGTTATTCCTGTTTGTTCCCCTAGAATTGCCCTTTAAAAGCACTTAGCTCAGATGTTTTAAGAGGTCTCCTCGACCACGTCCACACTGACTTAGCACATCTTTCTTCCTATGACACAACGATACTTTGAATACATTTTCATTTTTAGAAATTATTATTTATTCTGTCATCATTTACCTTTTGCCTTTGAGCTGTATTGTGAGCAAGTCACTTGAGAGTAGCTGCCCTCTTCCCATCTGCCTCTCAAGGTCCCTAGGGCTTAACATTGACATAAAGTAATCACTTAAACTATGCTTTCTAATGAATTAAGCAAACACATGGCATCAGCATTCTTTTTGTCTCGTATTCCCAACAATTATGTGTGGAACGTCTCTCAACCCACCACCAGTTCTTCGTACATCCACACACAGGCCAAGTGCAGTCAAAGCCCTGAACGTGACTGTATAATTTCCACGCTCCCTCTGTCTGGAAAGCACCTTCAGGCGTTACAGATGGAGGTGGAATAATCTATTTCGTCACTGTCTTGAAAATGTCTTTGCCACAATCATTCTTGCCATCAAGGAATCTACAGTTAGCTGTCATGGTAACAGGCACCTTGTGAATTCAAGACAACTCAGCTAAAAATAAATTAAAACAATAAACCCAGGGGAAATATATGCATCAGTATGTAACTGAAGAAGGATTATTCTTTTTCTCAAATGATATCTTTTAATAGTAATTTGATAAACATAATCAGAGTCAACAAAAGTATTTTAATAACCAGTGTAAAAGGGCGGAAAAGAGTTGAATCTCAAATCCTCATCCTTAAAAATTAAGAAGATCCAGTGAGATTGAACATTTAACCCAAATTTATATTAAGCTACTGAAATTGAAGCATTGTTTTCCATAACGGATATCATTCCTCTCCGTCCTCTAGACCCCAGCTGGGAGCAGAACAGGAGATAGTGAGGTAGGGGTTTAAACTTGTCACTCAATGGTAAGTCAACGACCACTGCTTTAAATATCCTTTTTGCTTGAAGATTTTCCCTAGTTTGTAAAAATTGCATCAATTAAAAATCAAATTCTCAGAAAGAGTTCTCCCTTCTTCTTTCTCTTCTTTCACAGTATGGTGCCTGGTTACGGTGGACATGAGTCTTCACAGGGACTGTGGGCTTGGAGAACAAACCCTGTGTCTCTCCAAGGGCCCCAGCTGAGCTGTTACAGCTCACTCGCGTCCAGGCGGCAGGCTCTGCCCACACTGACCCCTCTTGCAACGTACCAGGTCCTGCCTGGCCTTTGGGGATGTGCTGGTGCCCAGTGCAGCTGATAATTGACCAGATGTTTATCAATCACTTGTTACCATCTCTTGTCAGTGAGTTTTCCACACATGGCCTTCTCTTCTTCCCAGCCGCAAGTCTCTGACAGTACTTTCCATATTTCTGTGTCCCTTTGTGAGGGTCAAAAAGGAAAATCTCAGTGTCCTGCCCCCCTTGCACAAGCCATGGAGTGGCAGCAGCATTACCCCACGTGCTCTGTCTCACCAAGCACCTCCTGCAACCACACTGTATTGCTCTGGCATCATTTGAAGCATGGCACTAAGTAAACATGGAACTTCCCCTAAGATCTGTATTCCACCCAAACTCCAGACAATGCCCAGGACAGCAGGCCGAGGCCCCAGTATTTTCATGGCCCCACATACATGGGGATATTTCCACTGGTTACAGTTCCTCACTTTTCCTTCCCATTGCCTCTGAGGCTGGAGAGGTGGGGTTTTTGCCTTTTTCACGTTTTCAGTGATTTTCTGTATATACATCATTGCTGAGCTCTATTTATCTTCCCTTACAGCACTTGTCTTCACAGGATCTGCTCTCAGTCTTCACTGGGCAGCAGAATTGCCTGCAGGGCTTGATGGACCACAGAGAGCTGGGCCCCACTCCCAGAGTTCTTTATTCAGTTATTCTGGGACGAGCCCAAGAATTTCCATTTCTTTTTTTTTTTTTTTTAAAGAATTTCCATTTCTAACAAGTTCCAGGTTGATACTCATGCTTCTAGTCCAAGCACTACACTTTGAGAAGCACTGGCTTGTAGGAAAGGCAACATCCAAGTACATAATCATAGCTTAAAATTTTATTGAGGTATAGTTGATATAGTAAAAAAATTGCATATTTGTAATATATACAGTTTGGTGAATTTGAACATAGAAACGTACCTGTAAAACTATCACTGAATCAAGGTGATAAACATCACCATCACCTCTGAAAGCTTCATTGTGCCCTTTTTTAATGGCAAGTACCCTTAACATTCGGTCTTTACTTTTAACACATTTTATTTTTCTTGAACTATAATTTGCTTACAATGTCATACTAGTTTCAGGTGTGCATCGTAGTCCTTCAATATTTATGTACATTTCAAAATGGTCACCACAATAAGTCCAACTACCATCCGTCACCAAGGTTGTTACGATGTTGCTGACTGTGTTGTCCAGGCTGTATGCTAACACATTTTAAGTGCACAAGACAGTGCTACTAATACAGCACTGTGTTGCACAACAGCTTTCTAGACTTTATGCATCTTCCATAACTGAAGCCCACTGAACAGCAACTCCGCATTTCCCTCTCTGCAACCTCTGGCAACCACATTCCATCCTCTGCTCCTGTGAGTCTATTTTAGATTCTCCAATGAGTGGAAGCATGCGGTAGATAAACACTGCTCTTGATAGGTTAGTGGGAGCTCGAGGAATTTGTAAAATCTTTTATTTTATCTTTTTTTTTTTTTTTAAAGCAGAGCCTGGCTTTCAAAACAATTGCTTTGCAAGGAGTAAAGAAGAAATAACAGTCAAAGTTGAGAAATGATTGTTTCTCTAGCGGGTAATTTGTCCTCCTGTTGCTGCATTGAGTCCCATTGATTCAACAGGAGGGGAGCCAGAGGGCACGAGGATTTTAAGAATATGAAATATTTCAAAAAAATCCCTTCCCCAAAATGAACAAAAAATAAGATGGAAACTAGCAAACAATACATATATAGCTGAAACTAAGAAAGGATCGTGGTCTTATTCCATAACTAAAAATAAAAAAGTGGTGACCAGGGACAAAAAAAGAAAAAAAAAAACAGTGAGAAAGTCTTGGTTTCTACCTCAGCCTTCCTAGAAGCAGTGCAGGGAAGCCAACGGGACACAATCACACAAATGCTTCATGTCTGGAGAAAAGAGACTGAAAAGACGGTGAGGCAGCCAGTAGGAAAGACCTGAAAATCGCCGAAAAAAAGAAGTCTTCAGTCACTGCAGGCGGGGACGGTCCCAAGGTTTGGGATTTGTGTTTTCCAGTCTGTGAGGCAAAATGGGAAGAAGACCAACCAGCATCTCTGTGATTTTCCAGAGAGAATTATTTCTGCCCCAAACAGGACTGAGCATAAAAGGCCGCTCAGCAGGATGCGAGCTGCTGAGGCCTGGGGCAGCCTGAAGGGCAGAGGCAGACCACAAGCCCACCAGGAATAGTGTGGCCCTCATTCCCAAGTTTGCCTTGTCTTCCCGTCTTAGGTTGCTGCCGAGGAAAATGTGAAGGAGTCAAAACAAGGGTCTAAAAATCAAAGAATAATAGTGTATTAATTCTGTATTGGTGTGTAATGAAATTGCCTTGAACTAGCAGCTTAAAGTAACTTGGATATATGATCTCCAAGGCTCTGGAAATCAGGCGTCTGGGCATGGCTCTGCTGGGTCCTCTGATCGGGGCTGGTCTCACAGCCGGCAAGCGAGATGTTGGCGGGGCTGCTTTCTCACCTGGAGGCTCACATGGGGAACAATCTACTTCCAAGGTCGTTCAGGCTGTGAGCAGAGTGGGTCTCCTTGCTGCTGCACAGCTAAGCTCTCCAGCTTCTTCCCGGCTGTTGACTGTGATTCGCCTTTGGGCTGCCCCGAATGGGCACCCACCTCATCAAGACTGCAGGGAGAGTTTCCAACTCCAGCGGGCTGGGAGAAAGTTGTAAACAACAGCCCGAGCATGGGAGTGACATCTTATCCCCTTTGCCATCGTCCACTGGTGAGAGGCTAGTCACGAGCCCTGTTCCAACTTAACGAAAATGAACGTCATGAAGGTGTGAACACCAGGATGTGGAAATTCTTGGGACTCGCCCTAGCGTATGTCCACCACATAGGGACATATTTTTACTTTTCTTCAAAAAGATCCCAGGACCGTACACTGAATTGGGTAAATAATACGCAGCTCAAGTACAACATCTCCATTCTCTGAAAAGGAAGACGCTCTGCACCTAGTATGAGACATTTAAAGAAACTGCAAAAGTCATTTCAAACAATTATGACTGACCAGAGAGCCAGCTGAGTTTCCCCTGAAGGGTCCACTCCGTCCTCTCAGAGCCTGCAAAGGCGCGTGCAACAAATAAGACTCAGCTTATAAACTGGAGCCCCCAGGAGGAAGAAAATACGGTGCTCAGCCATGTGGGGTGGAGGGAACAGGGTTCAGACACACTGTACTGAGGCCAAAAGAAGGTCTAGAAAAACCCGGAATCCATTCTACAAGAAAACACAACCCAAGGAATAAGATACAAATGTTACTTAGTGAGGGTTTTGCCCTGAGGAAGATTTTACAAAGAGCATTTTTAGGGTGAAAGGGAAAAAGAGTGAAGCAGAGAGGCAGAGACTGGGGAATTGCTTCTCAGACTTGAGGAAGCCTCCAGCATCACTGAGAGAACTTGTTAAAAGCAGAGGATGCGTTTAGCCCGTCTAGCGGGGGACCGAGTAATATGCTTTCTGTCAAGTTCCCTGGTGGTGCAGATCCTGCTGACCCAGGACCACACCTGGAGAGCCATTCCAAGCGGGGAGGGATGCATTTTTCAGAACTGAATTTTAAGGTGTAACAAGACAGATCGAAATCACTTTCTGTTTCTGTGAGCGTGATTCCTTAAGCTGCAGGTGATCGGAAACACCGAGGTTGGTGTGTATTCTGCTCTTGGCCATTTTTAAATGTGTGTGTGTATTTTAATTCCGTTTTCGAAATAGTAATTGATGATAATTAGAAAAAAAAAAACCTGGTTTCCTGGGACAAGACTAAATGAGAACATATGTTAATGTACTTAGCACAGTACCTAGCACTCACAGGCACTCAGTAAATGTTGCTTAGTTTTCTTCTTACTTGAGTGAAAGAATAAAAAACTGTATTGTTGATCTGACACCAGTTATTACAACCCTGGCCCATCTATAATTGTATCAGCATCTAAAATTGCAATATCAGAGTTTCCTAAAAATTACGTTAAAACGTGTTTTCTCTAAGGATACACGCCTTTCCCTTCAAAAACCCTTCGGTGTGTTTTTCTGGTTAAATATGTGGAACAAAGTGCAATCTGCATTTCATGCCAGAGACTGTGTCAGAGTAAGTAAGTAAAATGACTTAACGACAAAATTATCCATTAGCAACTCTAGGGTAGGTCTTATTTCTGCTTATCCTGGCCACTCCATCATAATTTAAACTCTGATACCTTGTCAGTGTTATTATGTGATGTCCACTCCCAGCCCTCAAACTAAGGTCATGTCAGAAACAGGACAGCCACCAACAGCTGACTTATGTTAAAGTAGCAAATCATAACTCAGACATAAGTGACCATACAACGAAATAATGAGAGAGTGAAGATTTCTCCCATGGCCTGCATTGTGCCGTGTCTTCCTCTGCTCCGACTTGAGATAACTGGTTGAGAATGAAGGCAGTGATGATCAGGAAGGGAGCTTAAAGAGGCTTAAGACTTCTGGGCGTTTACAGAATGGGAATAATGAGGTCTTTTCTACCCGCATTCTTAGGCTTTTTTAGGAGAATCAAATAAATGATGTAGGTAAAACTTCTCTAAAAAGTGCAGATGTCTAATTTTAAAATAATTACTCCATGGATACACAAGAGATTCCTAACATACTAAAGGAGAGGGGCTAAAGATTTATAAGTGATTTCTCAATTTCAAAGCACAGAGACTAGTATGACAGAGTGAAAGAAAGAAAAAGGCACACATTGTAAAATGATTATAAATCAATAAAAAATGTTAAAAAAAAAAAGAAAGAAAAAGGCAGATTAGAATGAAAGAGACAGAGATGCAGGGGGTAATGAAGATAAAAAGTTGATAAAATATAAATACAAAATGATCAAGTAGACTGACTTAATTTAAACAGAATACATATAATCAAAGTATAATTGTAAAAGGACTAAACTCTAAAAAAAAAGTTGTGAAGCAAAATGGAACAGATCTTGTGGCCTTTTCTTCCATCTTCAAACACAGCAGGGTAGCATTTTCCAATCTCCCTTCCTGACCTCTGTGTCTGTCGTCACATCTCCCTCTGCCCCGACACTCCTGCCTCCCTTTTATAAGGACTCCTGTGATGACCTCGGATCCATCTGGATAATATGAGTAAATGTCCTCACCCCAACATCCTTAATCTTAATCACTTCTGGGTAATTCCTTCTACCACGTGAATTGGCATCATCACGTGATCCTGGGAACTAGAGTGCAGGCAAGTTCAGTGGGCCATGTTCCCAGAAGCTATCAGAGTGACCCTCTCATCCTCTGCACACATTCGGGATATCTTGTTCCATGCGGACCATGGACTGTGAAAATCAGTTCGTTCTATGTCTTCAAAATCTCATCCGTGGGAGTTTGTTTGCCACTCTGGGTAAAGGGTTCAATTCAAATATATAAATATTTGTTATAAATCTTTCAATGTCAAGTGATATTAAGTTTTCATTTATTTATTTATAAAAATCAAATGCTAGAGATACAGAAAATGATGGGTGAAGAGGCCAAAAGTACCTCTGAATTCATGACTCTTCTCTGTTAATGAAAGGAAAACAGTAAATAATCAAATATTAAGAATAAGGGTGCATAATATTACTCACTTTGATAGCAACACACAGGGTAGTGAAAAGGGTCGCAGGTGCGGGCGGGACAAGGCTGGTCGGGGCACAACCGTGGAGAGATTGCTAAGACATGGTCTCTCTCTGGAGGTGATGTTGGTTGAAAGGCCTAAAAACACACGAGAGGGCAGCTCGTGCAAATACACGAGTTCCACGAAGCAAGCATTTTGCAGACGGCGTGAACACAACAGGAACACAGGCCATCATGGGGCACAGTCTTGGTTCACCTGAGAAACACAGGGGCCTGAAGAGCTAGCACAGTGAGCGAGGAACGGATGGTAGGGAAGGGCCTGAGCAGCCTTGCAAGCCGTTAATCAGTCCGTTACTTTCTGAGTGTGACGGAAGCCACAGGAGACAGCTGAGTGTAAAAATGTGAGAGGAGAAAATTGATGAAGGATCATAAGCACGATTTTTCATAAAATATTACAACGTGAGAACAAGTCCAAGAGAGGGTTCTGGGTGGTGTGAAACTAAAGTCACAGTTCGGTTTCTTTGAGAAGTTTGCCACAGTTCAAATGTTCGGAAGGCATGGGGACGTTCACGCTGAGTTAGTCACGGGGCAGGAGGAAGGAGCCACCAGACTCAGGCTCCGGTTTAGTCGCACAGGTTGTGCAATGTGGGCTGAGTTAGAAGGTTGGAGAGGAATGACTGGGGGCCAAGGTCTGTGCAAAACCTTTAGTCTTTCAGAACTTTTCACCAGAGAGCCATCATTGACTGTATGTTTCAAAAGATCTTGCTGTCTCTGTGGGGGCTGAGGCCATGCTAGCGACCCAGGCAAGAGGTGTTGCTGGCTGGGCTGGGCAGTAATTCGGGGTGAGTGCACTGAGGCAGCTGTCTCAACCAGCGGCTGTTAACTTACCTTCTTTTTCAAATTTAAGAAAAAAAAACAACAGCGACAACATATGACCATGTGAAGACATAGCTGGGGGCCTCCTGGGGCTTTGACAGGGGCCAATGAAAGCAGGGGGCCCTGACCCTTACATTTATTAGCTTTACAGCATCTTCGTCTCTGTTGCAAGTGGCTTAGTGATGCAGTGGGAACGAAAGCCTGATTAGTTCTGTGTCTCCTCTGAAGAGGCAGCAAACTCGGACACCTCTTTCAAGGACTTTGCTTCAAAAAGGAGCAAAGAAGCAGGTTGGTGGTTAGCTAGATGGGTACAAAGGAGAAAGTGATTTTTTTTTTTTAAATAGTAAGATCAGAGTCTGTAGGCTGGAAATTCAACTATACTTGAATTCAACTATACTTCAATTTAAAATATTGGGGATATAATGGCATGTTTATATGTCTGGTAATGAAACACTAGAGAAGAATTTGGTGATGTGGTAGGAAGAGTTATTGCAGGTACCAAACCTTTATTTTAAATAGAACAAAAGAACAGATTGCCTTTATTTTTTATTTTTGTTATTTTTTTATGATTATTAAATTTAATTTCCGTTTCCTTGGGATAATGGTAGCGTCAGTAACAAAATGATGACATGAAGGCAAAGGGATAATTGGATTTTTCAAAAAATGATTTTGTCTAGAACATGTGAAATTGGAGCTATTTCTGGAGAAACCATACAAACACATCTCCATCCAAGACCTTTTTACTCAGCTTCCGACCCAAATACCTTTTTGATATTTCTTCTTGGGTGCCCTAGATGTAAGTAAAGGCAACTCAGTGTGAGCAAAACCTTCCTCATGTTCTCCTCCTGGTTCTCTTCTACTGTTTTGTTTTGTTTTGTTTTGTTCAGGTTGCCTTTAAAGAGGAGAAGGGATGCATGTTAATTCCGTACGAGGGAGGGCGGAGTATGTGGGCATGAAGTTGGAAGGTGCGGGGTGGCAAAATGAGAAGGCTTTCTTCTAAAATTTTCTCAGACAAATATTCGGATCTGAGGTCATCCTGGGAGAGTTTTGAGGGCCAAAGGTTACGAAATTGCAATCTGGGAGACCGGGAGAATGGACTGATCAAGAATACATAACAGAGTCTGTGAAGGGCGCCCTTGGTGTTCATGGACACAAATGGAAAGTGGGATCTGTCACCCTGATTTTAGCATTTCTCTAGATAGATTCAGCTCCTTGCGCACGATCCTAGAATCAACACAGTGTAGGGTGTAACCATGGTTTGGATTTTACCACGTGAGAACACTGGACGGAAATGTGTGCAGAGGAAGTGAGGCTGTAAGGCTAAAATTATAGATATGAACGGTACAAGTTAAATAGAGCAAAGAGGAATGTGACTTTTCAGCTGATGGAAGAACAACGTGAACCATCCAATCAGTGATTAAAAGGCATTGGAAGCAACTTTTGAATACGGCTGATGAAAAATGATAGACATGGAAGATAGATAAGCTGTCAGCGTGTGTGTCAAACTTTACGCCCGATAAAAATCATATGCAATTTTTCAGCACTTAAGGAGTATTAAAAAATGTTCATGCATCAGTCATAGAGAAAACCTCAATAAATTATGAAGTCAAAGAACTAAAACAGGACAGATGCTTTGAGGAGGGAGGAGCATTTAAATAAAGACACAAGTTAAAATACAAAGAACCAACTCTATTAAATGTGTGAGTCTGTTGTTCACAGCGACATCAATTCTTTTCTGATTTTCCCACCACATTTTGAGGGTTATTCTCACTATATCCGTATTGTAGAGTATAATTAACTGAGTGGGAAGGTGAATGAATGGACGGATGGATGGATGGATGAATTACAAGTTCCCGCATTTCCAGTTTCATTTCCCATCAGAACGTATATCTGTGATTTATGCTGTGCCAAACAGGTATGTTCCTGGAACTCCCTTACTTTGATGTGGCAAAGGCCAAGTGAGGAAAACCAGGCAGGGAGCAGAGTATCTGCTTTATGGTCATTGTCTGCAATCAATGGCAGATTCTGCTTGGGAGAGAAATGGTATTAGAGGCTGAAGCAGCGGTAGCAATATTTGGAACTAAGTCCTCCCTAATTACAGGAGACGCAGCAATCCCGCAGCGGGTGAGCTCTGAGATACACGTCTAAGAATCATGCCTTCAGAAGTCCAGTGTAGAGTTTATTTCTTCATCCCCTCCAGTAATTCTGTGAGCCATCTTTGTTCCTCTCACTCTTTCTCCTAACATTAGCTAAAGTAGATTCCACTGTTTGCAACTAAAAATTCTAGCCAGTACACTGTCACTTGGAAATTGACACACTTAGAAATGATTGTTCTATAATTTGAAAAAAAAAAAAGAGAAAAAAATGGCACTAAATATGAAGAAAATATGAATAATTAGAATTGAGTACGTCCTAATGTATTAGAAAGTGAGCATGTATTTTTAGAGGCAAATGCATAATTTGAAATATTTTAATTCTTAAAAGAAAAAATAATGAAAATCAATACACCTGTTATGCATAATCTGAAATATTTTAACTCTTAAAAGAAAAAATAATGAAAATCAATACACCTGTTGCTTTTGGGGGTGAATACTTTTTTCTAAAGCGTAAGTTGAAGATTGAAAGAAAAGAATGCAGGCAAATTATCTTACACATTGCCAGAAAAATAAAAGATCTTCCATAAGTGATGGCTATGACTGGAAATACTAATGAAACATTAGCATAAACAGACTCAAAAATATGAAAAAAAGCTTCATGTTTTTTCAATTAATGGGAAGTGAAAGCAATAGAAAATAAATTTATTGATAGACAAGCAAGGTAAAAATGTACATGAGGTGTGGAAAAATACAGAGAAATGTAAATTATTTTTAACAGTTGTGAGATTTTAGGGTAACGTTCCCTTCTTCTTCAATCAAACTTATTGATGTATAACTAAATACAATAAAACACACAAGTTTTATTTAAAATTTTTTTTTTTAGTTAAAGTATAGTTGGTTTAAAGTGTTGTGCTAGTTTCTGGGCATAGTGATTTAGTTTTATATATATATGTTTATTTCCCTTTTCATTATAGGTATTAAAAGCTATTGAATATAGTTCCCTGTGCTTTAGAGTAGGATTTTGTTGTTTATCCATTCTGTATACAGTAGTTTGTATTTGCCAGTCCCAAACTTCCAGTTTATCCCTCCCCACTCTTTCCCCATAAGTAACCATAGTAACCATTTGTTTTCTATGTCTGTGAGTCCCTTTCTGTTTTTTCTTTTGTGTATATATATATTATTGAAGTATATATATTTATTTTATTTAATACACTATATATTCAGTATATTGAAAAAATATATATACTTTACTGAATATAATATATATGTTTTATTGAAGTATAGTCAGTTCTCAGTGCTGTGTCAGTTTCTGGTGTACAGCACAAGGCTTCAGTCATACATGAATATACATATATTCATTTTCATAATATTTTTCGCCATAAGTTACTACAAGATATTAAAGTTCCTTGTGCCATACAGTATGAACTTCCTGTTCATCCACTTGATATATATTAGTTAGTATCTGAAAATCTTGAACTCCTAATTATTTATCCCTTACCACCCCCTTTGCCCACTGGTAACCATAAGTTTGTTTTCTGTGTCTGTCTCTGTTTGTGAATAAATTTGATTGTCTTTTTTTTTTTAGATTCCACATACGAGTGATCTCATATGGTATTTTTCTTTCTCTTTCTGGCTTACTTCACTTAGAATGACTTTCTCCAGGAACATCTATGTTATTGCAAATGGCATTATGTTGTTGGTTTTTATGGCTGAATAGAATTCCATTGTGTGTATATACCACAGCTTCTTTATCCAATCATCTGTTGATCTCACTAAGTCTTGGCTATTTTAAATAGTGGTACTATTAACATTTGGGTGCATGCATCTTTTTGAGTTGGAGTTTCCTCCAGATAGATGCCCAGGAGTGGAGCTGCTGGATCATTTGGTATTTTAAGTATACAGTTTAATGAGTTCAATCAAATGTATATACCCATGAAACTACCGGACAATTGAGATACAGGTTATTTCCATGAAATGGTTGTTCAAGTGTTTCAAAATTTCAATTTAAATTTCAATTTAAATTCAATTTAAATTTCAAAAATTTAAAATTTTTATTTTTCTCTTTTATAGGGTTGTGAAAGTTCTTTACATATTTTAAACATAAATCCCGTTTTAGATATATTTATTGTAAGTATATCCTCTAGTCTATGACATGTTTTGTCTTGTGATTTGTTTAATAGTGTCTTCTGAACAGTAGAAGAATTTAATTTTGATGAGGTCCAATTTATCATGTTTCGTTTTATACTTAGCGTTTGTATTAAGAAATCTTTACCATCTTATGGTGGCAAAGATGTTGCCCAATGCTTTGTTCTGGAACGTTTATAGCTTTATCTTCCTTCAGTAATATTTTTGTACCACCCACTCACAACCCCAAACAGACACCCAGTTGTTACGTTACTATTTGTTGGAAAGATAATTCTTTTATCCATTGAATGGTTTTGGCTCTTCTGTTAAAAATCAACTGACTGTAAGTGCTGATTCTTTTTCTGGTCCCTTTATGCTACATTCTTGGTGTATTTTCTTCTCCTTGCATCAACACTATATTTTCAGCTTCATATTAGTTTTAAAATCAAGGAGTACAAATCTTTCCATTTTGTTTTAAAAATTGTTTTGGCCTTTCTAGGTGTAATTTTTTTTTTTCTTGTAAATTTTAGTCTGTCAATTTCTAAAAGACAAAAGAAAAAAAAAGCTTCTTGGGGCTTTTATTGGAATTTGACCTATAAATCAGTTTGAGGAGACTTGTTATTATAAGATTGAGTATTTTAATTCATAAACATGGTTTCTTTCTTCATTCAGTTAGGATATCCCTTAATATCCTTCTGTAATGTTTTGTATGTTTCTGGGTATAGAGTTCACACATCTTTTTTTAGATTAATTAATAAGTATTTTATGTTAGATACAAATTTAAATGATAATTAATATTTTCCTTTACCAATTGTTTATTGCTAGCCTATAGAAATGAGACTGGTTTTTGTATATTGGTCTTTTATCTGCCAGATTGACAAACTGACTCAATAATTTTAATGATTTTTAAAATACTTATTTTAGGCTTTAGTACTTAAGAACTAGACACACTTTTACTTTTTTTTTTTTTTCCTCTCCAGTTGGACCTTCAGTACAATGTTGAAACGAAAGTGGGGAGAATGGAGGGTGGCCGCCCTGACTTTTTTTCTGATTTTAGGAAGAAGACCCTCAGCCTTTTAAAATTAAGTGAAGCCCAATACAAAATAAAAACACAGAGTCCCATGTTCAAAATTTAAGCATTTCAAGGTGGTAACGGCATTAGATCAAGTTCCGTAATTTCTTTTTTGTGTGATGTTTTCATCTAATTGTGGTATTATGGTAATACTGGCCTCATAAAATGAGTTAGGAGGAGTTTCCTCTGAAACTGGCTGGAAGAGTTTATAAAAACCTTGTGCAATTTATACAGAAAAGCTGAGCAGAACTCATCAATGAAGCTATCTCGGTCTGGAGATTTCCTTGTGGGGACTTCTCAGAATTGTTATCACTATGAATTCAATTGCTTTAACAGAGCTATTCAGGTATTCTATTTGTCATTGTTTCAGTCTGTAAATTGTTTTTCAAGGAATTTGCACGGTTCAGTAAAAAGGACAACTTTTCTTCCAGAAAGGCCTGGGCATTCCAGCTCTGAATTCTGTGGTATCTACTTTTCAGCTCGGATCCCAAACTCCCACTTAGCTAAAGTGCGGTGTTATCAATACCATCTGGAGTTAAGGTAGCTGGAGCTTTGATTGTAGCTTCCATAATTCAGTTCACTTTGACTTCAGACGTTTTGAAGGTAAATTCAGGGCTTCAGGTTTCTTTCTCCAGATGACCCTGAGACCAAATACGTAAAGGTTTCTGGGTCCCCAAACCACAGAATTCAAGGATGCAAGGCCTCATACCGTCAGAAACTCAAAACTCCCCTAGAAAACAATCACAGTATTAACCTGGTGTCTTCAAAGGATGGGTTCCCACACCAAAATCCAAAGGCGCTCAAGTCCCTTATGGAAAATGGCGGCTTAGTACTTGCATGTAATCTGTGCACATTCTCCTCTTCACTTTAAAGCATCTCTAGACATCATCTTAATGCCACGTGTAGGCTGTGAAAGTAGTTGCTGGTGCACAGCAAATTTAAGTTTTGCTTTTTGGAACTTTCTGGATTTTCTTTTTCAGTTATTTTTGATCCATGTTAGTTGAATTTAAGGATGCGGAACCCACGGGTATGAGGGTGTCTGTTTTTGGCAGAAATTATCTCTGCCTTTTAAGTTTCTCTAATTTCAGACCTGACATGAAGGGTCTATTCCTGTCTACTCTTGTCCCAACCTCAGCAACTACCCCTAGATGTGTCGGCGTCTCCAATCCCTAGCTCTGGGGAAAGGAGTCATACCTCTAGAGTTAAGGTGTTTTTTTTTGTTTGTTTGTTTGTTTGTTTTTTGTTTTTTTAGATTTTCTGTAAGTCTACAGCTGGTCACTGGCATTATAATGAGTGATGACTTTTTTTTGTTTATCTGGTGACTTGTTGTTTTAGCTAGAGTGACAAGCTTTCATGTCTTCCTATACCCTAATTGGAAATGGAACCTCTTCCCTTCACACTGTTGACAACTTTGTTCACTGTGACGGCATTTCTGCCGTGATCAACTTTTAAAAAAGCATCTGCGTAGATCATACTGTGGGGGCACGTCTGGAGGATCTGCAGGGGGTGATTAAAAATGATAGATTATTACTTTTCTCTGTTAATAAAGCGAAACCTCACAATGGATGTGACAGAGACACATCCAAGATAAATAAGAGTCACATCACTGACTGTTAAATGACTTTGAAAGTCTTACGTGTTGTGAAATCACTAAACTTAAGGGCAGTGACAAGACTCACGGTTAATCTGAAGCAAATAGTTTAAAATGTTATAAAAATGCCCTACTTAATAAAGTCACATTTGTCATGTAACTGTGTATTTCCTTTTATTTTAATGTTTTAATATCACTATACTTCTGCTTCCAAAATCATTTTAAAATAATCCATCAGAATGATCCTATATTCCATCTGTTGTAGTAAAAAACATACCATCAACTTTCAATATGTAATTTTATAGCTGAACATTTCTAAATCTTCATGGTGTACAAATTTAAATTCATCTCACGATCATATTTTTATTCAGCGTTTTTCTTCATCATTATGACAGTAGTAAGTTACTTAATTATGTGCATTTCTATTTTATTTAAGATGATTATGTGATACTAAAACTAGAGTTTTCTGCTTTACATTCTTTGTTGAATTTGTATAATTCTTCACAATGCAGGGTTTTTATTATGTATCTGGAAAAAAGAGAAAGAAGAATGTTTGCGTTTCACTGCCTTTCCACTTGCCTTCCTGCTGTATTATACATATGTTTTGTAAATCCGCAGAGACTGGAATAATCAGGCTTCCTGGACAGCTGTGATAGTAAACTTCCCATAAACTGTTAGTGGAAAGATTGCTCCAAAAGACTTCCTTTATTTCACCTATAATTTCACCTTACAGCTTTCTATAAATCCCTCTGTAAATCACAATTCTTCAGCGCTTGCTGGTTTTTCCCCATTGTTCAGTAAAACTGCCAACTACAGAGTTTCTCACAATGCGGTGAATCGTGGAAACAATGCCATGTCTCACTAGCAAGCAGTCTGGAGTCTCAGCACTCCCCGTGGCCAGTGAAGCCAAGGAAATGCTTCTAGGTGGTCATACCCAGTAGGCCTCCTGCCACCATCGTGCGAGGGGAAAACAAGCAGACGACCCACTGGGTTAAAGCTCCAGATGTGAGTTGTCAGTGAGGGTCTCAGAAGAATCACAAGCAGGTGATGCAAATTACCATCGTTGCAAATAACCTTGAACATTTGATTACATGGGGATGTTGATAGGCACCTATAATGTCCAATCTCTCATAAAATATTTCAGTGGATGCCTTGAAAAATAAAGTTAGGTTACTACAAACTTCTGACTTCAAAAATATCTGAATCTTATAATAAAGACAAGAAGTAGAAGAAAAAAATGTTTTTAAGTCCAGTGGTTGTTTCTTACTAGAATAGTGGGATATTCTGACTGCACAGAGAGTATAGTTTGCAGGGAAATAAGAATAAGGGATTTAATCCCAAGGATAGCGTAGGGAAGAGATTTGATGATTGAGTTCTACTCTGAATATTTACATTTTATTTCCAAACTGGTATTTCTGGCTTCTCCCACAAGCCCTAGTCTCCTGGGGAAACTAAAGGTAAATAACATGTGGTGTCTGCTTTGTGATGGTATGTTACATGCCGGCACCCCTGTCTCACCTTCTTTAATATCTATCAGTTATCGACAATGATGCTTCAAATGATGAAGTGATGCCTAGCGAACTAACAATAATTCAATTTATAAGCGGTATTGCCAGCCTTTAAATGAATGGTGCAGACTCCTGAGATCGTTAATATTATTTGTCAACCTGACTGGGCTGTGAGGTGCCCAGACATTTGGTTAAACATGACTCTGAATGTGTGTGTGTGTGTGCGCGTGTGCGTGTGTGTGTGCGTTTGTGTGCACATGTTTGTGTGTGTGTGTGTGCGTGTGTGTGTGAATGTTTCTGGGTGACATTAACATCTGAATCAACAAACTGAGTAGAGCAGACCGCCTGCCCAGTGTGGTGACGGCTTGAGCAGAACCCGCAGGCAGAGGAAGGAGACTGTTCTCATGACCTGTCTTTGAGCTGAACATCAGGCCTGTCCTGCCTTTGGACTTGGACTCAGAGGGAAATTTACACCCTTGACTCTCCTGCTTCTTCTGCATCTCAGGCTTTGGACGTGGACTGGAGCAACACCATCAGCTTCTGTGGGTCTCCAGGTTGCCAACTACGCAGCTTGACTTCTCAGCGTCCATAACTATGTGAGCCGATCCTTATAAATGTACATGCGTTTATCTCCTATGAAAGTACATATCCTTGTAAGTCTATGCAATGTCAGTCTCAATATTCCTGTATATCTCCCATTGGCTCTGTTTTTTCCTGGAGGACCCTGACTAAATCAGACCCTAAAAGCAACTTGCCCAGAAAACCATTTCTCACTTGTGTTGGTCTAACGCTAATACTAGGCTCCCAGAAGATAACCAGGTCCCAACCCCTAGAACATATGAACATTATCATATATTACATGTGATGAAGTTAACGTTCCTGGGTTGGGAAGATTATCCCAGATTGTATGTGTGGGTGCTAAGTACCTTTAATAAGAAGGACGTTTGACAAGAAGAAGAGAGAAAATGGGACCAAGAGGCAGAGATCTGGGTGACATGATTACAAGCTAAGGAAGAAACAGCCTCTCCCTTAGAACTTCCTGAAGGAGCATTCCTTTGCTAAAACCTTGGTTTCTGCTCAATACAACTGATTTCAGATTTCTGGCTTCCAGAACTGTGACAGTATATATTTCTGTGCTTTTAAGCCACAGACTCCTAGACACTTTGTCTCAGCAGTCATGGAAAACTGCCAAGACTCTTACCATCAAGGTGCATCACCTCTCCTGCTGACTTCTCTTTCCTGTAGTCACTGATCGACAAAGAGGGTGAGAAAGAAGAAAGACGTTACTATTCATTGAGTCTTCTCCTACGCCTTGTGCAACGCAAGACATTCAAAGTGCATTGTCTCGTCCTTCTCTCTCCTAGAGCATCTTGCTAAAGTGACACCATGGTGAGAAACAGGAATTCAAGGCTCTTCAGATCGCCGTGATGCCATTGGTGGTCATGTCCTTTGCTTTGCATAAACATTCCCACTTGTTTTCTGTTATATTTTCTTCTTGGACATCTATCATTTCAGGTCTGAAGTCTTTAATCCAGTTTGATTTGGTTTTTGTGTACAGTGTAAGACAAAGTTCCAGTTTTATTCTTTTGCATGTGGATATTCAGTTTTCCTAGCACCATTTGTTGAACAGACTGTTCTTCCACCAATGTGTATTTTTGGTGCCTGGTCAAAGAGTAATTGACCATATATGCATGGGTTTAAGTCTGCGTTCTCCATTCTGTTTCACTGACCTATGTGCCTGTTTTAATGCCAGTACAATACTGTCTTTTTTTTTTTTTTCCCATCCCACTTAATTTTTTTTAAAAACATCTTTATTGTGGTATGATTCCTATACAGTACATACAATACTGTTTTGATTAGCATAGCTTTGTAATATAATTTGAAATTAGGGAGTGTTACATCTCCACCTTTGTTCATCTTGCTAAAAATTGCATTTTTCAAGGAATTGAGTAACTCATTGGAGAGATACAACTTTAAATAAAAATAAAAAAAAAAACAGATTACAGAAAGAAACTTTCAAAGGTATCCAGTGTAATACTTTTAATTTACAAACGGGAAAACTGAGGCTTAGACATACTGATTACAGAAGATTTCGTGTCATTAGTGTTTGAGTTTGGACATAAATACAAGCCTACTGACTTGTAGTGAAATTTTCATTTCATTACCCCTTTGGAAAATAAAGACCAATAAAAGATAGTGTGGTATGTAATCATTTTACATATGTTAATTATCAGAGAATTTTTTCCATTCTAATTTGTACCATATCATTTTCATTAGTGGCTTTCTTTTCACTATTTTTTACATGTTCACCATAAAAGGATTCTAAAATGCCTTGTTTTATTTAATGATTTATTCTTTATGGCTCTTACAGTTCTCATTTAGAAAACCTTTATTTTTTGGGGTTCATAATAAGTTTTATGTCAGACTGTAAAGCCATAGTGCATAATGTAGAATAAAACCTAATTAAGTTTCTGGAGTGGGAGGTGTATTTGAATTGAAACACATCGCTTCACCTTGCCACCTAAACTGAAACAAGAATTTAGAGAAAAGCTCATGAAACCATCTCTGTGGATACAGTTACATTGTTGCAGATTGAGTCCCTTGCAAATATTTAGTCCTGTATTTTTGCACAATTATAAATAGCCTTTTTTGCTTGATAATACAAGTTAAATTTCTCAACATGATTGTTCAGGGATTTTTATGTTTCCCCAAATAATTCTTCATTGCATATGTAAATTTCAGAAACTGTGAAAATGAATATAAATTAAAACATCTGCAGAGAATGACATGAAAAACAATTCATTAAATCTGTTATATAAAATTGCTACTTCTTTTAGGAAAGAAGAGGATATTTCTTATGGCTCCCATCTATCATATGGTTAAGTTTACATCCTTTTAGGGAGTTGGAGTCACTGTGTCAGTACAAAGCCAGGTATGGGTTATTATAATTACTGGCATCACAGATTTATTTTTAATTATTAATAAAAGTGGTCTAAACAATGGAATCCCCAAATGAAAACACACGGTGCTGTTTTGGAAGCCAACTGTGACTGTTTCAAGCACGTATGAGATGCCGATTTTGTTTTCCATGTCAACTCAGGAAAGTATCCGATTGATGGGGTATGTACTTTTCAACATATGATTTTTTTCCCCCAGCAGGAATATTCAACATCTTCTGTATAAGATATAAAAATATCAATGCTGTCGTGATGCTTTAGTGGGAAACAGACACCAAGATGGGTTTAATACTGTGTAAACATGAACTCAATTGATACAATCAACTTCCACTTCAATGTTGAAATTGGAGAAATTAGAAAAAATGTCTCAGAGCCTGATCACCTGAAATAAAGCTGTTCACCAAACATTTTGCTCTGTCTATTGGCAGAAGATTTCAAATAGGCCAGGTAATCGTCACAATCCAACATCAGCCAGGGGGGTAATATTGAGACTGGCACAAGTTTTAGGGCATGCGAATACACTGAATCTCATGAAATCTCCTTTTTACATTGCGTTTCTGTTTTTTCTTTAATTTAAGAACAAATTATGGTTTCCAAATTAAAAAGACAAGAAAAGTATGCATGGAAAAACAAAAATAGTCGCACGAATGGTCCCATCAGTAAGTTAACTAATCTTAACTGTTTGGTGTATGTTTTTTCAGATGTTTCTGGTGTAAAAATGAATCAGATCTGTTTGAATGCTGTCAAGAAATGGGGACAATTTAATGACAGGTTATCTTAATTCATTTACTCTAGGAGGTGGGGACACTGGTGTTTCAGTGGAGTTCTCATTGGTGATGAAGTAGCAGCCAGTCACATTGGAGGTGAATTGGGAATCTGAGATTCGCTGATACTAATGACTACACAAAAAACAGATAAAGAAGTTTATACTGTGAGGCACAGGGAACTATATTCAGTATCTTATAGTAACCTATAATGAAAAGGAGTATGAAAATGAATACATGTATGGATATGTATGACTGAACTATTATGCTGCACACTGGAAATTGACACATTATAAACTGACTAGACTTCAATAAATTTTTTTAATTAAAAAAGCTCCAGTGGAAGATCCTACTACATGATTTTTTAAAAAATGCCAAATGAACAGCTAAAAATTTATCTTCACAAAAAAGTTAGTCATGAAAGAAATTTTAGTTTCGTTTCTGTCTTTGTGGAATGGTTTTGTTTCTTTCTTGTCCCAAACATATTCATGGTGTGGTTTTGTCTGATCTCTGACAAGGGTGCCAGAAAGATACAGTGGGGAAAGGAAAGTCTGTTTAATAAAGTGTTGGGCAAACTGGATGTCTACATACAAAAGAGTAAAACTGGATTTTGTTCTTACATCAAGCACGAAAATCAAAACCAGATCAACATGGATTAAAACATAAATTTAAGACCTGAAACTATAAAACTCAGAGCTACTAAAACAGCAGGAAAACTTCAGGACTATGGCCATGGCAATAGTTATTTTTTGAATATGACATCAAAAGCACAGGCAACAAAAGGAAAAATAGCTAAGTAAAGTTATATCAACTAAAGAGCATCTGCCCAGCAAAATAAACAATCAACAGAGTGAAAAGGCCAACAAAAGGAAAGGGGAAGAGGTATCCACAAACCACATACATAAGGGGTTAATATTCAAAATGTACAAGGAATTCCTGCAACTCAATAGCAAAGAACCAAATAACTCAATAAAAAAAAGAGACCAAGGATTTGAATAGACTTTATCTAAAGAAGACTGTTTGATTTTTAAAAGTTGCTCCCACACTGTCTTTGCTTACTGATCTCTATGTCTGTCTCTTCCTTGTTCTCTATTCTGTTTTTCTTTGCTAACATCTGCTCGTTTTATCAATACATCCTCCTCCTTGAATCACGGAGAAAATGTCCCATATACTCTGCAAAGACTTTTTCAGTCTGCTCATGTTGTTCTAACTTCAGCAGTTTTCTTAAAGCTCTATGATTATCTGTCCTCAGAAGTAGAGGAAATAAAATTAACTTGTGCATTTTTTTTCTAAAAATCTTTTAGCACTTCTTTCAAAAGATGTAAAAGTAATTCTGAAACTGTTGGTGAAAAAGCAAAGACAATTCTGTCCTAGTCACTAAGACACAACCACATGGAATGTTCTGTATTCTTGTGTTAGTAAAAATCCTTTTTCTAATTAAGAAAGCATACTTGTGTCTTGAGCTCTTTAGAGCGAAAACTAGACTCTGCCCCCTACCAGATTTTTTAGGGGAGAAAGGAATTTAAATATGTGCAAGTAACTCTATGGAAGGCTAAAAATAATTTGGGAAACTAAAAATACAAACTCTTATTTACATTTCTTCAGCTTGCCCTACGCTCACAAGACCTCTTCTTTAAGAAATTAGAGAATGCTTCATTGAAGAGAGGTTTTACTCTTCTAAAATTAGAATATTTCAGCCTGTGTTCTTATCCAACTAATTCAAATTAATTCATAACACTGTTTTGGAATATACCTAAAAACATTTTTGTCATATTAGTATTCTTGTACCTCACTCTTATTTTATGTGGGAGACTTTCATTATCTTAAAATAGATTTAATGATGATTGAGATATTTTTATTCGTAAGTCTGCACTGTGACTTTTTTCCAGAAATTAAAACTTTCTTCAGAGATGATATCAATTACTACTGATTTTTCCTTATTTCTGTACCAAATTCGATTCCATAACCCGTGTTTGAATGAAAAATCATAGTTTACACCATCAGTATGACATAGTATATAATAACAGTCATACTTATAACCACTTGGTTTATAAAATCTTTAAGATCTTAAAATCTTTGTTTATAAGATCTTTTCCAGTCTTTCAGAGTAATTTGGTCTGTTTTATACAGACTGTATGTGTGTATGTATAAATTACTTATCATAATGCATTTTTCTATAGTGGGTATTTAGGAAATGAGTCTTTCAGCACTCCTTAAGATTGGAGATTGTTGAAGGGTTAACCAGAAAAAGAGTAAACTGTTTATCATCTGTGTCTGATATTTGTTCCATATCCTGGTACTTGACCTTAAAATCTCTATTCATATTAGGTGATGTGGGATTGAGCTACGTCTGCAAGCAAACCTAGCAGGGATCTTTCTCTGTGCAGTGTTTTCTTTTGTTTCTCAAAGCCACTGAATCAGATTCCCATATTTTTTTTCTTCTTTATTTGTTTGGTCTGGCTTTTATGCCCCATTTACAATGGGACTTTTTATTATTATTATTAAGCTTAACAGCCACTGAGAAATTAACCTCATTCTATTTGCTATTGCTAGATTTGTCCTTGGGTTTTCCATTGCTATTGATTTTTGAACAGAGAAAAGAGATCCAAAATAATGAGTCTCCACATACCCAGTGGCTTACCTTGACCTTTGAAATGAGTGACCTCAGTACTGGAAGCCTACCGTAGTCCCCTCTACTGCTCCTGGACCACCCACAAACACTGACATGACTGGAGGCTGGGAGTCATTTTAATATCTTCTTCTATTTGGCCTCATGGAATCTAAGTTTAGAAGAAACTGTTTAAAGCTGATTCTATTATGGAATCATGTTTTCATAATAAAAAATCTATTCAGAGTTTATTCATTTTAATGCATTCCTTTGTCTCTTTCAGGCAGTATTTAGGAAGAGAGGATTTAAATGCTTGCCCTCCACTTGTCATTTTTTTAGAAGTATAATTTATCTTATTGTGATGTCTCCTCATCAAATACTCACATCCATTATTGGTCTGTGTCACGTTAATACAGTGACAGTCCCAGGAGCTGTTGAGGTTTATGGCACTATTTTATCTTCCTATAAGTTGTCCCAGAGCAGTGTGCTTTTCCTGGCTTCTCAGCTGTCACTTCTCAGTACTCTCTGTGTCTCCCGGTAACAGTCAATCTCCTCCTCCTGTTTTCCTGTTTCTAATATGCCAAGGGATTAGGTAACAGGCACTAAATTTGTCTTTTTTAGAGTGAGTTTCACAAAAACGCTTCTGGAATAAAGGCATTTTCTTTAACATATAAACTGTTATGTCTATTTCTGGCATTTTAATATTCTGGCATATTTAATAAGATTTTTCGGCTTGTTTTTTCTTGACTGCTGTCATATGAAGTTTTGATCAGAAAGTCAGACCTAGTATGGGGAGGTATTATTCTACGGTTCTTAATTATGGTCCATACTGAGCAAGCAATAAAAGCTAGCTAAACGTTATCCATGACAAATACAAAAATAAGCACGCCAGAAATACTGAAAAAGCTGCTTCCGTACTCACAGGGTCAAAGAAATAGTAATCAGAAGCAAGCAGAAGTTACAGAAGAAAGTGTTGATGAAATTTAAGTATCTCAGATCAGAAAAAAATCTTTCTACTATACCTTGATTCTCTGTATATCTTCTGGAGCCAATAATAACAAATTTTTGATCATCTGGGTTGATTTCTATATATTTGAATCACTATTTCTCATTACTTTTATTATTGAGTTAAATTAATCAGAAGCTTCAAGTTGTTTTCTCATTAATCCATTAACTTTTCTAATTTCCATTAGTCTGTTTTGCACAATAGTCGTAAAATAACTTTCGAATTTTGTTAATTTGCAACAAAGGACTTGAAATCTCTGGTTTTCCTTGAATCACCCTTGTCAAGGGCAGGGTGTCTTGTAGGTAGCTGGAGGCAAGCAGAGACTTCATTTCTGCACCAAGGAAAAGCGTTCCGAAGTGAGCGTGGAGAGACAAAGCACGTGTGTCAGAACAGAGACAGCGCTCAGGGGCAGAGTCAAGTCTATTTCCGGCAAACCTCTAGAGAGGGGTCTCCAGGTAGCCCAGAGCCCACGTCCACTTACAGGCTTTGGAAGAGACCCGCGGACACGCTGTCCAGAAGGGCTGCAGCCCCTTTTCTGTGTGCAGGCTTGGTTATTTATCCCCATGGGTGGGAGCTGATTGGTGGGTTCTTATGCAAATGAGAGGTGCTGAGAGGTAAGTTCTGATTGGTGGATATGCTGAAAGTGAAAGGGGCGTGTCTGAAAGAGAGAGGGGCGGGACGAACTTTCCCACTGCTAGTCCTTATTCAGGTCCAGGGAGGCGGAAGTTGTTATGCAGATGAGGTATGCCGAAGGGTGAGTGCTGATTGGCGGGTTTTGCAGAAGGCGGCGGTTGTTGCTTGTGGTTGGTTCAGCTTCTCCCAAAACGGTAGCGGATGGTGAAACAGAGGTCGGTCTTACCTATAATGTTGCTCTTCCACGTGGCTTTTTTCCAAAGCAACTTAATAAAATTTTGCTCCAAAGTATTAGAGCCTAGAATGTATGAAAACATCAGGTCTTCTAGTGCAACTTGCCCTCTTTTCTGTTAGATTAATTTTGGGGGAAAAAACGGCTCTTGAAATTTTGTCAGTTTTACTCTTGCTCTGTAATTATCTTCTGTTGGCTTTTACTATTTCCTTTCTCTTACGTTTACTATGTTTGCTTTGTTATTCTGTTTTTAATTGTTTCAAAACTTGATTCCATGCACCAAAATTCATTCATTTCACAGTTAAAATTCTCAGATTTTGTATTGCCTGTATTTTGATGTTTTCCTTTTCAGTTTTGCTATTTTGCAAGTAGTCTGTAATTGAACGTAGTTCTGCTAAGATCAGCTGTGTGTTTGGAAAGTTGTTTCTATTGATCTTCCAAATGTTGCTGCTGTGATTTTTTGTGGGTTGTATTTTGAACTTTATTATTCATTGCTAATTAGTTTTGTGTAGTCACAGAATACAGCATGCATCATGTTTTTCCAATTTAATGAGCGTAATTTGTTTCTCAGTTTGTGAAAAATTTTATCAAATTTCAAACATATTAAAAGGCAAAATTTAGTTTTTTGGCAGAGAAAAATTGAATGTATTTGTAGTATTTGTACCTAACACACAATACATATTCAATTATTTCCTAGGGCTGTACTTAGATATTATTTAAATTCTCATGCTTTTAGTTGTTGTAATCAACTTTAAATATTAAAAATATGTCACTAATGGTAAATTGTATGTTATCTGTAATTTACCACAATAAAAAATACAAATGAAAAAATGTCTATGTACACTCCTATTATATAGAGAACCATGTTGCATTTAAAATTGTAAGTGTATGTACGTGTGTATGTGTGTTATAATTACCCATCATAATTTTCACTGTTAATTCCTCCTTTTTATAGATAGTTTTAATTTTTCTGTTACCTGACATGTCTCATGGTTATGATAGATTAATTAATTCGCTATTCAATTAATATGTATTGACTGTATACAGTGAACCAGGATTGTAGTAGACCCTGGAGATAAAGAGTTGACCAGGGCAGGCAAAGTTTCTTTCCTCATAAAACATACCATCTAGTCTAAATAGAAGCAAACATACATACATTGGTGTATGTGTGTGTGCAGATACAGATATATCTGCATGTGTTTTATACATATGGCATGTTTGTATATGTATATAAATGTTTGTTTAACACACATGTGCACGGATGTATGTATATATTGTAGATATAATTATTTATGAAATGTCAGTGGTACTTGTCAGTACATAAACACTTGAAAACCTTAAGGTAAAGGAATAAAGTATAACCAACTTGAAGGCTGTTTAGGAGACAGGATGGCGTCTCTGAAAAGTGACTTTTAAGTGAGTCCTGAATGAAGAGGAGAAGGCAATCCTGGAAAACCCAGGGCCTGAGCCTTCCAGACAAAGGAGCAGAGAATACAGAGTCTGGCAGGTGAGAATGAGCTTGCAGTGTAGGAAGGACAGCAAGGAGGTCAGTGTGACTATTATCATCATTACAGTGGTAGGAGACAAAATTAGAAAGTAATATTATCAAATTAATATTTTAAGCAAGTCACTGGTGATAGCCCAAGCTGGAGGAAGAGTTTGAAAGGCATTGTGTTTGGGCGGGAGATGAGACTTTTTGGAATAGGAGGTGACAGTGGGGATGCTGAAGTGTGGCTCCATATTGCATATGTTTTCAAGACACAGCTGACAGCTCTGTGGATTCATTGCATACCCAGTGTAAGAGTGACAGTGGAATTCAGGAATTTAGAGTAAGCCACTGATGAAAAATTCACGTCATATATATATATATATTTTTTTTTTTTTTTTTTTTTGAAATGGGGAACAAGGGAAGAGAAACATGTTTTGGGGCAGAGACAAGATTTCTGGTTTTTTGAATTCTGTCTGGTAATGTTGAATTGTGTGGCATCTACGCCAAGTGGAGATGTCAAATAGGCAGTTGGTTAATGACTCTGGGGTCAAGACTGGTGATATAAGTCTGGGAATCCACAGGGTGCAGATGGAATTGATAGCATTGGGGCCTGACGAGATCACCAAGAGAGAGAATGCAGGTGGAGAAGAGGAGAGGCCCAAGGACCAGGGATGGCCACCTGGTGGGTGGAAGTGTAACCCAGCAGGACCCTATTGTCATCATTGGTGACCATCTGATGTCAGTAATGGTGTTTGCAATTGTTTAACTGTGTGATGGTTTAAAGGGTTTTTCTCATGCTGCTGCTGACCAGGGTTAGACTGGGGAGGAAGGAGGCTTGGGCAGTCCAGCCAACCCCCTTGTGTTGCAGCTGCTGTGTGCAAGGATCATGCTCAGTGCCCTGCCCTGACCCCAGTGCCCTCCTCTTGACCCCTTGTGGTTTCCTTGTATCCTGTTGTTGGAGCTGCAGTCCTCAGCCTGTAGCAGGAGGCCCCAGGCCTCATCCTGCTTAAAAGGCTAAAAGCATTTATCAACCTGTCTTTAAACTGTTTAAGTTTTTCGCTAGACCTCTTTCCCATGGAGCCCTTTCCTATGTATCATTTATTCTAGGTACAATATTAAGAGTCTCAAAGCCAGAGGTGAACTTGAAGGGGACCACTGAATCTGCAAAAATAAGAACAACTCTGTAACAATCTGTTTCTCTGTGTGGGATCTCTGAGGAAACTAGCTCCACCCCTTGAATTCTCAAACTTTTACTACAAAATCCCCTGTCTTCTCTCCCCAGCAGGCTCACGGTCTTAGGGACAGTAGTCCACTGTGACCTCCTTTACCCAACAAAGAAATAAAGCTGCCTTTTCTATTTCATCCAGAACTCTGTCCTCAAGATTCAACGTGGTGCAGAGGCCATGTTTTGGCAATAGAAAGAGAGCAAGAAAAACCCAGAAAAAAAACCAGTGAAAGATGAAGAAGAAACAGGAAATATTTTGTGGTCTGATTTCAGATTACTTCAGTGAAGGAGGGAACGTGCCAAGGACTGTGGAGAGTTTGAGTAAGTTGAAAACAGAGTTGAGAGTTATATTTGGCAAAACTGAGCTCTGTCTGGCCTTAGCATGAGGACCTCCGGTGGAATGGCAGGAAGGGAAGTCTATATGGAGAGAGTTCAAGATACACTGGGAAGTGAAGAAATAGAGAGACGGACAGTCTCCTGAGAGTATAAATGTTAGTGGAGAAACGGGGAGGGGGCAGCTGCAACGCTGGTGTCCTGACCGGCCCTAAGGGCTGGTAGTGCACAAGGCGAGAGGCGTAGCTGGCGCCTCCAAGAGCAGACGATTTCTCCAGGAACACCCCCTGCTCCATCCTGCCTGAGACCCTACAAATGGGCAAGTAAATAACAAAGATGACCTGGCATGGAGAGGCCAGGAGTCAAAGTCAGTGAACCAGGAGTGCCTGGGTGCCAGGCAGGAGCAACAGGGTGCCAGGCTGACCACTGGGGTTGTCAGGCAGTTGGGAGAATGAAAGTAGGGGTAAGAAACCAAATCAGAAGGAGCCGGCGCGCGCCCGTGGCTCCAGTCAGGAGGGAGTTGCCCTGACGGCACCACAGCAGTGATGGCATAGGGAGCCTTGGGGCAGTGATGCCACTGGGAAGGTGAGCTTGGGGTTCATACATCAACCCAAAACCAGGAGGGAGGAGAAACTGAGCTGGGTTGGGGAACACTGACAGAAGTAAAAGCAAATTCCTCTGAAGGAATGCTCCCCAAATTTGGCATCATTTCTTTCTTTTTATTTTCCTCCCAAAAATGTTGTTACATATAGGAGTAGACAAGTTACTACAATAGAAAGAAAAAATATATACTTTTGGCTGTATTAAGGATGAGACGATTGTAAAGAAGGTAGATGATATTTTATATATGTGTGTACATATAAAATTATTATATCCATGTGTGTACATACTATATAGATGGCTGTATATGCTTGTAAGTGTGTGTGTGCGTGCACATATATGTCATCTCCAGGGAGAGCCTTCTGACTGAGGAAAGGATTGGGAGAGGAGGGAGAGGAAGGGAGATCAAATGAGGAAGGAGAAAGGAGGAGGAGAGATGCAAAGAGGAGGGGAAGGGGTCGCTGGCGCTTACCACGTGGAAAGTCTGTATCGCTGAATCACTGATGTTCAGCACGGGAATGCGCAGCTTTGAGAGCTTTGCCGTATGTGTCCAGCTACTTTTAACTTCCAATGAGGAAGAAATCAATGTGTCTGTGTATATATATATATATATAAAACCACAAGCCTACAAGCTTTGATTTCTCGTTTCTGATTTGATGGTAAATGTAAGTATTTGTTTGTGTTTTACTTTTGAAATAAATCAAGACCCATTATTAAAGGGGTTGATTCCAGGCTCTGGCCCCACACTGGTTATTTTGAAATTTTAACCACCCATGAAGTCATTAAGGTGATTGTTTTGCCAGTGGGTAAGGATGTAATTAACGATTAAAGCGGGCTTCATCAATCAAATTCGGGGGCCGGTTTCTAACTCTCTCACAACGCTAGCTGACATCTCACTTTCTTTTGTTCTGTCTCATCTAGTGATGAACAATGGTTCAGGGTTCCCTTGGACACGGATGAGGATGCTTGTGTGTGTGTGTGTGTGTGTGTGTGTGTTTTAACCCGGTAAGTGATACAAGCAGGCACACCGCTGTTGTATGGAGAAGGTCTGCAGAACTGATGGAAGTCATATCAATGTTAGGATAATTACTGGAATATTCTGCGGTGTGTTTCCTGAAGGAAGTGATATTACAATTTGTGCAGCCTGTAGCCGGCTGACTGTAATAATTACCGTGCTGTATTCTGTTGCTTGCTCACATGTTTTTTGCTGTGGCAGGTGAGTATTTCAACTTTTTATGGAAATCAGTGAGGTGAAACATACGCGCAGGATTTAGTGTCCTATATTTATCTCTGTATTTATCCTTTTGTAGGAGCCTGTAATCACAGAAATACCTCAGACTTACAAAGGCTCACAGCCCACATTCAAAATTATTGATCTGACACAGAGAGAGATATGTAAGTGTGATTTCCGGGTCTCTCTAAATTCTCCTCTCCTATTCCTGAGGAAGACATCGAGTCCTCAGTCTTTAAAGCCGCGGCATGTCAGGCCCCAGTCCTTTAGTTTAATAATGGATGTGACAGGCTTTCTTCTTTAAAAGAGGCTTTGTAATAGCTGCTGTGGGCCTCGAAAGCTTTCTTTAGCTTGACCCTTTTCAAAATTGAGAGTGTTTCACAGAGATTTTTTTTTTTTTTTAGTTAGAAGAGATTTAAATCTAAAGAAGGCTAGAACGAAAGACAAGTGTCTACAGATAAGGGGGACCAGCCAACACAGAACATGGAGGGAGATGCGGAAGTTGTTAGGGGGTGTCAAGGCAGAGGGAAAGCTGGGTATCAGATGTGCAGTGGGGTCCCCCTTTGAATGGTTAGAGAAACAGAATAATCATACTAACACCTTTTAATTCTCTGCTGAGCCCTCACTGTGTGCCAGTCACTGCTGTAAATGTTTTATGTGAATTAATTCATGGAAGCCTGGATTGCTTAATCTCTGCACTATTGACATTTTGGGCCAGACAATTCTTGGCTGAGGGGTTGGCCTGTGCATGAAACGCTGTTAAGCTGTAGCCTTGGACTCCACCGGCTGGACACAAGAAGCAAGCTCCTGTCCCCAAACATAACCAACAAGGACATCCCCAGACAATCGCCAAGAGTTTCCCTTGCATGAGATCCACTGATTTTAAGCCCTGAGACAACTTCATGAAACATGTCTTAATTGTTTTTTTCATACAATCTTTAGTAAAATGGAGATAAAACGAGTTTCAGTTCCTTGATCGACATTATCCAGCCAGCACTTGGACATCTAGGAATGAAATCCAGGCCCTGCAATGCCATGACCCGTGCTCTCAGGCACTAGACGCACTCTCCGCCCTGCTCTTCTCCGAGAGAACCAAGGGCTCACACAACGGCAAAAGGACGATAGCAAAAGAAAGCTTTGACTAAACACCAATTTGTGAGATTTCCTATGCACGTCACAACTATCCCAAGAAGGGAGAACTCTGTGAGGGTGGTGGCTGAGAAAGGCTTAAGATGTCACTTGAGCTAAGTCTGGAGGGGAGTTTGGGCTGAAACGCAAGAGGGGACATGGATTCAGAAAACCACATGTCATTACACAGTAATTTTACACGTAACCATTCCTCAGATAGTTGTCAGCTGCGTGTGTTTTCCTAGACTATATACAACCGAAAAATAAAACACAAATAGCAAAAAAGAAACAATCAAAAAGTCCCTGTGTCTAAAGAAGCTGCCAGTCGCATCTAGCTTACGGCGCAAATCGCGTCATTCAGCTTTGCCACAGTTCACGCTGCAGTCTGGGCTGGGAAGGGGACACAGTTGGAAGTGTCAGTTGCACTTGTTGCTTTTATAACAGGTCTCTCTTGTTATGCTGGTTTTGAAAGCTGTTCCTACGCTGCTGCGGGCCATGATTTTTTCCAGTCAGAGTCCTTACGGGCCCTGGCGTATTCTAAACGACATTGAAGTGCACTAGCTTTTAGTTCCTAACTGACAAGCATGGAAAACATTAGGGGCATTTCCAGGGGATGGTAACATGTTTCCTACAAAATATCCTGGGAAATCAATTAACAAGGAGCTACAGTGTCAATCCGCTTTGGGATGGGATGCAGCCAATTGTTGACTAATTTGTGTTCTAAACATAAATAGCTTCCTGCACTCAGTTTCGGGGATCTCCATCACTTGCTGTGTGCACGGGCAGATCTCTGTCTGTGGTACATGTGAAATGAGATCCCCGTCTAACGTTACTTCTCTGAGCTTCATGTCCTTGACAGTTGTGCTCACGGCTATGAACGGAGTAGAGATTACACACAACTGAAGCTTAAATGTCCGTCTACACGTTTGAACAGCAAACTGCTTTGGCCCATTTTCTCATTTCCAATCTGGAAATCAGGAGGTCTGGGTCCTAACCTCTGTTCCACAGCTGTCTACCTGGGCCATTCTAACAAAAGACTTGACTTCTCTGAAATGCAGTCTCATCTGAAACACAGGAGCTCGACCTTTGGATTTTAAATTGCCAACATGTAACATTTTATGGTTAATCTTTCTTCAGCGTGAAGCGCTACTTACTTACCGTCGCTTCAGATCGCATTTGGGTCTGGAAGGCTGCGTGTGCAGGAAGACGTGATAGCCGAGATGGCGTGACGGAAAATTCTGAAGACCAAGACGCTGAGTCATCACGTGTTAACATGTGTAATTTCGATCTTACTTACATTTCTTTTTGTTTTAAGGACAAAAGGACTGAATTTCTGTGGACTTTTTATTAGCCTCTACATTTGGGGTGTGGATTTTGCTACTATATTACTCTGCATTTTCATTAAGTACAATCTGGGCTTTGAGAGGATAAGAGTATTTCTAAGAGCGTATCAAACTTCATAAATAAAGTTCCCTGACACCTTAGCCCAAAGCAGCCTGGATGAAGAATGGGTAAAAGTAAGTATCGGATATGAGTCTGCCCTTGACTTTGATACTGGACATTTCTAGTTGGTGTCAGAGTCAAATTCGGAATTGATTTTAGGGTGATATTTTTTATCCTAACACTTTATAGGACCATTGGTCACTAAAGAAACTGAGGAATCTGTTGCAAGATGTCCAAGACTTCTTGTGGGGATGATGGATACAGACAGCCAAGTCATTCTCAGTCCAGCATGCAGGACAGAGGAAGGGCTGTGGGAACGTGTTTGAAGGAAGCCACAAGGCACACTTGACCAGAAGAACCCAGCTGATTGCCCATATTAACCAGATAAGCCCTTTCATGTTACTGGACTATTTCAAGGATGCAAAAAATCACACTGTAGGGTAATATACACCCAGCAAACCATCACGCAGATTTAGCTATTCTCCCCATAAGTTACAGCAGACATTTTTAAAGAAATAAGCATTCCAAATAGACTCGTGTTCCTTCATATTCCTTCCAAATTTCCTTTCTTCCAGTGAAGTCATGATAGTACCTTCATATTTCAACACATTTGCTGTCTCTCATTGGTTCATAATTTCCCTGCAGTTTAGCCAGAGGAAGGTAAGTTACAAATGAATATTGATTTATGTGTTATTCAAGTGTACATTGAAGACATAATTTTGTAATTTTGCTGCAATCATTCAACATGATGGTTTTGACACTGATCCATATCCATGCATATAGAGCTAATTTAATAATTATATTTCTGTGCTGCATTCCCTTCTGTGAATACGCTACACTTTGTTTATGGATTCAGACACTGGTGTGCGTTGAGGTTTATTGGTTTGAAAGAGATTGTTACAATGACCATCCTTGTATGTGGCTTTTTATTCAAATGTATAAAGAATTTATATAAGGAAGAGATAGCAAAGTGGAATTTCTGGTCCTAAAGCACACATGTTTTTAACTTCAGTTGAGGTTTACAAATTATTTTCCGAAGTGGTTGTGGCAGTTTGCACTTCCTGCAACAGAGCAGTAATGTTCTTTCTCTCATTCTGGTCAATAATTGGTGTTATCAGTTCCTCCCAACCTGAGAGTTGTGAGATTTCATCTCAGTATTCACGTCTCGTCTTGATATTCCATATATTTTGATATTTGACATTCTCATTAATCTTAAATTGTAAGTAACCAGACGTTGTGATTTTTTCTTTATGCATTTAGCTGAGTTATTAGGGAAACTTAAAATAACTGGACTTTCAGCAAGGAGTGGGCGAGAAGCAGAGCAAGGCCACCCCCCAGAGCCCTTCTGCAGCCGGGGCTGGCCACTGAGTGTGGGCTCCGAGGTGGCCGTGCCCCTTCCTGGGGGATCCAGAGACGCGAGAACTCTGAAGCCCCACAGCCCCTCTCTGTGACCCTAGGGTAGTGGCCATGGTCTTCATGTCACTAGACCTCGACTTTGCAACAAAAAAATGACAGAACATAAGGCATTGCCTAACATCCTTCGGGCCAGTTATAGGAGATTTGCTGTCCATTTATAGAAGGCTTATGTATATAACATGAAAAAGAAAAACTGCTCTCCACTTTGCTTGCAGTCTCTCAAAAGGAAACTTGCTTTGCCACAAGCAGGTCTTCTGTATGTAAAACTGTTAAGAACATACAATAAAGCAGACTTGGAAAAGCACATGCCTTATAAATGCCCTATGGTTAAAAAAATCATAGAAAAGAAGGTAGACTGCTCATGTTTGGAAGACAGTTTCACATCACGTAGTGATTATTGTTCTGTGTGCACATCGTTCCCTTGTTACTGTATCTATAATGACAACTTAAAATGTGGAAAAAATACTTCTGAAGCTCCCGATGCTTATTAAAAGTATGTGTAGCAAAATGTACATTTTTGTAAATATCCTTTTGTTAAAATTCAAATGGATTTGCTCAGGGCAGACGCAGCAGGAATGGATGTGCGGGTCCAGGAGATGCACCCCCACTGCTCCTGCGGATCTGGCCGGGCCCCTGGAAGTGCCCTCTCCTGTTACCGCTGCAGAAGCTGCTTCTGTAGTCCTGCCGGGGAGGGAGCAGAGGCAACATTAACCCCGCAAGCTGGCTTGTGAATCTTGGACCTCACCCTAGCGAGTTCAACGCTGTAACTTTATGCCTCACTTTTATACTTTTTGCACGAATTAGTCTCCTCCCTTCACTTGCTGTGTGGTTGCTATAGTCATTTCTCCAGTTGTCAGAAGCAAAATTGAACCAAAAAAAAAAAAAGTCTTACTGGAAAATGTAGAATTGGTTACCCTTTCAATAGCAGCAATTTTAAAATGTAGAAATAAACGTCTAAACGTCCTTAGAAACAATGAACAGTACTTATACGTAAATTAAAATATATATGTGCAGTGAAAAAAAATGAGCTATCAAGCCATGAAAGACATGGAAGAAACTTAAAGACATATTACCAAATGAAAGAAGCCAGTCTGAAAAGGCTACAAACTGTACGATTCTGACCAAGTGACGTTCTGGAAAAGGCACAGCTACAGGAACAATAAAAAGATCGTGGCTTCCAGGGGTTTGGGAGAGGGCGGGAGGGAGGAATGAATAGCTTGAGCACAAGGGATTTTTAGGGCAATGAAATTATTCTGTGTGATACTATAGTGGTGTCTATGTCATTATGCATTTGTCAAAGTCCATAGAATGTACAACATCAAGAGTGAGCCCTCATGTAAACTGTGGACTTTAGTTGATAATAACATGTCCATGTTGGTTCATTGATCGCACCAAATATGCTGCACTGATGAGGGATGCTGAGGGGAGGGGAGTGTATACGTGTGGGTGGGGAGGGCTATGTTGGAACTCTATATATTTTTTGTTCAATTATGCCGTAAACCTGTAACTGCTTTAAAAAAAAAAGTCTATTAATAAAAAAAAAAGGAAAATGTCTAAATAGAAAAGTCTGAGAACAGAGATGAGTGTTGATACAGGTGGACAGATAGAGAATTTCTCTTGTAGCTGCATTTGCTTAGTAAGACAAAGCAAAACAAAAACAAAAACCACAAATTTCATGTTTATTTGCGGTGTGTTTGGTAGGGATGAGAGAGATTAGAGAGGCAAAAGCTGTTCTTACGCATTGCAGGTCTTCCCCAGAACCCTTCAAGGAGACATGGATTCGCATCATAATTCATCAAATTGCACATCTGAAATGTGTGTAGCTCACTGTATAGGAATCATACCACAATCAAGGTGTTAAAAGTAATAAAATAAAATAAAATAAAAAAATAAAAGTCAGACATCTAAAGAGGGGGAAGAAAAGAAGACATGGAAAACAGGAAATTTACATGTGTCATCCAAGGAAGAACTTTTTGGGAAATTCGTCCTCCAATAATGTCTAGAATTTGAGAGAGGACGTCTTCAGGTTAGAGTTAAACTAACTAACGCAGAACAGGGTAGACCCATCACAGTGGATACTTCAAGGGGAGTTTTTATTAAGAGCAGGGAGAGTGGAGCGAGAGCCCCTGTAGAAATAGTGGTCTTAGATCGCTCGATCAGTCACAGAACAGAGGTTTGAACAGAAAGCCCTGAAAACCACTTCTGAGAATCTGGAGGGGGGCTATACAAGGACTATATCCGTCTCCTTGTCGTTTCTACATGTGGATAACATCACGGCTGAACGGAGACATTTTATTTCACAATCTTTCTTTTTTCCCCTCAGAATCCTGCATCTGTGCTCCAGACTGAGTTTTTGGCTTGGCCTTTGCCGTTGACCATTTTTCTCAGTTGTTGTTTGGTTTTCTTGTCCCCTCCTACCTTTTTTTTTCATTCCTCGCACTTGTATGATTTATTTTCTCATACTTGGAATTAAAATAATTTGGCGAGAAACGTTTGCTAGGAGCCTCAGTTATTAAGTTTGGCTTCTAGAAACGACCTTTTTTCTTCAGATAGGAAACTGGTTCCTCAATTATCACTATAAATATTTGTCTCTTTATCTGTTCGTTTCTTTCTTTCTCAAACATGTGATAGTCACATATTGTATTTCTTGGCCCCTTAATCTATTTCTGTTTTATACATCATATGCAATTCTTTCTCCTCTGAGTTTAATTTTTGTTTCCTGTAATGAACTGTCCACCATTCATGATGTCAGGTTTATTTTTGAAGGTTGTATTTGTTTTTTCATAGCAGAGAAATCTCTCCTCATTTCTGGGGCATCACATTCTGTAGCTATAATGATCGTCAGGCCTTGTTGAGAAACATCCTTTAAAATAAATTGATGGCTTAAAGTTACTTGTTTCTTTCTGTAAGTTCCTTTCACAGCAGGGCATCTTGATGTGACATTTTTGATGGTTCTGATTGTTTTGAACTGATAAGTATTTTCATGAGTCTGGTATTTTTTTTTTCCACCCAAATCGGCTGTGTCCAAAGGATATTACATTCAGCAAAATTCTATTTAAGATTTGAAAGTAACTGAAAGACATTTGCACATACGCGGGGTCTCTGCCGACATACTGTCTGCGTAATCTTCTTGAAAAAAATATATTAGTATGTATTTGATATGAGAAGATCCATTAATAAGAATTCAAGAATAAAAGTTTTAAAAGGCAAAAATACCTTTACGTTAAATTGTTTCTGTCAAGATAACAATATACTTAAGTTAAAGATGATAAGGACAAATGTAAGTTTTCTGGACAATTCGCCCATAGACTCAGAGGAGACGGCATGCTGTTGCCTCGTTATCTGCCAATTTCCTATTTGTTTTTATCTAAGTCCTCATTTTATTGGTTTTATACATACAAGCTGAAATTGAAGACAAGGAGGAATTTGCAGTATCTTATTTCTTACCTACAAGTTAACAGGCCTTCAAACAATTAGAATTAAAAAAAAATGATATTGTGGTATAAAAAAAGGTGAAGCCTTTATAGGTTTTTCTGTTAGATCTTTAGGGGATATGGTTTATTACGTTTAAAAGAAGGGTGTGGATTGAGAGGGCCTCTGAGTTACGGCATTCCCATGTCTGAGGCCCCCACCTTAAGAAGGATGCTGACTGCTAAGGATGGAGGTGCACCGCAATAACATATGCAGGTACCCCGGGGAGAGGAAAGCGGGGGCATAACAGAGTAGCTGTCATGGAATATTTGCAAGGGGTAACACCTTTATTCTGCTGCGTTGCAAGTGGCAGATACAAAATTGAAGACTGAAATTGCAGTGAGAATATATATTTTTTTTAATAAAAGGAAGACATTTGCAGCGCTTCGAGCCCCTTGCTGCCGACGCCCTCGCAGCAGCCTCTCTGCTGAACGTGGAGAGGCTGCACGGTGTCGAGGGGCAGATTCCTTGCAGGACGCCTAACAGGCTTTTACCGCGCTGAACGCCGTGGTGATTCCAATAAACACCGCGTTTAATTCCAACATAATTTTAAGGTTCGAGAACATTTGCTCTCTTCCATTCAAATAAACCTTTATAATTAAAGGAGTGTTTGAATGGTGAAATCTGCAAAGTTAAATTCCATGGCATTTAATTTAGGAAAATTAAAATGCCTAGTGAAGCCCTGGTTAGCACATTAGCCATATTTAGACTGGTAATTAACGTCTAATTGGACACTGGTACTCAATTTCCTGGTAATGAAATAATGGCTAAAAATACCAATCAATATTTAAAAGTATGTGATATATCTCCTGAAGCAATTTTCTTAAATGCCAATTAT